>NC_056726.1:1066374077-1066534265 GCF_019279795.1 Protopterus annectens | reverse complement strand
CTCACAGCCTTAACCCTCTGTACTATCTACTACACATGTAACTTAACAGATGCAACATTCCACACCAACCACAGCTTACAGCCTTAACCCTCTGTACTATCTACTACACATGTAACTTAACAGATGCAACATTCCACACCAACCACAGCTTACAGCCTTAACCCTCTGTACTATCTACTACACATGTAACTTAACAGATGCAACATTCCACACCAACCACAGCTTACAGCCTTAACCCTCTGTACTATCTACTACACATGTAACTTAACAGATGCAACATTCCACACCAACCACAGCTTACAGCCTTAACCCTCTGTACTATCTACTACACATGTAACTTAACAGATGCAACATTCCACACCAACCACAGCTTACAGCCTTAACCCTCTGTACTATCTACTACACATGTAACTTAACAGATGCAACATTCCACACCAACCACAGCTTACAGCCTTAACCCTCTGTACTATCTACTACACATGTAACTTAACAGATGCAACATTCCACACCAACCACAGCTTACAGCCTTAACCCTCTGTACTATCTACTACACATGTAACTTAACAGATGCAACATTCCACACCAACCACAGCTTACAGCCTTAACCCTCTGTACTATCTACTACACATGTAACTTAACAGATGCAACATTCCACACCAACCACAGCTTACAGCCTTAACCCTCTGTACTATCTACTACACATGTAACTTAACAGATGCAACATTCCACACCAACCACAGCTTACAGCCTTAACCCTCTGTACTATCTACTACACATGTAACTTAACAGATGCAACATTCCACACCAACCACAGCTTACAGCCTTAACCCTCTGTACTATCTACTACACATGTAACTTAACAGATGCAACATTCCACACCAACCACAGCTTACAGCCTTAACCCTCTGTACTATCTACTACACATGTAACTTAACAGATGCAACATTCCACACCAACCACAGCTTACAGCCTTAACCCTCTGTACTATCTACTACACATGTAACTTAACAGATGCAACATTCCACACCAACCACAGCTTACAGCCTTAACCCTCTGTACTATCTACTACACATGTAACTTAACAGATGCAACATTCCACACCAACCACAGCTTACAGCCTTAACCCTCTGTACTATCTACTACACATGTAACTTAACAGATGCAACATTCCACACCAACCACAGCTTACAGCCTTAACCCTCTGTACTATCTACTACACATGTAACTTAACAGATGCAACATTCCACACCAACCACAGCTTACAGCCTTAACCCTCTGTACTATCTACTACACATGTAACTTAACAGATGCAACATTCCACACCAACCACAGCTTACAGCCTTAACCCTCTGTACTATCTACTACACATGTAACTTAACAGATGCAACATTCCACACCAACCACAGCTTACAGCCTTAACCCTCTGTACTATCTACTACACATGTAACTTAACAGATGCAACATTCCACACCAACCACAGCTTACAGCCTTAACCCTCTGTACTATCTACTACACATGTAACTTAACAGATGCAACATTCCACACCAACCACAGCTTACAGCCTTAACCCTCTGTACTATCTACTACACATGTAACTTAACAGATGCAACATTCCACACCAACCACAGCTTACAGCCTTAACCCTCTGTACTATCTACTACACATGTAACTTAACAGATGCAACATTCCACACCAACCACAGCTTACAGCCTTAACCCTCTGTACTATCTACTACACATGTAACTTAACAGATGCAACATTCCACACCAACCACAGCTTACAGCCTTAACCCTCTGTACTATCTACTACACATGTAACTTAACAGATGCAACATTCCACACCAACCACAGCTTACAGCCTTAACCCTCTGTACTATCTACTACACATGTAACTTAACAGATGCAACATTCCACACCAACCACAGCTTACAGCCTTAACCCTCTGTACTATCTACTACACATGTAACTTAACAGATGCAACATTCCACACCAACCACAGCTTACAGCCTTAACCCTCTGTACTATCTACTACACATGTAACTTAACAGATGCAACATTCCACACCAACCACAGCTTACAGCCTTAACCCTCTGTACTATCTACTACACATGTAACTTAACAGATGCAACATTCCACACCAACCACAGCTTACAGCCTTAACCCTCTGTACTATCTACTACACATGTAACTTAACAGATGCAACATTCCACACCAACCACAGCTTACAGCCTTAACCCTCTGTACTATCTACTACACATGTAACTTAACAGATGCAACATTCCACACCAACCACAGCTTACAGCCTTAACCCTCTGTACTATCTACTACACATGTAACTTAACAGATGCAACATTCCACACCAACCACAGCTTACAGCCTTAACCCTCTGTACTATCTACTACACATGTAACTTAACAGATGCAACATTCCACACCAACCACAGCTTACAGCCTTAACCCTCTGTACTATCTACTACACATGTAACTTAACAGATGCAACATTCCACACCAACCACAGCTTACAGCCTTAACCCTCTGTACTATCTACTACACATGTAACTTAACAGATGCAACATTCCACACCAACCACAGCTTACAGCCTTAACCCTCTGTACTATCTACTACACATGTAACTTAACAGATGCAACATTCCACACCAACCACAGCTTACAGCCTTAACCCTCTGTACTATCTACTACACATGTAACTTAACAGATGCAACATTCCACACCAACCACAGCTTACAGCCTTAACCCTCTGTACTATCTACTACACATGTAACTTAACAGATGCAACATTCCACACCAACCACAGCTTACAGCCTTAACCCTCTGTACTATCTACTACACATGTAACTTAACAGATGCAACATTCCACACCAACCACAGCTTACAGCCTTAACCCTCTGTACTATCTACTACACATGTAACTTAACAGATGCAACATTCCACACCAACCACAGCTTACAGCCTTAACCCTCTGTACTATCTACTACACATGTAACTTAACAGATGCAACATTCCACACCAACCACAGCTTACAGCCTTAACCCTCTGTACTATCTACTACACATGTAACTTAACAGATGCAACATTCCACACCAACCACAGCTTACAGCCTTAACCCTCTGTACTATCTACTACACATGTAACTTAACAGATGCAACATTCCACACCAACCACAGCTTACAGCCTTAACCCTCTGTACTATCTACTACACATGTAACTTAACAGATGCAACATTCCACACCAACCACAGCTTACAGCCTTAACCCTCTGTACTATCTACTACACATGTAACTTAACAGATGCAACATTCCACACCAACCACAGCTTACAGCCTTAACCCTCTGTACTATCTACTACACATGTAACTTAACAGATGCAACATTCCACACCAACCACAGCTTACAGCCTTAACCCTCTGTACTATCTACTACACATGTAACTTAACAGATGCAACATTCCACACCAACCACAGCTTACAGCCTTAACCCTCTGTACTATCTACTACACATGTAACTTAACAGATGCAACATTCCACACCAACCACAGCTTACAGCCTTAACCCTCTGTACTATCTACTACACATGTAACTTAACAGATGCAACATTCCACACCAACCACAGCTTACAGCCTTAACCCTCTGTACTATCTACTACACATGTAACTTAACAGATGCAACATTCCACACCAACCACAGCTTACAGCCTTAACCCTCTGTACTATCTACTACACATGTAACTTAACAGATGCAACATTCCACACCAACCACAGCTTACAGCCTTAACCCTCTGTACTATCTACTACACATGTAACTTAACAGATGCAACATTCCACACCAACCACAGCTTACAGCCTTAACCCTCTGTACTATCTACTACACATGTAACTTAACAGATGCAACATTCCACACCAACCACAGCTTACAGCCTTAACCTCTGTACTATCTACTACACATGTAACTTAACAGATGCAACATTCCACACCAACCACAGCTTACAGCCTTAACCCTCTGTACTATCTACTACACATGTAACTTAACAGATGCAACATTCCACACCAACCACAGCTTACAGCCTTAACCCTCTGTACTATCTACTACACATGTAACTTAACAGATGCAACATTCCACACCAACCACAGCTTACAGCCTTAACCCTCTGTACTATCTACTACACATGTAACTTAACAGATGCAACATTCCACACCAACCACAGCTTACAGCCTTAACCCTCTGTACTATCTACTACACATGTAACTTAACAGATGCAACATTCCACACCAACCACAGCTTACAGCCTTAACCCTCTGTACTATCTACTACACATGTAACTTAACAGATGCAACATTCCACACCAACCACAGCTTACAGCCTTAACCCTCTGTACTATCTACTACACATGTAACTTAACAGATGCAACATTCCACACCAACCACAGCTTACAGCCTTAACCCTCTGTACTATCTACTACACATGTAACTTAACAGATGCAACATTCCACACCAACCACAGCTTACAGCCTTAACCCTCTGTACTATCTACTACACATGTAACTTAACAGATGCAACATTCCACACCAACCACAGCTTACAGCCTTAACCCTCTGTACTATCTACTACACATGTAACTTAACAGATGCAACATTCCACACCAACCACAGCTTACAGCCTTAACCCTCTGTACTATCTACTACACATGTAACTTAACAGATGCAACATTCCACACCAACCACAGCTTACAGCCTTAACCCTCTGTACTATCTACTACACATGTAACTTAACAGATGCAACATTCCACACCAACCACAGCTTACAGCCTTAACCCTCTGTACTATCTACTACACATGTAACTTAACAGATGCAACATTCCACACCAACCACAGCTTACAGCCTTAACCCTCTGTACTATCTACTACACATGTAACTTAACAGATGCAACATTCCACACCAACCACAGCTTACAGCCTTAACCCTCTGTACTATCTACTACACATGTAACTTAACAGATGCAACATTCCACACCAACCACAGCTTACAGCCTTAACCCTCTGTACTATCTACTACACATGTAACTTAACAGATGCAACATTCCACACCAACCACAGCTTACAGCCTTAACCCTCTGTACTATCTACTACACATGTAACTTAACAGATGCAACATTCCACACCAACCACAGCTTACAGCCTTAACCCTCTGTACTATCTACTACACATGTAACTTAACAGATGCAACATTCCACACCAACCACAGCTTACAGCCTTAACCCTCTGTACTATCTACTACACATGTAACTTAACAGATGCAACATTCCACACCAACCACAGCTTACAGCCTTAACCCTCTGTACTATCTACTACACATGTAACTTAACAGATGCAACATTCCACACCAACCACAGCTTACAGCCTTAACCCTCTGTACTATCTACTACACATGTAACTTAACAGATGCAACATTCCACACCAACCACAGCTTACAGCCTTAACCCTCTGTACTATCTACTACACATGTAACTTAACAGATGCAACATTCCACACCAACCACAGCTTACAGCCTTAACCCTCTGTACTATCTACTACACATGTAACTTAACAGATGCAACATTCCACACCAACCACAGCTTACAGCCTTAACCCTCTGTACTATCTACTACACATGTAACTTAACAGATGCAACATTCCACACCAACCACAGCTTACAGCCTTAACCCTCTGTACTATCTACTACACATGTAACTTAACAGATGCAACATTCCACACCAACCACAGCTTACAGCCTTAACCCTCTGTACTATCTACTACACATGTAACTTAACAGATGCAACATTCCACACCAACCACAGCTTACAGCCTTAACCCTCTGTACTATCTACTACACATGTAACTTAACAGATGCAACATTCCACACCAACCACAGCTTACAGCCTTAACCCTCTGTACTATCTACTACACATGTAACTTAACAGATGCAACATTCCACACCAACCACAGCTTACAGCCTTAACCCTCTGTACTATCTACTACACATGTAACTTAACAGATGCAACATTCCACACCAACCACAGCTTACAGCCTTAACCCTCTGTACTATCTACTACACATGTAACTTAACAGATGCAACATTCCACACCAACCACAGCTTACAGCCTTAACCCTCTGTACTATCTACTACACATGTAACTTAACAGATGCAACATTCCACACCAACCACAGCTTACAGCCTTAACCCTCTGTACTATCTACTACACATGTAACTTAACAGATGCAACATTCCACACCAACCACAGCTTACAGCCTTAACCCTCTGTACTATCTACTACACATGTAACTTAACAGATGCAACATTCCACACCAACCACAGCTTACAGCCTTAACCCTCTGTACTATCTACTACACATGTAACTTAACAGATGCAACATTCCACACCAACCACAGCTTACAGCCTTAACCCTCTGTACTATCTACTACACATGTAACTTAACAGATGCAACATTCCACACCAACCACAGCTTACAGCCTTAACCCTCTGTACTATCTACTACACATGTAACTTAACAGATGCAACATTCCACACCAACCACAGCTTACAGCCTTAACCCTCTGTACTATCTACTACACATGTAACTCCATGGTTACCAGTATATTGTTGGTCCAGTGATATATAGTGGCTAAAATGATTAACAATGACCAGCTTCACTTACTTGGTTAACAGATAAAGAAATTAGATAATTGCAAGTACATCACAACCTCCTGCAAGACCTTTACAATATGGCAGTGGAATTTAATTTGAGATTGAGGTAGTTAAGATATATAAACAAATATGGCCTTTGCAAAGATCAGCTTTGTGTTAGGCAGTGCTATAGGAAAGCCTAACTCTCACTGAGAAATTATGTTATAATAGCTGTAAGCTTTGTATTTTGACTGCACTTTTATTCTAAGATGTTAAAGGTGGATAAATCCCTGTCTGACAGATTTATTAATTAGGTTTTCCATTACAAACAAAACAAATATTTGATTTCTTTATGTTTGAAACACTGTATGTACTCAGTTTATCCTAACTTACAACCCTGTGCACTCTATAACTTTTCCTATGCCCTTTAACCCCATTACATAGTGGTTTAACAAAGAAGAAGCAACCCATAAGTCAGCATGCATTGCAGCAATATGTAATATACAGAGAATAAGTGCAATCTTTATAAATAGCCTCACCTCAAAAATTGAACTGCTATGTTAATGCTACTGAGAACAAACTGTGAAATGAGGAAACCCCCCAACTCCAGTTTGCATATCCCACTATCAGTTCTTCTTCTCTTGAAAACATAGTTTAGTTATTTAATTATTTTGGTGACTGGTCTAATCTGACTGGGCCATACAAGACCCCTTTTTGACAAAATCCTGCAGAGAAAATTTTCTGAAACAATTTTTAAAAAATGTCATACACTGATAAAAGTAACAAAGCACAATTATTAATATTTTCAAACATGAGTAAAAATAACAAACATATAATTATTGAAAATATACTACGATACTATTTACAATTGAGATGATAAATAACTAAACAGTAAATAAAGAGAAGTACAACAGGTGAAAAAGACAACATAGTTGTGAAAGAGAGAAGAGAGGAATGACAATTGGAGAGCTATGATTACACAGATATAAATTATGTGAGACAAAAGGACTAAGTTTGTGCAGTTAATTACAGGATTGAAAGTTGAGGGGAGATGGTGTGGTGTAAGACGATATTGTTTAGTGGGAATGTACAGGTGTAAGTAAGGGTAAAGAATTTAGTTTATCCAGGACAGCACAGGGAAAGCCAAGAGTAAAGGAAATGCTCCTTCACTTTAGATTTGCAGGTATGTGTGGGATGTCTGTCCGATGGTCATTGGTAGGAAGTTCTAGATCTTTGCTATGTAGATGGAGTATAGACAGTCACCAAAGCTATTCATTGATGTTTTGACAGGGACAAGGTTTGTGTCCCTAGGGTGAAGGTATCTTAGGGAGTGTGCCACTGTAATAAAGTATCGAATAAGGACAATTATCTAGAAAAAACAGAATGCTACGAGCAATGTTTATTGGTGAGGCAGCTAAGTAGTTAGGGAATTCAAGCCAATGGAATCTATTAAGGGCAATTCAGTGGTGACATATTTTGCAACTTGCAAATAAATTTGGCAGTCTTATTATATTGTTCTAAATGTTTGTAACTGTGTAATGTTAATATTCCTGAGGACTGGCAAAATATATTGTAGACAGAGAACAGGTAGTCAGTATCGATAAGTTGTCAGGAATAGTCAGTGAAGAATTTGGAGAATGTATAGAGATTGCCTAGCTAATAGTGAGGTGTTTTTTTTGTATAAATCAAAAATAGTCAACAAATAACCATGTGTTCCAAATTATAGAATATGTATGTATGTTGTACCCTTAAGAAACATTTCCAAGGACAGCGTGTGCATATAAATAGCAAGCACGTGCTAGCTTCAGTGCTATTTTGAGAATGCAGCAGGAGAATGAACATGTATGAGAGAGAGAGAGTCAGTTTGTTTATAAGTTTATCTAAGTTAAAGTTGTTGCCTCATTCCTGATGTGTTTCTACATAATAAAGCTATTTGAATAGAACCCACAAATGTCCATCTGTTACATCTTGACTGGGCGAATGACATGGTGCCAGAACTGGCATTCCAGAGACTGCTTTTAAGAGATATGAGGTGCAGAATTAACAGTGAAGGTAAAATAAGAGAAACGAGAGATAAAAAGGTCCAGAAAAAAAAAACTAAAGGTAATGAAACTCTGCATAAATGATTATTTTATTAAAAGAGATAAAATGGACCATTACAAGGGCACAAAATGCATTGCTAAGCAAACAAATAGCACAGAATGTTTATTAAGCAAACAAAAAGCATAAAAAGTACATTATTTAAACAAAATGTTTGAAATTAAGATATCTGATAGAACAATTATCAGAAAAACATATAGGAGGTTCAGCGTCACCTCAGAATTGCAAAACAATCATGTTTAGAGTAAAACAGGCACAAGAAAAAAGATTAAATGGGCAAAATGAATATAATAAAGGGTAGAAAGGGCATAGTAAGAATAAATAAAGCAAGACGACTGCATGTTTTTTGCAAATTACAGTGTTTT
Organism: Protopterus annectens; assembly: GCF_019279795.1. NCBI lineage: Eukaryota > Metazoa > Chordata > Ceratodontiformes > Protopteridae > Protopterus > Protopterus annectens. The sequence continues at coordinate 1,066,525,128 of NC_056726.1, read as the reverse complement.
GGCATAAACTACTATTTCACATTAACTAAACATTAACTAAAGGTCTGAACAGAATAAAGAGAGTTGTTCAAAGCATCGCTGAGTATGTAAAAGTGCTTAGAGTGTGTGTTTATTACTGTGCATGCATTCTGAAGAGTTTATTGTGTGCAAAGTACAACTGTTTCTTGAAATGCAGTCAAAATACAGCCATTTTGAAAAGTTTCTTGTGTTGGGTGTGTCTACTCATGAAAGGCAGCCATTACAGACTTTCTTGCACTGTGAAGAGTTATTTAGCAAAGTACAGCCATTTTGGAAGTGTTTCCGTGTGCTGTGTACGGTTTATTCACAATGTGCAGTTACTTCGAAATGTTTCTTATACAGATAAGAGGTGATTTCTCAAAGTACAATAATTTCAAGAATATTACAGTGTCCAGGAGACTTATTTCCCAAAGAGTTCAATTACTCAGAGGGTTATTGTGCTATTGGGCATAGTTACAAGTTGTTGTTCTTCTTCAACTCCGGTCTGCTAATGATTGGCAGTAGATTTTTACGGTGCTGAGGTGCCAGCCCGACGTCCAACCTTCAACGAAGGCACTCCCATTCATGCATGTCTTTCGAACGCCACTCGACCGACACTCAACCACGGGGAGGACATGCAGACTCCACACAGAAGGCGCTCCAGCCGAGAATCGAACGGAAGAACCTCTTGCAGTGAGACAACAATGCTACTGCTGCACCACCGTGGCTCATTGGGCATAGTTACAAGTGCTGGCATAAATTTCCGGCGTATATGTGCGCGTGTGTTCGTGCATACTTGCAAAAGTTTTCACTGATGTATTGGGCATAGTTACATGTACTGATATAAACTTCCGGTGTATATGTGTTTGTGTGTGTTCGTGCATACTTGCAAAAGTTTTCACTGATGTGTTAATATGGCAGAGGCATTTTGCAGACCAGGTCCACTTGTATTTGATCAGAATATTGCAGAGAATTGGAGAATATTTGAGTAAGAGTACAATATTTTCATACAAGCAGCTTACCTAGATAAAGATGCACACACCAGGGCATCCATTTTGCTAAACCTAGCTAGGTCAGAGGCCATTGATAGAGAGTGTTCATTTGTGTACGCACCAGCAGTGTATGAAGGAGAAGGAGAAAACCATTGTATTGTTCAGACTGAATCAAAGGACGACTCTGAGTCTTTGAAGCATAAATTCATAAAAATTCAGAGAAATTTGCAACCCTCAGACCAATATTACATTAGAGAGGCATTTGTTTTACACAAGAGATCAAAGGCCAGGAGAAACATCTGTAGCTTATATTACTGTCTTGAGAAACAAAGCTAAAACTTGCATGTTTGGTGATTTAAAAGATGAGCTGATAAAGGACAGGCTTGTGTGTGGTATCAGTAGTGGTGCTGTGAGAAAGATTTTGCTTCATGACAGGGAGCAAAGCCACTGAGATTTGTCAAATCCATGAAGTTACAGAAAGGCACACAGATATGCTGAATAGTGATAAGAACATGTTTTCAGCAGGATCCAGAGCAAATGCAGACAGCATGCAGCATGTGGCAAGCAGAAACAGGCTTAAGCACAGGGCAACTGCAGCCCCTGCAGGACTTCCTGTGAAAACCCATAATTTTCTAGCAAGTTCTAAGACTAGTTCAGTTAAAGGAGCATGCTCAGTACAGCACAAGGGTGAATCAGCAAAACACAAGTCAAGCTTCATTGTTAACTGTCATAATTGTGGTGCCAACCATGAGTCCAAAAGAGAAAAGTGTTTAGCATTTGGTCAGCAATGTCACAAGTGTAAAAAATGGAATAATTTTCAAAAGTTTTGGGAGTCAAGTAAACCTCACTCAGTTGCAAAGAAGGGTCACTCAAAAATCAAATTGATCATGAAGGCTTGCAGACAACATTCTACGTAGATGGTGTATCAGTGATTGGTGAAAAGGTTAATACAGCAGATTTATTAGCAAAGGGCAAAGTGTTTTGTACTGTCTTGATCCATGGTAAACCCATCGAACTCAAGGTAGACACTGGTTCAAAGTGTAATGTTAGGTCAGCAGAAACATTTATCAAAGTAAGCGCTGGTGAGCAACTTAATGTGGCTAGTTGTGTGAAACTTGCTGCCTATGGAGGTGAAGAAATTCAAACCGAAGGCTCAGTAGTGCTTTCATGTTATTTGGCTGGGGACAGTTACATGTTGTTGTTTTACTTAGCTGGAAGATCTGTGCAGTCATTATTGGGTCTCGGAGACAGACTGAGAATGAATTTGTTTTCTTTTACTAAAGAAGTTCATCATATAAACATATGTTCCAATTCCAGTTTCACTAATGCTATTTTCTCAGAGTATGCTGATGCTTTTGATGACAAACTAGCCAAGCTTCCAGTTGTGTAGTCTATGATGTTAGACCCAGAGGACAGTCCAGTGGTCAGGCCAGCAAGAAAAATTCCAGTCGCCATGCAGAGCAGAGTTAAAGCTCAGCTGAATAAAATCGTGCAACAGGGTGTAATTTGTCAAGTTACAGAACCAACTGAATGGGCGTTGTGTATGGTAGCAACTCATAAAAAAGGTTCAGAAGAAATCAGAATATGCATCAACTCAAGAGACTTGAATAAGGGATTAAAGAGACCTCATCATCCTCTGTGAACAGTTGAAGAAGTCGCAGCTCTGATACTGAATGCCACTGTATTTTCTGTTTTGGATGCAAAGAGTTAATTTTGGCAAGTAATGCTTGTTAACAAACCTTCACTGCTGACTACATTCAGTGCCACATTTGGAAGATAGAGATTTCTCAGGATATCGTTTGGAATAAATTCTATAAGTGAAGTCTTCCATTGTGCAATGGAACAGATCTCTTCAGGTTATCTCTGTGCCCTAATACTAGATGCTTTTTCGGCCAGAGGCAATGGTGAAGTAGAGCATGACAGAAACCTCAAGAAAGTTCTAGACAGAGCATGTGAAGTGAAATTAAAGCTCAATCCTCTGAAGTGCAAATTCAGATTACCAGAAGTCACACTTGTAGGTCATTTATTTACCAGTACAGGTTTACGACTAGACCCATCCAAGCAAGCAGCTATTCTTGACATGCCATCACCAGATAGTGTTGAAGCTCTACAGTGTTTTCTTGATATGGTTAACTATTTGGGCAAGTTCATACCAGACTTCAGTGAACTGACAGTGCCTTTAAGAGAGATGATGCTCAAAAATGTTGTATGGTCTTGGCTAGAACAGCACCAGAAAGCTTTTGATGATCCTAAGCAAAAAATTGCCACTCCACCTACACTAAGGTACTATGATGTCAATAGACCAGTTACTCTTTCCTGTTACACTGGTGTAGTTATTCTTCAAGAGGGCAGACCAGTAGCCTGTGCATCTAGAACTCTTACCCAAACCGAAATGCAATATGCTCAAATTGAGAAAGAACTTTTGGCAATTGTGTTTGCATGTTCAAAGTTTCATAATTATATTTATGGTTGAGATATCCAGATTGAAACTGATCATCGACCTCTAGTTACTATTTTAAAGAAGCCTACGCATTCCGCTCCAGCAAGATTGCAAAGAATGATGCTCAAATTATAAAGGTACAATTTCAAAATTGTCTGTACAAAAGCAAAACTTCTTTATCTAGCTGATACTTTATCCAGATCACCCAGAAATACAACAGAACAGTTTGATGCAGAGAATTTTGACTTTGATGTCATAGAAGTGCATAATTTTTGGGTCTATATTAGAACACCGAACATTCAAAATGTCGACTGTTCTAATATCGAACCCTGTGAATTGAAAATGTAAAACATCGAACATTCAGAACAGCAAATTTTTTCCTAGGGAAAAAAATTGCTGTTCCAAAAACACACACACAACACAAACACACCAAACAAACAGCAATTCACACACATACACCAAAGTATACATACACCACTAACTATCCACTTACCTTAACCCAAACCCTAACCCTAAGGTCCGTCACTATCGCACAGTCACCTCACCCACACCCTACCCCTAACTCACCTAACCCGCCCTAACCCTCACGTCCACACAATCACACACTTACCTGAACCCGAACCGTAACTTTCTACCACAGTGCTGAAAATGCAGAAGCAATAGAAACAGACAACCAAATTCTTTCCCTAGGAAAAAATTTGGTTTTCTGTTTCTTCAATATTTTCAGCGTTTGCCGAAAATGGGTCATTATTAGAACACTCAAAATTTTAAACGTTCAGTGTTCTAATATCGACCCTAATTTGTTTGACCACAAGACGATGAGCTGAGATATCATTCAAAGACTAATCCTGTTTGGCAAAAGCTCAATCACTACATCCAGGTAGGATGGCCGTCAAAGCAATCCAGTGTGCCACCTGAAGTACGACCTTATTTTCCTTACAGAGGTGAGATGATGATGAAAGATGACATTATTTTCAAAGGTCCTAAAGTTGTTGTTCCTGCTTCCTTACACTGTGAATATATTCAGATTTTGTATCATGGCCACCCAAGTTCCAAATCTACTGATAGAAGGGTGAGAAGACTACTATTTGGCCTTCTCTAGCAAAAGACATTGGCAAAGTACTTTCATCTTGTTCAGTATGCAATAGTACTAAACCGCTAAGTCAAGTTCCTGAACTACCTTGGTCAGCAGTAGCCACTGACATATTTGAGTGGAACAATCAGCATTACTTAGTGTTGGTTGACTCTTATTCAAACTGGTTTGAGATCGATTTGTTGCTTAACCATCTTCGACTACTGTTATTACCAAGCTGAAACATCATTTCTCAGTCCATGGTAGTCCACATTAGCTTATCTGTGACAATGGTACACAATTTACGAGTCAGTTGTTTCAGAAATTTACAAGAGAATGGTACTTTATACATGTTATAAGCAGTCCTGAATGTCCACTGTCAAATGGACTAGCTGAACATGCAGTACAGAGTGCAAAGTAACTACTAGAGAAGTCAAAGCGTGACAGTACTGACTTCTTTTTGAATTTATTGAATCTCAGAAACATAGCCTGTGACAATATACTTGGCTCACCTGCTCAAAGACTTTTAGCTAGGCAAACCAGAATGACCTTGCCTATCACTTCCAGTTTGTTGAGACAACAGAGCAATCAAAGCCCAACCACTCAGAAAATGTTCTTTTCAGAAGTCCACTTATGATAAAATGAGCAGATTTCTTTGTCCATTGAAAAAAGGAGAGACAGTGAAGATACAAACAGCGAAAGGTTTTGACCTGCTTGGTTAAGTAACAGGTTTATATACTAAGCTGAGATCCTATTTTGTGGAATCTGAGGGTGTGGAGTATAGGATAAATCACGGACATCTTCTTCCTGTGTCAGAACTGAAATCATAGCATTGTTCCTATGATACAGACTCTAGAGCTCAGAGCAATCCAGACAATGTTCCTGTTCTAGAACATGTCTTAACTTCCATTACTACTTGTCATGATGTTCCTGATGTCCCCAAGGTTGAACATTCAGCAGAGACAGCCCCATTGGCTAGACCTAACTCTAAATTCTATGTCACATGATTTGGTTGCATCTCCAGACCTAGTGTGAAATGCACAGCACCCTGGACATGATTGTATATATGTATCTACGTCTGTATAATTGAATGTCTAAGAACTGTCTTGTACTTATTGCATGTCAATGCCGTCAATGAAGTATGATTCATTTCTCAAATAGAGAGGATGTAGAATATGTATGTGTGTTTTACCTTTAAGAAGCATTTCCAAGGACTGAGCATGCATATAAATAGCAAGCATGTGCTAGCTTCAGTGCCATTTTGAGAGTGCAGTCATAGAGTGAACATGTATGAGAGAGACAGTTTGTTGATGTTTATTTAAGTTAAAGTTGTTGCCTCATTTCTGATGTGTTTGTACATAATAAAGCTGTTTGAACAGAACCCATGAATGTTCGTCTGTTAAATCCTGACCGGCCAAGCAACATAAATGGTAAAACCACAAAAAACATCAAAGGAAAAACTCCATTAAAAGGACAAAAGTGCTAAATCATCAACAAATTTTCTATGTTTGAATGTTTCTGTGATGGGTCCCTGTCCCTACTCCTGGCCAGCAATCAAGGAGACTCAATCCTTACCACTGATTCCAGATGGATTCACACAGTATTTTCAGATGTAGCCCCCTGCACCAAGCACAAATTCCATTAAGGCCACACAGGGAACATGCTCCAGACCTGGAGCTGGACTCTTTCTCTCTCCAGGCTCACGCAAAACTCCACACTGACCACTTTGGAGTTCTGTGTCTCTGTTCTCAGTAGCTGACACACACACTTGGGTATTTGAGTTTCACGTACACAAATACACACCTGGGAAAAGCTGGCACAGATTTACTAGCCTATACCTTTGTGCCCAGACTCTGAGGTAATCATGCTGCCACCAGACAGCAACCTTAAGGCTCTTACAAAGGTTACCCAATTATACTGTGTAAAATTAATACTAATACAAATGGTAAAGTGTGACCAAACAATAAGACTTTCTGGAGTCACCAGAGTGTAACTAAAACAAGCATAAGTACTCTGAAGATGTTAAAAGTATTCTGTAAAGGACCAGTCACATTTAAAGTATTAAGAAATTTAATGATAAATAATAAAACAGAAAACAGGAGAATACTGAATACAATAAACAACAGGGTTTCAACCACAGAGATATAGAAAATAATATAGTTGGCTAGTTTCTCACGGATGCAGAAAACAGTACTAAACTATTCTCACTAAATGTTTGTTCTTTTGGCTTTTCCCAGTTAGGGGTCGCCACAGTGGAACTCTGGTCCGCTAATGATTGGCAGTTGATTTTTACGTACCGGCTTGCCAGGCCTGATGCACAACCTTCAATGAAGGTACGCCCATTCATGCATGTCTCCATGCAGAAGATGCTCTAACTGAGAATTGAACCGGACAGCGTCTTACTGTGAGGCGACAACGCTACTGCAGCACCACCACCGCACTAAATCTCCCTGAAAAACTAAGGAATTACTGTTCCCTCAGTACTTACTAAAGCAAGGCAAGCTGATGTGTGCTGAGGGTCTTACCACAGCAAACGCCAGATAATATCTCTCTCTGTATGTGTGGATGTGTGAGATATATATCCTGCTAGAAGATTTTCCTATCAGATTCTGAAGTGCTACTGCAAGAGCTCCAAAGAAACCAGATGCTAGTTAGAGGATGACGTCATATTTGGTCACCTGACTCTGGTACAATACACAGAAAGAACTTTGCTAAGCTCTGTGGCAGCATCTGAAAGCTATAATACAGTTTCAAACTTTCCACCCTTCCAGGATTCTCTGATTAAACATACAGATTTGATCAGTTACAACTGTACAACCTAATATAGATGCATATGTTTTTTTTTGTCCAGCAGGACCTACTGTTGATGCATTTTTAACATTAGTAATTTTACAAATATATTTTTAATTTAAACATCTGTGCAAATCAGTGTGATAGTCAAATAACATAAAATTCTTTATAAAACTCCTGCTAGCTATCCTGGCATATGTACATATGTACTGCCCTACTCTCCCTGGCACAGACAACACTACCTCATAACATCACAGTTCCTTTAGTGGTTTTTGAGTTGTTTGTGCAACCATTTATATATGTCTGTTGAATTTAAGATGATTATCTATTAGACAGCTTAATATATTTGTACTGGAGATTACTTCCATCTCAATAGTGTGGCAGAAGAGGCTTGAGAAGGTTGTTTTGTCAAAAGTGCAGTTCTTGGGGCTGAACTGAATTAGTTTAGTTTTATTTGGATTTATATATTTATGTATGTATTTATTTATTTGCATTTTTTTACCATAATGGTCCACTGGGCCATGGTGAGCCTATTTTCAGTGGAGGCCCGTGGAGGAAAACCTCCACAATCAATTATACAATACATATATACAATACATACAATACACAATACATACAGTAGAACAGATCAACATAAGTACATAACTATTCAAGAGTTGCAGTAGACAGTTGAATGAGCAAGGTAAATATCTTGATACATTATTAGATTACAACATTAAGGATAAAGGGGTTTATGCAATTAGAATATAACAAGATAGGATATAAAGCTGGGATAATTAAGTTACTCAAGTAAGTATCATGGGTTCTTGCAACACAGCGTGAATAATTGGTCCTTGTAAAGTCCTTGGCTTAAATATAAGTAAGCAAATATAGTAGCTAGTACAGTACTTCAGTTAAGTAAGTAAACTGAAAGACAAAGAGTTATATCAGAGTAGTAGTTAATAATGGTGTAGGGTAGTGTCAGGTTTTGGGAAGTGCAGATTTGGCACATGTGCATTGCCATAGAGAGGAAAGGTATTGTCTCAGGGAATTTTTTACATAGAGTTGCATTGCTGGTAGACCTGTGTGATGGTGAGAGGGTATTCTATAATTTAGCAATAGGAAAGGAGTAGATCATCTGACCAGCTGAGAAGTAAATGCCAAAAAGGAGCAGTCCAAGGACTGATCCTTGAGGCACTCCACTTGTGACTGGCCTGTTTGTAAAGGTGGACTCCCCAGTTCTAACTTCTTGGGTCCTGTCTGTGAGCCAGTTGGCTATTCTTGGCCATGGTTTTCTTTCTTTTATTATAAACGTGTTGACATTTGGATTCTGTCAGGGCGGTTTGTTCTTTGAGTTACTCCTGTGCTTATTTCTGGTGTATTCCACACAGGCAACAGTGTTCACTTAGTTTTGGGGAGTCTTGATATTTTGCCAGAGTGTCACCCAGTAGTAGGTGGTTTGTTGTGGAATAATGTCTAAATGTACAAGGAATGGATTTGGTGACAAGGTTTAGCTTGATTTAAAAGGAAACAGCTTTATGATCTGTCCTGAAAAGGGAAGAGAAATACTCAGGTGAGTGTAAAGTTTATCCACACTTGGGGATCAGATCAAGGATGTTGGAGCTCCTACTGGGTGTATGTCCTGAGAATTCGTATTGATACAGTCAATGACTCTTTAGTCCTACACATTAAATGATGTACATGTTTCCCAGTTTATACTGGAGTAGTTACAGTGACCCAAGACTATAGTGTTGCTTTCAACGCAGAGTGATACCAGTACCTTTAGATATGCAGTATGGGTACCATGGGTCATACAGGGGACCTATATCTCATAATATATTGATGAATATTGAGAAACCTCCACCTTTTGTCATTCCATTGCAGCAGCTGTTTTAAATGTGTGGAAGAAATCATTGTCTTGCACTGTCAGGGTGCCTTCCATGGCTTTAAATCATGTCTCTGTAATTACATAGAGGTCCACATTCTCTAGGCTAAAGGGAGTTTGGAGACAATAGAGCTTTCTGTTTAGGCTTCTGACCTTGAATAGTAATACTTCTAGTTGCCCTAGGTTTGTCGGCAATGTTGGAAGGGTTATCTGGTTGGCTTTGTAAAAAAAGCATTATGAAGGGTGGACAAAATTTTAGCCAATAATCAAAAGTCTAAAGTGGACAGATGCACACTATCCTTGGCAAAGCACCATAGTCTGCAACAATATCCTCTCAAGCTGACAAATAGTTTACCACTTTGAATGATATCAAAAATAAAGCCAGTTGTTAAAGTCAATTGCCTTCTTCTTGTATTATGACATCATCTTATAAGAAAGTAAAATGTTGCTTAATGCTAGGCTTACACCAGCCCGAGGCACATAGTTTGAGAGCTCCATCATGTCTCTCTTCATATAGCTCAGAGGTACACCCACGTGTACAGTGACAAAGTCATATGGGTACTTGTAGTTCAATGATCTAAGTGCATGCAATATCTTGCGGTTCCTGCCCCTAACAGGCTACTGACTATGACCCTCTTCTTGCTCAGCTTAATGAGTTTAACATCTGAGTGTCGCATGATGGAGTTATCTATGATTAGAACAAACTAAGTATAAATCCCTATGTCACATGTTGTATCCTAGGTGCTTGATGGGGAACATGAATCACAGGAACTGCCACAGATAAAATGTTTATATAATATGCCGGCAAAATCCTAAATCTTCAGACATGTCAGTATTCCCGCTTATAAAACTATTTAGATCCTACACGACATATGTTTGCCCTCTGTGTTTCATGTTTTTCTTCTTGCAAACATAATGTTTTATAATATATTTTATTTAATATATAATAACTGGGCAGGTGCACTGGACTGTTGAAAATTTTCAGTTCTGGATGAGCTCAATGAGCAAAAAATCCAACATTTGCAAAAGACATCAGTGCATATATCTGTAAACTTGATCAGCCGCTAACAAATTTACAGCATTTGTAAATGATATCAGTGCATATAACTGTATACCTTTCCAGCCGATCACACATTTACAGCATTTGTAAATGATATCAGTGCATATATCTGTATACCTTTCCAGCTGATCACACATTTACAGCATTTATAAATGATATCAGTGCATATATTTGTATACCTTTCTCAGCCGATCGCACATTTACAGCACTTGTAAATGATATCAGTGCATATATCTGTATACCTTTCCATCCAATCACACATTTACAGCACTTGTAAATGATATCATTGCATATATCTGTATACCTTTCCAGCCGATCACACATTTACCGCACATGTAAATGATATCTGTGCATATATCTGTATACCTTTCCAGTCGATCACACATTTACAGCAATTGTAAATGATATCAGTGCATATATATGTATACCTTTCCAGCCGATCACACATTTACAGCACTTGTAAATGATATCAGTGCATACATCTGTATACCTGTACAGCTGCTCACACATTTACAGCATTTGTAAACGATATCAGTGCATATATCTGTATACCTGTCCAGCCGCTCACACATTTACAGCATTTGTAAATGATATCAGTGCATATATCTGTATACCTTTCATGCCGATCACACATTTACATCATTTGTAAATGATATCAGTGCATATATCGGTATACCTTTACAGCCGATCACACATTTACAGCATTTGTAAATATCAGTGCATATATCTGTATACTTTTTCACACGATCACACATTTACAGCATTTGTAATTGATATCAGTGCATATATCTGTATACCTGTACAGCCGCTCAAAAATTTACAGCATTTGTAAATTATATTAGTGCATATATCTGTATACCTTTCCAGCCGATCACACATTTGCAGCATTTGTAAATGATATCAGTGCAGATATCTGGATACCTTTCCAGTCAATCACATATTTACAGCATTTTTAAATGATATCAGTGCATATATCTGTATATCTTTCCAGCCGATCACACATTTACAGCACTTGTAAATGATATCAGTGCATATATCTGTATACATTTCCAGTCGATCACACATTTACAGCACTTGAATATGATATCAGTGCATATATCTGTATACCTTTCCAGCCAATCACACATTTACAGCACTTGTAAATGATATCAGTGCATATATCTGTATACCTTTCCAGCCGATCACACATTTACAGCATTTGTAAATGATATCAGCGCATATATGTGTATGCCTTTCCAGCCAATCACACATTTACAGCACTTGTAAATGATATCAGTGCATATATCTGTATCCCTGTCCAACCGATCACACATTTACAGCACTTGTAAATTATATCAGTGCATATATCTGTATAAGTGTCCAGCCGATCACACATTTACATCACTTGTAAATGATATCAGTGCATATATCTGTACACCTGTCCAACCTATCACACATTTACAGCACTTGTAAAAGATATCAGTGCATATATCTGTATACCTTCACAGCCAATCAACATTTACAGCACATGTAAATGATATCAGTGAATAGATCTGTATACCATTCCATCCAATCACACAATTACAGCAATTGTAAATGATATCAGTGCATATATCTGTATACCTGTCCAGCCGCTCACACATTTACAGCATTTGTAAATGATATCAGTGCATATATTTGTATACCTTTCCAGCTGATCACACATTTACAACACTTGTAAATGATATCAGTGCATATATCTGTATACCTTTCCAGCCAATCACACATTTACAGCACTTATAAATGATATCAATGCATATATCTGTATACCTTTCCAGCCGATCACACATTTACAGCACTTGTAAATGATATCAGTGCATATTTCTGTATACCTTTCCAGCCAATCACACATTTACAGCACTTGTAAATAATATTAGTGCATATATCTGTATATCTTTCCAGCCAATCACACATTTACAGCACTTGTAAATGATATCAGTGCATATATCTGTATACCTTTCCTACCGATCACACATTTACAGCACTTCTAAATGATATCAGTGCATATATCCGTATACCTGTAAAGCCATTCACACATTTACAGCATTTGTATATGATATCAGTGCATATATCTGTATACCTGTCCAGCTGCTCACACATTAACAGCATTTGTAAATATCAGTGCATATATCTGTATACCTTTCCAGCCGATCACACATTTACAGCATTTGTAAATAATATCAGTGCATATATCTGTATACTTTTCCACGCGATCACACATTTACAGCATTTCTAATTGATATCAGTTCATATATCTGTATACCTGTCCAGCCACTCACACATTTACAGCATTTGTAAATGATATCAGTGCATATATGTGTATGCCTTTCCAGCCGATCACACATTTACAGCACTTGTCAATGATATAAGTGCATATATCTGTATACGTTTCCAGCCGATCACACATTTACAGCACTTGTAAATGTAAATGATATCAGTGCATATATCTGTATACCTGTCCAACCGATCACACATTTACAGCACTTGTAAATAATATCAGTGCATATATCTGTATAAGTGTCCAGCCGATCACACATTTACAGCACTTGTAAATTATATCAGTGCATATATCTGTATACCTGTCCAACCTATCACACATTTACAGCACTTGTAAATGATATCAGTGCATATATCTGTATACCTTTACAGCCAATCAACATTTACAGCACTTGTAAATGATATCAGTGCATATATCTGTATACCTTTCCGGCCGATCACACATTTACAGCATGTGTAAATGATATCAGTGCATATATCTGTTTACCATTCCGGCTGATCACACATTTACAGCACTTGTAAATGATATCAGTGAATATATCTGTATACCATTCCATCCAATCACAAATTTACAGCATTTGTAAATGATATTAGTGCATATATCTGTATACCTTTCCAGCCGATCACACATTTACAGCATTTGTAAATGATATCAGTGCATATATCTGTATACCTTTCCAGCTGATCACACATTTACAGCATTTGTAAATTATATCAGTGCATATATTTGTATACCTTTCCAGCTGATCACACATTTGCAGCATTTGCAAATGATAACAGTGCATATATTTGTATACCTTTCCAGCTGATCACACATTTACAACACTTGTAAATGATATCAGTGCATATATCTGTATACCTTTCCAGCCAATCACACATTTACAGCACTTATAAGTGATATCAATGCATATATCTGTATACCTTTCCAGCCGATCACACATTTACAGCACTTGTAAATGATATCAGTGCATATTTCTGTATACCTTTCCAGCCAATCACACATTTACAGCACTTGTAAATAATATTAGTGCATATATCTGTATATCTTTCCAGCCGATCACACATTTACAGCACTTGTAAATGATATCAGTGCATATATCTGTATACCTTTCCTACCGATCACACATTTACAGCACTTCTAAATTATATCAGTGCATATATCCGTATACCTGTAAAGCCATTCACACATTTACAGCATTTGTATATGATATCAGTGCATATATCTGTATACCTATCCAGCCGCTCACACATTTACAGCATTTGTAAATATCAGTGCATATATCTGTATACCTTTCCAGCCGATCACACATTTACAGCATTTGTAAATTATATCAGTGCATATATCTGTATGCTTTTCCAGCCGATCACACATTTACAGCATTTGTAATGGATATCAGTGCATATATCTGTATACCTGTCCAGCCGCTCACACATGTACAGCACTTGAAAATTATATCTGTGCATATATCTGTATACCTTTCCAGCCGATCACACATTTACAGCAATTGTAAATAGTGCATATATCTGTATACCTGTCCAGCCGCTCACACATTTACAGCATTTTAAATATCAGTGCATATATCTGTATACCTTTCCAGCCGATCAGACATTTACAGCATTTGTAAATGATATCAGTGCATATATCTGTATACTTTTCCACGCGATCACACATTTACAGCATTTCTAATTGATATCAGTGCATATATCTGTATACCTGTCCAGCCACTCACACATTTACAGCATTTGCAAATAGTATCAGTGCATATATCTGTATACCTTTCCAGCCGATCACACATTTACAGCATTTGTGAATGATATCAGTGCAGATATCTGGATACCTTTCCAGCCGATCACACATTTACAGCATTTGTAAATGATATCAGTGCATATATCTGTATACCTTTCCAGCCGATCACACATTTACAGCATTTGTAAATGATATCAGTGCATATATGTGTATGCCTTTCCAGCCGATCACACATTTACAGCACTTGTCAATGATATAAGTGCATATATCTGTATACATTTCCAGCCGATCACACATTTACAGCACTTGTAAATGATATCAGTGCATATATCTGTAAACCTGTCCAACCTATCACACATTTACAGCACTTGTAAATGATATCAGTGCATATATCTGTATACCTTTACAGCCAATCAACATTTACAGCACTTGTAAATGATATCAGTGCATATATCTGTATACCTTTCCAGCCGATCACACATTTACAGCATGTGTAAATGATATCAGTGCATATATCTGTTTACCTTTCTGGCTGATCACACATTTACAGCACTTGTAAATGATATCAGTGAATATATCTGTATACCATTCCATCCAATCACAAATTTACAGCATTTGTAAATGATATCAGTGCATATGTCTGTATACCTTTCCAGCCGATCACACATTTACAGCATTTGTAAATGATATCAGTGCATATATCTGTATACCTTTCCAGCCGATCACACATTTACAGCTTTTGTAAATTATATCAGTGCATATATCTGTATACCTGTCCAGCCGCTCGCACATTTACAGCATTTGTAAATTATATCAGTGCATATATTTGTATACCTTTCCAGCTGATCACACATTTGCAGCATTTGCAAATGATAACAGTGCATATATCTGTATACCTTTCCAGCCGATCACACATTTACAGCATGTGTAAATGATATCAGTGCATATATCTGTTTACCTTTCTGGCTGATCACACATTTACAGCACTTGTAAATGATATCAGTGAATATATCTGTATACCATTCCATCCAATCACAAATTTACAGCATTTGTAAATGATATCAGTGCATATGTCTGTATACCTTTCCAGCCGATCACACATTTACAGCATTTGTAAATGATATCAGTGCATATATCTGTATACCTTTCCAGCCGATCACACATTTACAGCATTTGTAAATTATATCAGTGCATATATCTGTATACCTGTCCAGCCGCTCGCACATTTACAGCATTTGTAAATTATATCAGTTCATATATTTGTATACCTTTCCAGCTGATCACACATTTGCAGCATTTGCAAATGATAACAGTGCATATATTTGTATACCTTTAAATCCAATCACACATTTACAGCACTTGTAAATGATATCAATGCATATATCTGTATACCTTTCCAGCCAATCACACATTTACAGGACTTGTAAATGATATCATCATTGGGCGGCGCAGTGGTGCAGCGGTTAATGCTGTCGCCTCACAGCAAGAGGTTCTCCAGTTCGATTCTCGGCTGGGGTGCCATCTATGTGGAGTTTGCATGTTCTCCCTGCATTCGCGTGGGTTTCCTCTGGGTACTCCAGTTTCCTCCCACATTCTAAAAACATGCTTCTGGAGCATTTCTCCCCGGGCCTTCGCTGAAAGCAGGATCTGTGGAACCTAGTCGGACTTTTCCAGTCAACAAATGTTAAATAAATAAATAAATATCAGTGCATATATCTGTATACCTCTCCAGTTGATCATACATTTACAGCACTTGTAAATGATATCAGTGCATATATCTGTATACCTTTCCAGCCGATCACACATTTACAGCACTTGTAAATGATATCATTGCATATATCTGTATATCTTTCCAGCCGATCACACATTTACAGCACTTGTAAATGATATCAGTGCATATATCCGTATACCTTTACAGCCGTTCACACATTTACAGCATTTTTATATGATATCAGTGCATATATCTGTATACGTGTCCAGCCGCTCACACATTTACAACATTTGTAAATGATATCAGTGCATATATATGTATACCTTTCCAGCCAATCACACATTTACAGCATTTATAAATATCAGTGCATATATCTGTATACCTTTCCAGCCGATCACACATTTACAGCATTTGTAAATGATATCAGTGCATATATCTGTATACCTTTCCAGCCGATCACACATTTACAGCATTTGTAAATGATATCAGTGCATATATCTGTATGCTTTTCCTGCCGATCACACATTTACAGCATTTGTAAATGATATCGTTGCATACATCTGTATACCTGTCCAGCCGCTCACACATGTACAGCACTTGAAAATGATATCAGTGCATATATCTGTATACCTTTCATGCCGATTACACATTTACAGCATTATAAATGATATCAGTGCATATATATGTATACCTTTCCAGCCGATCACATATTTACAGCATTTGTAAATGATATCAGTGCATATATCTGTATACTTTTCCAGCCGATCACACATTTACAGCATTTGTAAATGATATCAGTGCATATATCTGTATGCTTTTCCAGCCGATCACACATTTACAGCATTTGTAAATGATACCAGTGCATATATCTGTATACCTTTCCAGCCGATCACATATTTACAGCATTTGTAAATGATATCAGTGCATATATCTGTATGCTTTTCCAGCCGATCACACATTTACAGCATTTGTAAATGATACCAGTGCATATATCTGTATACCTTCCCAGCCGATCATAGGTTCATAGGTTCATAGGTTGGTACTAGGCTATCAGCCCTAGGGCCTATACAAGCCTAGCCATAACAATTGCCTAGCTATTTCTTCTCACACTATTTACTTCCCTGGACCCCTGTCTAGCAGGGTGACCGACATGATCCCGGGGTGAATTTCCTTTCTCCCATCCAATCGTCAAGGTTCCTTTTGAAGAGGACCAAAGAGGCACTCTGCTTGACATGTATGGGCAATCTATTCCAGAGTCTGTGGAGTCTCTGGGTCAGGAACCTATCCCTCCAGCATGTTTTGTTTATTGTGATGACAAGGTTTAGATCCCTGGAGCATGTGGCTCTGAGGGATTGGGATTTCTTTAAGTGTAACATGTCCAACAGTTCTGGGTTTGACATGGCCTTGTATGTTAAGCAAAGATTGCCTCTGAGTAGACGATATGCAACAGAGTATAGCTGGAGTTTTTTTAGGTGGTCAGCGTAGGGCATCTGCTTTGGGCCTGTGATTCTTTTAGTGATGTATTTCTTTGGCCTTTCCAGTTGTTGCAGATGTCTTGAGAGATACATTCCAAATGGGGCATTGTATTCTATAATGGGTCTAATGGGGGATAAGTACAGTGGGACAATGACCTCCTTTTTTCTGGATGAAAAGCCCTTAGTGATGAGGTGTGCCACATAGAAGGATTTCCTGACTGTTGCGGCGATGTGGTTATCGAAGGTGAGACCACTGTCCACCTGTGTGCCCAAGTCTCTTATCAAATTTTAGGTGTTTAGTGTACTGCCACCTATATGGTAATTCACTCATTTACAGCACTTGTAAATGATATCAGTGCATATATCTGTATACATTTCCTGCCAAATACACATTTACAGCACTTGTAAATGATATCAGTGCATATATCTGTATATCTGTCGAGCCTCTCACACATTTTCAGCACTTGGAAATAATATCAGTGCATATATCTGTATACCTTTCTTGCCGATCACACATTTACAGCATTTGTAAATTATATCAATGCAAATATCTGTATACCTTTCCAGCCGATCACACATTTACAGCACTTGTAAATGATATCAATGCCTATATCTGTATACCTTTTCAGCCAGTCACACATTTACATCACTTGTAAATGATATCAGTGCATATATCTGTATACCTTTCCAGCCGATCACACATTTACAGCACTTGTAAATGATATCAGTGGATAAATCTGTATACTTTTCCAGCCGATCACACATTTACAGCACTTGTAAATGATATCCTATCTTGAAAGCTGCAGGTCTCCCCTGGTTGTCCACGTGGTGTGCTGCCGCATTAAAGCCTAGTGCTCCTCATCGGGTTGTCCCCTCCCTGATGACCCATCTCACTTGGTATCACTGAAGCAACATAGCAGGATAATTGTGTTGGCACCCAAGAAGCACCCCTATTCTCCTCTTGAACGACGGGTTATCTGCTGCTTAATCCTTCCACTACTGCCTCATTAAAGCCTAGTGCTCCTCATCGGGTTGTCCCCTCCCTGCTGACCCATCTCACTTGGTATCACTGAAGCAACATAGCAGGATAATTGTGTTGGCACCCAAGAAGCACCCTATTCTCCTCTTGAACGACGGGTTATCTGCTGCTTAATCCTTCCACTACTGCCTGTATGTCACTTTGCCTAATTATTTTAGTTTATGTTTTGTCCTATTGTGGAAGCACACACGTGACACCAGCTACGGTTTTCCCCTCAGCTTTCAGACACTTACCCCTAACATCTTTCCTCTTTTACTGCTACTCCCTCCTACCCCAGGTTGTCTAACTTTTCCTCCACTGTTATCCCACTTGCCTGCCGGTTTCTGCTCCCATACTGTCTGTAATTTGCTTTCCTGGCCTGTTGCACTCTTTTTCCCTCTTATTCCTCCCTATCCTTCATCAATTGACTATATCTTGAACATCTCTACCTGTATACTTGCTATTACCCCTATCACTGTCCCTCTGCTGACTATTTTTCCCTGTGCCTGTTATATTCTTGCAAACTACTGCCTACCTTCTTATCTTTCTTTAACAACTCTCCTTTACATATCTCTAAACTACATAGCATATGAAACAGTAGTGTTTCAGCTACTCTGCTTAGCTGATAGACTTCGCTCTCCTCTCTGGCTGTTTCTGCCCCGCTCCCTCCCTACCCCTTATCCCACCCACCCCACGTACCCCTAGCTTTATACCTGACATACCACACCTCCTCCTTCTCTCCACCTATCCTAGCCTCCTACATACCACTCCTCCTCTATATCTTAACCTACCCTAAGCTCCTACCTCACCTGTACCGCCCTCCTGTCAAACCTCCCTCTATTACCTCCTACTACTCCCCTCCCCTCCCAGTAACTACTCACTTACCTTGATATCCACCTGGTTTCATTTACTCACTCTATACCCTTAGCCTATATCCAGTTTATTCCTTTCTCTTTCACCACAATATGTCTACCAAAACTTACAAACCAATACCCAAGACCCCTGTATTAGGAACTACCTTGAAAAACATAACACTTCCACCTATTATTTTGCTTACCCTTACATTACCATACTTCCTAACCTGTTATGAATCAAATCCCAACTACCACTTTATCTACTCACCCAAACATACAGCCACTGATCTCATAAGCCTAAAACTTACTCATTTAAACATTACGTCTATCCCTAGCTACCTCCTTGCCAGATATCACAGACTGTCCCACATTAAATTTCTAAATCTCTTGATTAAAAAACCAAAATACTTATTGTACTCCCCTATCATAGCTTACCTTGAACATAGCCACTCTACCTTGGTTGACGGGGATATCCACCCCAACCCAGGGCCCTTAACTACTCCACCTGGTGTGGCAACCACTTCACTAAACTCTTCCCTACTACTACCAACCTCTAATACAAACACTCTACTCATAGGTCACCTTAATATACAAAGTGTCAATAATAAAATCACCCATCTCCACTCCTTCTACAACACCACTCCTTTGATATTCTTTGTTTAACTGAAACCTGGTTAAAACCCTTTACCAAAGATAATGAAATCTTACCTCCAGGTTATAACATCTTGAGACTTGACCGCAAAACTAAAAAAGGCGGAGGAGTTGCACTCCTATTCAAAACAGAACTTAGTGTAACATTAATACCCTATGATAACCTGGACAATAACAAGACTGAACTTCTTATCTCAAAGCTACAACTAAACCCTAAAAAATCCATCTATATTATCTGTATATATCTACCCCCTGGAAATAATTCTACTACTATAGAAAATAACCTTAGTTGGCTCTCCTCCTCCTATCCCCAAGAAACCATAATTCTCGGAGACTTTAACCTGGACTGGTCCTCTTTAACTACTAATAACCCAGCTTCACATATTAACCTCCATGACTTTACTCAAATAATAAACGCCTCCACTAGGACCAATAAAACTAACAACAAAGAAAGCATTCTAGACTGGATTCTCATTAATAAACCTCTTATTAAATATCAGTCTGGAGTACTACCTGATGACTTTAGCGATCACAACCTAACCTATATTACTAGACAAAGAAATGCCTCTAACAACACACCTACCTACAGGATCCTACGTAATCTCAAATGTTTCAACCCTATACAATTTAGAACTGAACTAAGTGCTTGCAACTGGAACCAACTAAAGACACTTCCTCTTGGAGAAGCAGTACAATACTTTAATACTACATTCCTAACTATTCTAGATAATCATGCCCCATCACGCACTATCCGAATTAAATCTAAACCTGCCCCCTGGTTATCTAAAGATACAAGACAAAAAATGCTACTTAGAAACAAAGCTTGGATCAAATGGCGAACTAGCAAATCTTCTGCAGACCAACAGACCTTTAGATACCTAAGAAACAGTACTAAAAAAGCTATCTTCTCTGATAAAAGAAGTTATTATAGCAATCTCCAGCAAACTAATCACAATAACCCCCAAAAATTCTGGTCAACCCTAAACAGGCTTCTACACCCTGGACAGACTACCACTCCATCCCCTACCGGATCTGAAAATAATTCTTCCCTTGATACTGCCAATACTTTCAACTCTTTCTTTATTGATACTATTAATTCTTTGGCCTCTCACCTCTCTAGTGACTATACTAGTATCCCTGACCCTGCTTCCTCCAGACTACCAATCTTTAGGCTACAACCCATCTCCACTGCCTTTATACAAAAATGTATCCACAAACTTAAACCCTGCACCCCCTCGGCTGACCAACTCCCATCCGAATTCCTTCAAAAAGCAGCCTCTGAAATTGCCTATCCCATATCTATTCTCATTAACAGAACCATAAATGAAGAAACCATACCTGACATTTGGAAAATCTCTCACATCATACCCTTGCACAAAGGAGGTAACTCCTATGAACTCTCTAATTATAGGCCCATAGCTCTCTTGTCCCCACTAGCAAAGATCATGGAAAAATGTGTTCATCATCAGTTAATGGACCACTTAATAAAGTACAACATTCTCACTAACTGTCAACATGGATTTAGGCCTTCTCACAGCACAACCACCGCTCTCCTCACTTTTACAGACCATATTAATAAGAATCGCAATAACAGCATCCTGTCTTCAGCTCTCTTTATTGACCTATCTAAGGCCTTTGATATGGTTAACCACTCCATTCTCCTGAAAATTCTTGAATCTCTCTCCTTAGAATCTAAGGCTGTCCACTGGTTTAATTCCTATCTTACAAACAGGAAACAAGCCGTTCTTTGGGATAACAATCTCTCATCCCTTCTCCCTATCTCACTTGGGGTCCCCCAAGGATCTATTCTTGGACCACTTCTTTTCTCCCTCTTTATAAATGACTTACAAGCAGCGATTCCCCAGGCCACTTGTATACAATATGCTGACGACTCCACATTAATTTGCTCTGCTAAATCCATCTCTGAACTACAAATTAACACTCAAGCTGTTTTCTCCAAAGTGGAAACCTGGTTCTCAAAACGATGCCTACTTCTAAATGCTAAAAAAACCAAACTCTTACTCTTTAAGCCCACTACCAGATCCCCTACACTAGACTTTACTATCCTATCTAGCAATGGAACTACTATATCACCTGACCCTACAACCAAACTACTAGGTGTCACAATTGACAACAACCTCACCTTTGATTGTCATATCAATAATACCATTAAATCTGTAAACAGAAAACTCGGCTCTCTCTATAGAATTAAAACTTTCTTAACCTCTTCAGCCAAAGCTACCCTTGCCCACTCTCATCTAATTTCTACTCTTCTCTATGCTTCACCTATTTATACTAACCTCAAGAAAAATATTCTCTCTAAACTATCTACCACATACAATAATATAGCTAGATTTGTTACTGGTAAACCTTTCAGAACACACCACTGTCTGAATCTGCAGCAGCTAAACTGGCTTGAACTATCAAACATGTTACTTCTTTTCCCAACTCACATTTGTTCATAGAGCATTTTACCAACCTCACAACACACCTATACTCTCCAACCTCTGCATCCCCTACTCTAATCTAAACTCCCTCCGCTCATCTAGCAAACTGCTAGTTACCTTAACCAAATCTAAAACCTAGCAGGTGATTCCCTTTTTTCAAATACCATTGGAAAACACTGGAATCAACTTCCTTCTGAACTTACTTCTATTGCTTCCTCTGTTTTGTTTAAACAAAAACTCAGAAGTTACCTTAAAAGCCACTGGATGTGTCCCTGCTCTAATCCTGACTAAAATAACTTCCATCTATTATTCTCGTTTCTCTCCCTACTCATCTGCTCCTTCTGCTTCCTCCCTTACCTTTCTCTTTTTATCATTACAGACTGCTCCTTGTCTTCGTCATCTTTATGGCCCTTAATCTCTCTCTAACTACCTTATGTCTATTTATATCTGCTCTCTCTCTATTGTTGCTTCTCTTTCTCTAATCTTATACTTCCTCCTTGGTATTAAAACATGTTAGAATGTTCATCATTGTGTTACTCAGATTTGCTAGAAAGTTAAGTGTTGTTCTTTCGGTTAACTTATTACATTTCCTTTTCCATGTTCTTTCACTTTTTTTCCTGTTTTTGATATAGGTAATAATGTGTATTATGTCATTTGTCCTCATGATGTATCTCCTTTTGTCT
The DNA here is from genome assembly GCF_019279795.1 of Protopterus annectens. NCBI lineage: Eukaryota > Metazoa > Chordata > Ceratodontiformes > Protopteridae > Protopterus > Protopterus annectens. The sequence continues at coordinate 1,066,502,032 of NC_056726.1, read as the reverse complement.
ATATGTGGAGCTTTTCTCCCCGGGCCTCTGCTGAAAATGGAAATATATCCAGTTGGACTAGCCCGGTCAACAAATGTAAAATAAATAATAATAAAAATAATAACAGTGCATATATCTGTATACCTTTCCAGCTGATCACACATTTACAGCACTTGTAAATGATATCAGTGCATATATCTCTATATCTGTCCAGCCGCTCACACATTTACAGGATTTGTAAATGATATCAATGCATATATCTGTATACCTTTCCAGGCTGATCACACATTTACAGCATTTGTAAATCATATCAGTGCATATATTTGTATACCTTTCCAGCCAATCACACATTTACAATACTTGTAAATGATATCAGTGCATATATCTGTATACCTTTCCATCCATGCACACATTTACAGCACTTGTAAATGATATCAATGCATATATCTGTATACCTTTCCAGCCGTTCACACATTTACAGCACTTGTAAATGATATCAGTGCATATATCTGTATACCTTTGCAGCCGATCACACATTTACAGCATTTGTAAATGGTATCAGTGCATATATTTGTATACCTTTTCAGCCAATCACACATTTACCGCACTTGTAAATGATATTAGTGCATATATCTTTATACCTTTCCAGCCAATCACACATTTATAGCATTTGTAAATGATACTGGCACATATATCTGTATGGTTTACAAACAAAATGTCGACATTCAGTTGCACGACAGCCTCTCCTTGAACATGGTAAGAGCGACAGTCAGAATGTCGACGTTCATGTGTACGTCTGTTCAGAAGGATGTACACAAGGCAAAGACTTGAAACATGGTTGGCAATGGGAGTTGCTAACACTAATATCGACAGAACATTGTCGATCGTGTTGGGTCGACCTTACAACCTCCTTAATATGTATAAGTTGAGGTTTTTGTGATTTTTGTTCATTTCATAGTAAACCTATCTGTATACCCTTCCAGCCTATCACAAATTTTCAGCATTTGTAAAGGTATCAGTGCATATATCTGTATACCTTTCCAGCCAATCACACATTTGCAACATTTGTAAATGATATCACTGCATATATCTGTATACCTGTCCAGCCAATCACACATTTACAGCATTTGCACATATCAGTAAATAAATAAATAAATAAATAAATAATTGTATACCTTTCCAGCTGATTACACAATTACAGCATTAGCACATGATATCAGTCCATATATTTGTAGACTATTTCAACCAAACACACAATTACAGCATTAGTACATGACATTGGTGCATGTATTTGTAGACCTTTCTAGCTGATACCACAGTTGCAACATTGGCACATGACATCTGTGCATGTATTTCATACCTTTTGAGCCAATCACACATTTACACCATTTGCACATGACATCCGTGCATGTTTTTGCATACCTTCCCAGCACAACACACTTACAGCATTTGCTCATGAGATCTGTGCATGCATTTGCATATTTTTCCAAATGATCACATATTTATAGTATTTGAATACCTTTCCAGCTGATTGCACATTTACAGCATTTGCACGTGACTTCTGTGCATCTGTTTGCATTCCTTTCCTGTGGATCACACATTTACAGCATTTGCACATGATATCATTACAGATATGTTTATACCTTTCCAGATGATTACACATTTGCAACATGCAAGGAATACAAAGTGAGGACAATATAGTCATTAGTTATGATCTGGTGAATATATATTTACAGTAGTTGCATACTAACAATGCATTTATTTAATCATGTCATATCACCCACCTTTGTGGACATAGTTGGATTAAGCTTCTGTTTAATGGCTGTATTTTAGCCCATTCTTAAATTGTTTTGTAGTCTCTCTCATTTAAGGTGGCTTGCCCCATTATAGAAAATTCTTTTTCTCCAAAAGAGATTTTAAATGAATGTCATATTATGGTAAGACTGGTGCTTGGGGAACTTCTGTCATCATAGCTAGTTTCTTGGATGCTAAGTTTTCTTTTAAGAGAGGAACTGTAACCTTGATTTAGTGCCCTATAGAAATGGATACTAAGTAGAAGTGTTGTCTTGTTTGTCAAAGATAGTAAACTAATGTCTTGTAGTAGCTCTGTAGGCAGTACAGTGAGTATTATTGTCACCTCACAGCATGAGGTTGCCTGGTTTGATTCTTTGCTGGGTGTCTTCTGTGTGGAGTGTACATTTCTTTCCTGTGTGCATCTGGGTTTCCTCCCACATTCCAAGGACATGCAGTAGGTGGATTTGATACTCGAAACTGTCCATAGGCATGAGTATGCAAGTGTGTGTTGTGGAAGAACTACAGAGGCAGGATTAGCCACCCAGTGGTGTAAACCTTAGCTCTTGATGATTGGCACTGTTGAAGTGGCAACCTAACCCCATGTGCCAAAATTGGAAAAAGGGATTGTGGATGTATGGATGGAGTGATATGTGTGTAGGTCTGCTAAAAGGATGAATCTACAGATGCTTTTCTTTGCTACTTAAATTCTATTATTTGTTATGGTTTGTTTGCAGGACCCATGTTCTAGTTTTCGTACTAGTATATTTTGACTATAGCAAATTAAGCTGTGGGTGACAGAAGGTGGTTCATTTTGTAATAAATCTTTAGCTATGTTAGTTCTTTATTGTCAATAGTGTTTGTGTGTCTTGCAAAGGACAGAGGATGGTCTAGTGCAAGACCTAGTCATTTTTATTCAGTGACAATGGGAATGGGAATTACTGTATTTTGCCCTACATGGTTGCATAAAGTAGCTCACCTTTATATGAACTGCATAAATTCTCTTCCCATGGACAGAAACATCTGCTTAAGAAATGTAGCTCTTTTTGGTGAGTTTTCTACATCATTATTGGGAACAAACCCTCGCAGTCTTTATTTTAATGCAGACATTTCAACGACACGATGCAGCAGTTTTGAGGTTTTTATCAGAATACAATAGTAACATCCTTCGGATTTGCACAACTTAATGCAGCATTTTCTCAGCAGATTCTACCATTATATTGAAGTCTGCATTAACGTCTTATTTAAATACAATGTCCCTTCATTTAAATGACAGGTTGCAAAGCCAAAATTAACTTTTGGTCTTATTCACAGCTTTCACTTGAGTAATCCCAGAACTCACTGGAACTACATACACATGAAGTGGGTTCATAAATCTACTCCAATAGTGCTGACAACACTTCTGCCCTGAACTGATCTTTTCTCTCTGTAAAACATGCACACGTTGCAGCAGCACCTGTTTCTGTTTTGATATAGTTTGTCAAAATGGTTATTATAATTATGGAACATATATGTCACTGTTTAGTGGAAGAAAATGTCTAGACTGAGATTTGTGACTAAACTGTATATAAATTAAATTTTATTATGGCAGAAGTACATTGAAAAGATCAGAAAATAGACAGGCCGGATAAGGCAGTTGATGGCTTTCTTGATTTTACTGCTGCAATGAATGTCATGGAATGCTCAGTATGGGACCCAGGTAGAAAGTCATGTTTCCCATTCAGTTAAGCTAATGCCTTAAATGCGTCTGTACTAATCACATACATTATATGTGACACTAACCACCAAACTACTGTGATGTAAATACAGCTTCCAACACTTTAAGATGGCTTTTTGTTGCCAGAATACACTATTCTCATTACTGTCTGCCTAAAGACAAATATATCTCTTTGTAAAGAAGCTAGACATTCTACTGCTGTTATGTCTTGTTCGGGTCATTCATTATGTACAGTGTATTTACCTTTCCACCCACTGCTGCTTGACAATCAATATATTAGTCAGAAGTCATTACACTTGATCAATAATCTCATCATCTGTCTTCATCTGTTATACTGTGAAACTGTCAGGCATTGTATGGCATTAGCTTACCGAAGAACTTACATAACTTACATATCCAGCTTACAAACTCTCCTGTACTGTTACCCATGATATAACTTCATAAACCACCATAACACGTGTTGCTGAGTTGGCTCATGGTAAATGTGTCTATGACCTGTACTCTCTGACTGCTTCAGCGTTATAATTAGGCATATCAACAAGTTACTGCACTACAGAAAATGATTAAATACATATAGCTTGTTTTAGACAAACAGTTTCAGAAATTCCATAGATCACTGACAATCTTACATTATATACTCCCCTATGAGAATTCTTTAAATTATGTAAATTTTTATTTTATTTATTACATTTGTTGACCGGGTACGTCCGACTGGGCCAGAGGCCTGTTTTCAGAGGAGACCCGGGGAGAAAAGCTTCACATAGATACATAACAATAAAAGAAAGAAAAAGAAAAACAAATCATATTAACAGCAAAAAACTAGTACAATTGAATTATTTTACAGCATCAGTAAACAGTACAAGGCGTGATCCTGTTACCTAGTGGAGACCAGGGGGGAATTCAACAGTAAAAAAACAATGCTGTCCTCACGATTGTCAAGCAGATGTGGAATGCTGTTTGTTTATAGGTTCATAGGTTCATAGGTTTGTACTAGGTTAATGGCCCTGGAGCCTTTACAAGCCTAGCCCATAGGATTACCCTGGCATCGTGCCACCTGACCTTAGTTTCCAGTGCCTCTGTTGAGTAGAGCCACTAGAGTGATCCCCGGGGTCAATTTTCTATTTCCCATCCAATCATCAAGGTTTCTTTTGAAGAGGGCCAGTGAGATGCTCTGTTTGACATGTATGGGAAGTCTATTCCATAGCATGGGCAGTCTCTGGATTATGCACCTGTCCCTCCAACATGTTCTGTTGATTGTGGTAATGAGGTCGAGGTCTCTGGAGCATGTGGTGTGAAGGGATTGGGATTTCTTTAGATGGAGCATTTCTTGCAGAGCTGGGTCAGACATGGTTTTATAAGTCAAGCAGAGATTGCCTCTAAGTAGGCGATGTGAGACAGAGAATAGTTGGAGTTTTTGAGTCTGTCCATATAGGACAAGTGTTTAAGGCCTAGGATCCTCTTTGTGAGGTACTTTTGTGGCCTCTCCAGTTGTTGCAGGTGTCAAGTGAGGTACATGCCAAATGGGGCATTGTACTCAATGATTGGCCTAATGAGAGAAGAAAAGAGGGAGACAATGACCTCTTTCTTCCTGGATGCAAAACCCTTAGTAATGAGATGTGCCACATAGAAGGACTTTCTAACACAGTGGCAGTGTGGCTGCCAAAAGAGAGGTTACTGTCAACCTGTTCCCAGATCTCTTATAATGCCTTCTGTGTTCGGTGGACTACCATCGATGTGGTAGTTCATGGAAACTGGGTTTTTCCCAAAGGGGATGAAGACACATTTTTTGGCATTGAGCTTAAGGCCATGGTTCTGCCACCAGTCGTTGGTCTCAGTGAGGCCTTTCTGTTGGATGTCAACATCACGTGGGAAGTTAATAATGACTCCCGACTTGCAATCGTCTGTGAACTTTGTTAGCCAGAGTCCCTTTGTGTTGGACTTGACTTCTGAGAAGTAGATACCAAACAGTAGAGGACCCAGGACCTATCCCTGTGGGACTCCACTCGTGACTGGTCAGCAGTCTGACTTGAAGTCAGCTACTTTCACACTGTGGGTTCTATCTGTGAGCCAGTTTGCAACCCACCTAGTGATATAGGGATTGATGCCTAGCTTAATGAGTTTTTCTATGATTCCTGAGTGGGTAATGGTATTAAAGGCCTTAGCCAGATCCAGGTAGGCTGTACAAACCACCTTGCCTTCATCTACAGCTCTGGAGACTCAAAAAAGTCAACCAAGTTTATTAGGCATGATTTACCCTTCACAAAACCAAACTATGTGGGATCCAGAGTTTGGAGATTCCCTATATCCTTGTTTATTAGGTCTATGATGATGCGTTCTATAGCTTTGCATATTAGACTTGTCAGGCTAATGGGGCGATAGTTCCCAAGGTCTGTAGTCACTCCTCCTTTGTGGAGAGGGATGACTATAGCAGTCAGACATTCAGTCAGGATGATTCTGTTGGGTTTCTTTTTCCTTAGCATATAACGTTCTCATATGGCAGGTACGGTAACTTGAAGGAATTATTAAATCTCAAAATTCCTAAGGTTACAATGGGAGGTTCGGTGGGAACTTATGGATGTGGGAATTGCTCAGTGTGTAATCAGGTGAGAAATTTGAATGGATGTAAAATTAATGGGAAATTGTATACAGCTAAGGAATTTTATAATTGTAACTCTTGTGGTGTGATTTATTTCATTGGCTGTGGTTGCACTCGCACATGCTGGTACATAGGTCAGACAACTAGGAGGGCCAAGGTGCGGATTTTGCAACACTTGGGTGATATTAGGCGGCATAGTTTAGAAAATCCTGACACTTTGTATCAAAAGATGATGGCGCACCCAGTAGTTTGTTATTTAGTATACTAAACAGACCTTCAGCAAGTGTGAGTAATTTTAAAAGGGAACTCAATAAACTCGAATGCAGAATGATTGTTAATTTTCACACGCTCTTTCCTAATGGCATGAATTTGGATTGTAATATCACTTTGTAATTTTACACAGGATAATATTTAATCATATTTGCTTAGTTTAGGATAGTATTTCTTGTGGGTTCCATTGTTTGTTATAACAATTTAATAATTAGAAGTAATTATATTAATTATTCAATGATGGTACTTAATGTGCTAAATGGTGCTTTATACCTGGAGCATAAAAGGATGTGAGTTCATTATTGCATTATTCCTTGAAGGCGAAAGGCTCAGGTACCAGAAGAGAAGAATAAATTATTTCATCTTATTCCTGGTGGTTTCTTTTTCGTGAGGATAGCATTGTATTTTTGCATTTATCGTTGTTTTTTTTGGATGTATATTATTTTGGGAACTCAACAGTAGTAAAGTACAAACAGTAGAAGTAAATGTAATACAGTCTGTAGATTACTGTGGCAGTAATAAACAAGTAGTAGTAATTGTAATGTAATCAGTAGAACTGTACAAAGTACTGTGTAGAAAGAGCAAACACTATATAGTACATAAGTTAAAGTTTATGGTAGGGATGTTAGAAGGTCAGGTGAGAAAGGTAAAATAAGGGGGGGAAGTAGATTAACCTGGGGAGTGGCAGGAGCATAGCCAGTGACTGGTAAGGTGTTCCTTTAGGAGTGGTTTGAACTGAGAATGTACTGGATTTTTTTGTTATTGTGTCTGGAAGGATGTTCCAGAGTTTGACTATGCTATGTGAATAGAGGGAGTTGCCATGATGGTTGTGGGAGTTTGATACCCTTAGTAGGAGTTTGTTGGAAGATCTGAAGGATATGCTATAAGTATTAGGTTGAATTAAACAGGAGATAGTAGGGCAGTTTTTTGGATGTAGCTTATTTTGTGGGCTAAGGATAGTTGAGTGAGGGATAGAAGGTTGGGGAGTTAAAGCCAGTTTAGTATTGAACGAACTGAGCAGTGGTGACGCCTGTGTTAGTGATTAGTTGCAAATTTAGCAAATTTGTGCTAGCATGATTCTAGATTGTTGAGGTCAGATTTTCAAAGGTTAGTAAATATGAGAGAGCCATAGAGAATAGTATATAGAAGGTGTGTGTGAGCAGTTGCTAGCCTGGCATTGGGGGTTAGGAATGGTTTGGCCCTGTAAAGGGTGCCTAATTTTATGTGGACTTTTTTGATGGTTTGGGCAATATGTATGTCAAATATGAGGTTGTCATCTATGGTAAGACCTAGAAGTTTAGTGTGGTTAGTAGGAGCAATTTTGGTACCATTTGCTGAGATGATTGATAGAGGGAGCTGAGAAGTCTTGGGTTTTTTGTTACTGAAAACTATGATTTTGGTTTTGTTGAGATTTAAAATGAGCTGGTGTTGGGAGAGGTAGGTTTCAATGTCCTGAAAAGAAGATTGCATTTTTACTTGGAGTTCTTGGGGTGAGGGTGCTGAGCAGATAAGGGTGGCATCATCTGCATACTGTACAATGGAGGCATGTTGGGTCACTGTACTGAAATTGTTTGTGAATATGATGAGGAGAAGTGGACTGAGAATAGAACCCTTTGGTACACCCACAGAGATGGGGAGTAGTGGGGACAGAAAATCTTCCCACTTTGTAGCCTGTTGATGGTTGGAAAGATAGCTGTGCAGCCAATTTAGTGAGGGTAAACTGAGGCCATAGAAAGATAGTTTGTTTAGTAGAAGCTGGTGGGATACGGTGTTGAAGGCTTTAGACATGTCTAGGAATATGGATGAGATATGCAGACCTTCTTTCATGAGATGGTGGATGGTGTTAATGAAGGTTAGGAGGATGGTGCTGGTACTGTGCTTAGGTCTGAGACCATGCTGAGATTTGGAAAGGAGGTTTTTGTTAAGGAAGTAGTTTATGAGCTGATTGTGGATGTATTTTTCTAGAATTTTTGCGAGAGGGGAAAGTATGGCTATGGGACGATAGTTGGTTAGTTCTTTGGAGGAGCCAACTTTGTGGAGAGGAGTAATATGAGATATGTTCCATATAAGTGGGACATAGTGTTCTTTAATAGAGTGGCTGATCAGGATTGAAATAGGGTATGCATTTGAAGGGGCAGCAAGGTTTAGAAATTCATTAGGGAGTTTGTCTGCAGCTGTGCAGCATGGTTTGAGTTTGGGGAAGAGGGTTTTTATGTACTTAGTTTTTATAGGTGAGAAGGCGAAGGGGCTGTGCTTGTATATGGCTGGGATTTGGACAGTAAGTGGCTGGGTTGGTTGGTTGTCTAGAAGGGAGGTGACGGTGTTGGTGAAGTGGGTGTTAAATTGACTTGCGATAGGGACTGGGTCATTTGAGGCAGTGGAAGGTGGGGTTGAGGTATGACTTGGGTTTAGGAGTGGGTTGATGGGATTGTTTTTTTTTTTTTTTTTTTTTTTGCTGATAGGATAGGAATTATACTTGTTTATCTCTTTTATTTGTTTTTTTTTTTTTTTGCCAAGTTTCTTATCTGTTGATAGTTTAGGTAGTTTAGATAGTTAAATATTATATGTATTTCAAAACTGCTTGAAATATTCTAAATATCATGATTTCTTGCTACCCCATTTGTATGTGTATTGACTTTTATTGTACATTTTTGTTATCATGTGATGCATTGCATGGTTTCTAACAAGCAATCCAAACGTGCACTAGAGTAGACAAAACATCAAATAAACATTCAGTCCTAGACTGCATTCTTACAAAACAGGCCAAATGTATCCATACACTCTGGTTATCTCCCACGCAGCTTCAGTGACCATATTCCAACTTACATTCTCTGACACCGAATAAATCCACATAAACTTACCACCAACCACCAAATTTGAGATAAGAAAAAATGTATCCCCCAAGACTTCATAACTAGTTTAAAAAATGCAACTGGGCACCACTCGAAGATCTCCCTTTAGATGCTGCAGTTGAACACTTTAACTCAACCTTCCTCAATATCCTAAACACCCCCCCCCAAGAACAAGAAGGATAAAATCCAATTATGCCCCCTGGCTAACCAAAGAAACAAGATCTCTGTAAGAAAATAGATATAATGCCTGGGAGAAATGTCTCAATGACAAAACTACAACTAACAAACAAACATATCTAGAACTACGAAATAATGCTAAAAACATATTAGACAAGACAAAATAAATTACTATAGCAGCATCCAATCTGAAAATCATAGAATTCTACAAAAATTCTGGGCTGCTATCAAAAAATTCCTACAGCCAGGGCAAGCTAGTACTCCCTACTCAACACTCACTAAAGACAGCATAGCCTCACAATTTAACAAATACTTCACTGAATCCATACTAACTTTCACAAACAATAATTGTTCTTCCCTTACCCAGACTCACATAGTACCCACACTGGTTCCCAGTAACCTCTCATTCCAACCTGTTCCAATAAACACTACAGTTAAATATCTCAAAAGGCTTAAATCTACCACACTTGCTGTCGACTATCTACCTGCCAAATATCTAAAAATTACTGCAGAAGCAATATCCTGTCTAGTATCCATATTAATAAATTGATTCATCTCAGAACAACAAGTCCCTAAAATTTGGAAGGTATCACATATCATCCCACTGCATGAAGGTGGAAACTCATCAGAATTATCAAAGTACCGGCCAATAGCTATACCATCCCCATTATCAAAAATGCTTGAGAGGTGCATCCATTCATCAATCTTAAAGTATCCAGTAACCAACAATCTTCTATCCAACACTCAACATGGCTTCTATCCTAATCATAGCACTACCACTGCCCTTGTCAACTTAACTAACATTATTAACCACAACCGCAATGATGGCAGTTTAGTTTCCTCCATCTTTCTTGATCTGGCCAGAGGTTTTGATACTGTCTCCCATCCTCTTAACTACACTCTATGAATTTAAACTGAGCCATTCTGCACTTACTTGTTTCCAGCATTATCTAACCCGATGCCAGCAAGTTGTAAAATGGTAACAAAATCTTTCTACCTTACTGCCTGTAAACTTGGGAGTTCCACAAGGATCTATTCTGTGCCCTCTCCTTTTTATTATCTTTACTAACAATCTTCATAGTGCCATCCCACTTGCCTCCATAGTTCAATATGCGGATGATTCAACAATGATTTGTGCCATCCCAAGACTATAAAAACTCCAAAACATCACCTGGCAGTCATTTAATGTGTGGAATCTTGGCTAAACAATGCACAACTTATACTTAACCCTACCAAAACAAAAGTCACGCTCTTCTAACCAACTAGAGCTGCAGACTCCCACCCACCATTCAGTAGCTCATCGTTAAGCCATACAATTATTGGTACTTACGTATTATCGCAACCAGATTTTTGCGGTTGTGAAATGCTCCTACTTGAAAAGGAATGACTGCATGAAACACTGTAAGGCATGATTCATACTCAGTTTTGCATTTCATACTCAGTTTTGCATTTCAGAGAGTGTGGAGCAGAAAAAAATGGCAAAAATCCTAGGGATATTTGGCGTGAATAATGCTTTTATTGTCATGGATGCTGCCTTTCTAATAAATGCAGGGTTTGGAGTCGTCACATAAGAATCCTTCACAGAAGGAAAACACAGACAGGACATAACTTTTTGGTAAAGTCATAGTTTGTCACAAATGCGTACACATTCTCAAAAGCAAGCAGTGCAATGCGAGATTGTCCTAACTAATGGTTTGAAAAACTGAGGGTGGATTATGGTGACACTAGATTATGGGTTCCTTTGTCCAAGAAGAAGTCGGCAGTACTGATTTGGTTTGCTTTTGCGATAGTGGCATGTTCGGCGAAAAAAAATATATACTGAACTGATTTCTGATTTCTTTACTGCCGTCCTGTGTTATGTGAGCCACAGGACAAGATTCCCACATGAAGGTAATGACCGACACCTCACAGCATTTGCTGGCCCAAAGAAGGAACGTCCAGCGGCCAGACTTGCAGGAAGCAACATGGTGCCAGTAAACACCATGAAGAAACCACAATAGTATGTTTTGTACTTTGTATTGATAGCAGTTCAGAAATCAACATGTACTGTTAAAGAAAACATGCTTCTTTACAGTTTAACGACATTAACAAACATTTTTCATGAGCGGGAACCATTGCAGCAAAAATCTGGTTGCGATAATACATAAGTACCCAATTATTTCTCCAGTTTCCCAAACAAAATTACTTGGAGTGGTCATTGATCATAATATACAATTCAACATACACATATCACAGACTATAAAAAAAGTTCACAAAAAATAAGAACTTTGTACTGAAACCAATACTTTCTAAATGAATCGTCAAAGGCTACTATAAAAAGAACCCATCTTATCTCTATGCTACTATATGCTTCACAAATTCTTAACATTAAGAAATCTGACCTAGCAAAATTCAAAACTTGCTATAATAAAATCATAGTTTGTCACAGTACCAAATTTCAGATCCCATCATTGTTTGGCCTTAAAACAACTATCTTGGCTCAGACTACCAGATCTACTTGCTTTTAATCAACAGATCTACTTGCTTTTAATCAACTTACCTTCACTCATCGAATACTAAATCAGCCAGAAAAAGTACCAGTACTTCATAATCTACTAATGTACTACTCCAGTAACAGGATATTGTGTTTCAGTAACAAATATTTTCTAAATATATCCAAACCTAATAATGCAGCTGGCATTTCCCTTTACTCCAACTGCATAGCCAAAACTTGGGATTCCCTGCCATTAAATATCAGAACAACTACTAGCACTTCCAACTTTAAAAAAACTTCTCAAATCACACCTCTCAGAATCATGGAACTGCTCTTGCACAAACCCTGGCTAGGAGGTGGATGTGTTAAAGGAACACAACCTGTCATTTTTGTATTTGAATAGTATACCCTACTTAGCATTTGTATACTTAACTTGCGTGTTTTCTACCAACAATCAGAGTACTGCTATTCTTTGACTATATGATTGTATCAGTGAAGTGTATAATATGTATTTTCATTTTGTAATTGTAATTTACATCAAATCAATATTTATATCTGTACGGCTGTATATGTATCTTACAATTATTTATAAATGTGGAGCTTTTCTCCCTGGGCTTCTGCTGAAAAAGGACATTTTGTCCAGTAAGGTTTTCCTGGTAAAACAATGTAAAATAAATAAAAAACAATTGTGTATTTTCACTTTCTTTGTATTTTTTTTTTAATTTTTATATTATATAACCCACTCTTCTGGAACCCAGGTCATAGCTGAAAAGGGTCAGTTAACGACTTATCCAATTACCAAATGTCAAATAAAAACAAAACAAAAAATATATATTGTTACTTTAGATCTTTGAAGACCTTGATCCAGCTGCTATAATATTTACTTTGGGACTTAATGCTTACTGACCGTGACATATTTTGTTTAACAAAACCCATTCCAAGCTGCTGCAATAGTAACTGCAAAGAAAATAAATGCCTTTATCAAAATTCCTAAAAAATATATATATATATATATGTGTGTGTGTGTGTGTGTGTGTGTGTGTGTGTGTGTGTGTGTGTGTGTGTGTGTGTGTGTGTGTCTGTGTGTCTGTGTGTGATTTTTACTTGCAGATTGACTTGAATAAAAATTAATGTTAATTACCTGACTGTGTTTTGCTATATCTCAGACATTTTTAGAACAGTTTGTTCCTGTGTAATAGCTCAGGAACAAGGGACACTTTCCCTGCAAGCTTCCATTACCTGACCTCTGTGTATTGAGTACATCTATGCAAACATGGTTTCACTGTAATGAGAGAATATACAGCTAAGGAACTGAATATCATTAAGGACAATGGCTATTGTAAGAATGATATTTGTCCAGGTGGGGATTTAAATCCCACCTTTGCTAACCATCTGGGAAATACAACGACTGGTGAGAGTCTGAAATCAAACAAGGATACACATGGTGATGAATGTTTCTGTGGACATGTGATACAATAAACAAACTAAACTTTAAACTTGAAACCAACAAAAAAAGGCAGCGAGTAAACTGGTGGCTACAAGACAACAAAAATAATTTAATATGTTAGCGCTTTCAGAAAGGTTAATACCTTTCCTTCATCAGACAACTCCATAAATAAATTAACCTTCCTTTTATAACTTCGCTATAATTATTAAATGACATCATTATGATCCATTAGAGCATCAATTAAACATGCAAAGCACTCGATGAAGCTGGAACTTTAAACTCTACTTTCATCAAGCCTTATAACAAAATAAACCCATAAGAACAAATAAAAGCATATATGTTTAGTTACACATATTCACAAAAGTAAACTAAATAAAAAAATGAATTAATAAATATATAAATGAATAAATAAATACGTGAATAAAAACTGCAAATAGTAGCAAACTCAAAACATATTTAAGAACCCTGTAAAGTCCGTTTTATATACTAAAATGTATTAATAAATATAGTAAATATCAATAAAGTCAATCACATCATAAAGTTTTAAAATTATAAATTATATGAATGTAAAAAATGCATAAGAACTGTATACAAATTGTTATTTATAAATGAATGAATATACTAAATTTATAAAATGTATTAAGTATCTTACTCTTTGTATATGATCGAACTTTACATATATTATAAATTGTATAATTTTTACACTTAAATTAAATCTTGAATTTGGAACTTGAAACAAGGTTATCTTTTCAGTGCTAATTTCCTTAGCACACATTTTATAGAGACAAACTCATTGAGACCAGGATGGACATAGGCTGTAGTTCTAATCTGCCAATGAAGTTCGGGGCATTCTAAATCTAACTGCCATGGACTACCCCTAGGATCTGGTATCACCTGATGTAATATTACAAATTTAAAATTATGATTGGGGTTATCAGCCAAATGTCTTGCCAAGGCGTTAGTATTTTCCCGTTTAGTTATTGCGTATTGATGTTCATAAATATGCTGTCTCAGTTCCCTTTCGGTTTTACCAATGTAAAACGCAGGGCAATCTTGGCATAAGGCACAGTAGACTACTGCTTTAGATAAACACGAGTGTTTACCTTGGACCTTATAATGAACATTCCTGATCTTTACCTCCTTACCAATACACAAAACCTTGCACTGGTTACATCTTCCACACTTAAACATTCCTTTGTTGTAAGCTTTAAACTTTTTTGTAGGACGTTCAAGTAATGCCTTAATATTAGGACCTCTTCTATAGGTGATTTTCGGTTTATCACCCAATAGTTTACTCAAACTACTATCTTCCTTTATTAAAACCCAATTTTTATCAATAATTTCTCTAATTAAAATACTATCTAAATTGTAGGTACATAAGAAACTTGTATGAAAGTTCTGAACTTTAGAATAAAGAACATCAATATTTGGGCTTACTGCACCAGTAACATTATCAAATGTACCTAAAAGAGGCTTAAAAAATCCTAAATTTCTTTTATTAATAACTTCAAATGAAATTTCTTTGATTAAAGAAACAGTATAGCCTCTTTTAATAAACATAGATTATAAATGAGAACATTCATGTAAAAAGTCATTCTCTTCAGAGATCATTCTTGCCGCCCTCACCATTTGGCCTTTAACAACGGCTCTCTTCTGATGGCGAGGGTGGCAACTTGTATAATGAAGGAATGAATTTGAGTATGTGGGTTTCCTATAGATTGCGCTATTGAATTTAGCTTTCTCCAATTTTTTATGGATGTGCACATCCAAAAAAACTAATTTGGTCATGTTGAATGTCATATGTAAATTCTAAAAAATTAGTTAAAAATGAAATAGTAGAAATAAAGTGTGAAATAAACTCACAGGGTCCTTTCCAAATAAAAAACATGTTGTCCTGGTACCGAGTGTACCAGGCGACATTGTGTTTGAAAAGATCATTATTAAATAGGAAGGACTTCTCCCAATGTGCCATCACACAATTGGCAAAGCTACCCCCACAGGGTGCCCCCATCACCACTCCTGCCTTTTGGAGGTAGAGTTGGCCTTCAAACCACATAAAATTATTTGTCAACATTAAATCCAATAAAGTTTCAACTAAGTGTATACTATCTTCTTTAACTTGTCTTTCATGCATAAAATCTCTGATCCATTCAAGACCAATATCTTGTGGTATCACCGTATATAGGTCATTAATGTCTACAGTTAAAAACGTATAATCTTGGTGGAAAGGAATTCTTTCTAGTTGTTCTAAAAAACTCCAAGAATCCTTACAGATTTGATTTTCAGCTGATATTAAAGGTTTCAAAACACTATCTACATATTTGACACACGCATAAGTAATAGACCCTCTACTGTCCACTATAGGCCTGAAAGGAGGGTCTAAAACACTTTTGTGTATTTTAGGTGTGCCAAATAACGTAGGTATTCTTGGAGAAATAATAGACAAATAATTGTACAAGTCCATATCTATAGAACTTTCTAGGAACAAGTCTTGCAATATAGACTTAATTTTACAATAAGATACATTAAGCTCATTGCGACTGACCAGTGCGTAAGAATGGGAGTTTACAAGTAACATCATTTTACTTACATATTTGTCATGGTCCATTAAGACCAATCCACCCCCCCTTATCAGGCTTCATTGCTCTAATTTGACAATCTTGTAATAATGTAATACTCAAAGGAACTAATATTTTTAATAGTTCTCTTTGTAGTATAAGAACTGTGACTTAAAGAGCGCATATCAATTTCACACATTCTCTCAAATAATAATAAATTAGTATGTGGGGGGGGGGTTAAACAAACTAGACACCCTTAAGCGATCAGAACTAATGTTAGCTGGTCCTAAAAGTGCATTTAAATTAAGCTTATGAACAAAAAGCTTAAGGTCTATTAAAGTTTTGACCACATTCATATGAGCATCAGGCACGAAAGAAAACCCTTTAGAAAAAAATTCAATTATTTCTTGAGGTAATTGCAACGTAGTAAAATTGTAAATACAAAAATCATTGCTATGAGTCTTTAAAATCTGGGGCCCCTCATTTAGAAGTTCAATCACCAACTGGGCTGATTGCGTTTGTTTTTCTGATGCCCTCGATTGTTGTTGTTCAAGTTCGACGTTTTCTGTTGGTAGCACTGGCCATTGGAAAAAACTTGTTGTCCACTAGGACCAGGTTGATTTTCATAATCAGAATCCCTTTGTTGCTGTACAACAGTGCTGTATGAAACATTAGGAAAATTCTTTTGGTTGTTTTTGTTATTATTATACTTATTAATTATTTCACTTCTACGAGCAGCTGGCCCTTGTTGAGCATCAGCATCACTGTCGGTTGTCAAATTAATCGCATTACCCTGGTGCTCATAATCTTATGATTCATGTGACATAGAATTTGTGCCAAAAGATGACAAAACCACTGGTGGTCTAGGGTAGGCCTTACCCTCTTGATATTGTTGCAAGTCTCTAACTATTTTTTTCTTTTTACCATTAAGTAGTTTACACATAGATGCCTCGATGCTAGTACAAATACGTTTGTAATCATAATTATATTGTAAAAAAATCTGGGTGAGATGTAATAATATGTTCCAAAATTTCTAGTTCACTCTTTAAAGAAACAATTTCTGTTTTGTATTGACTTACCAAAACAGTAATGAATTTGAAACCTTGTTTATTAAACAGTTCCAATAAAGTCTTATGAAAGTCCAATCCTTCCACTAGACCTACTGGATATCTCCGTTGCCTTAGTTCCTTAGGGATAATTTTCTTACTCAAACATTCTTCCAAATAGGAAACCTCCAGCTGGAGCTTCCTACATTTATACAGTTTATTATCATAAGATACTTAATACATTTTATAAATTTAGTATATTCATTCATTTATAAATAACAATTTTTATACGAAGTTATAAAAGGAAGGTCAATTTGTTTATGGAGTTGTCTGATGAAGGAAAGGTATTAACCTTTCCGAAAGCACTAACATAATAAATTATTTTTGTTGCCTTGTAGCCACCAGTTTACTCGCTGCCTTTTTTTGACATGTGATACAATGTTTGGATCGGCTTTAATGGCCACCAGTATAGATATCTTTAGTACAAAATTTCCATCCTAAATATGAAATGTTAACTGTAGGTCCCATCTGCCTGATGGTGCCAGCTCTGATAGATGTAAAAGATCACACTGTATTTATCGAAAAAAAGAAGGGTAAGTGTCTTGGTGCCCTAGCCAAAGTTTCCCTACTCAGTATGAATACCACTTGGGGTCTATCCTGAAAAGTGGATATTGAGCTAGAGGGAATAACTTAATCAACAAAGAATAGACAAATAAATAAGCAGGTACATACATACATACATAAATAAAATAAGTTTTATCTCATGCCAACCACTAGAATGAAACAAGATAAAGTATCAACACTGTGTATAAATATATACACAAAACCACTTATTAAATGACACTTGACCTCCAGAGAGAGAGAAACATGAATATCTCTCCAAACAAAATATTTGGCCCAGTTGCCAAGATCACATTCTCACTATTTTTTTTGAATTTCAGTGCTTTCCAGCTCTCAGTTGCCTACAGTAAATAAAGTCTTACTTTCATATAAACACACACACACACACACACACACACACACACACACACACACACACACACACTAATTTCAAGGGAAAGCTTGATATATACTTCTGCCCTGCCCAGGTTAATAACCTACTACCCTCCCTGAGTATCAGTACTCAGATATTCTATTTACTGTTCCTGTTCTTTTTGATAATTCAAAACTCTACAAATACAATGGATAGTGTGGGTAATGTAGGTGTGTATCATTAGTTTGTCCCTAGTTATCAATCAATATCCCTTTCTCAGTTAATAAGTGAATAAACAACCAACCAAAAATGTTGTGAAAATGAATAAATAAAAATATTTTACTTAAGAAATAATTCATTAAGCAATACAGTCAATGTGGAAATAGATGTGGGATTGCACAGAGAGGTAGACCACAATCACTTTTATCAAACAGATGACAAGACAGAAAATGTATAATTCCAGCTTTCCTTTTCCTGACCATTCTTTTCCAGAATAATCACTGCACCTTAGCTATACTTTATATATCTTTTATGTTTTAACCTTCATAGATGAAGGTCCCAAGTTCACCCATCTTTCCTTTCCAATGAAAAAGAGCATTGGGAGGGTGGCCTAATGGTTAAGGTGTTTGCCTTACAAACACAAGGTGCAGGGTTTGAGTCTCACAAGGAATAATTGGCTAGGCTTACAATGGCCTCACAAGGGCAGTTAGCCTAGTACTAACCTATGAACCTAACCTAATATTGCAGATTCAATATTATATTTACTTTATGTGCTGCAACATTTTCAAGATTTGTGTTCATGACACGTATCATTTACATTGTGATTCTAAGCACAGGTGCATATTTACTTATAAATATGACATCCATTCTCCGCTTCCAGACTTTCAAGTGAGTTTTCTTCAGATACTTTCAAAAAACAAACAAACAAACAAACAAAAAAAGTTATTGATTAGATGGCCCATTTCTGATGCACTACTCATTTCACAAGCTAAAAGGGTATCTGAATTAGCATCCTTGAAATCAGGGTTAGATCCCACCTGAATAATCTCCACTTTGACAGGATCAGAATAAATGTTGCCAGCAACATGACCCAAATAAGATACCTCTGGCTCTCCTACCAGGCACTTCTTGGCCATGATAGCTAACTATGACCTTTTTAGTCTCCGCAACACATCCCAAAAAGTGTCAAAAATGTTCTTACCAGTACAAGCTGTAGATAGCAGTACCATCCTAGTACGCAAGGACATAGTCTTCACCTACTGACATGATACGATTTACCAAAGTCTTGAAGGTTACCAGGACATTCATCATTTCAAAGGGAATCTTGTTGAAATCATTCAGAAATTCCCACAAAGTGGGAACATTCCACAACAGACCTAAATTACGTGCCACCACAAGAAAAAAACGTTTAAAGAAGATTTATTTAATTCAATCAGAATGTACCTGTCTCAGGGATACAGGTTAAGAACATGTAACTATCCCGCTACTAAACATCGATAACTTCACATGGATGTCTTTTTTAAATGCTACTTTTTATTGTGCATTGAGTTAATATTTACTGAATTCTTTCTCTTTCAACTGTAAATCTGCCAAATAATTTTTACTACTAATGCTTGTAATACAATGTTTATCAAGTAATACCTACTACTGCTGTTTATTATGTAATGTTACAGCTACTCGTCCTTATCATAAATATATCCAATAACTGATTTTGTACGTCTTCTGCACCCTTGGAGCTATTTGTGGCTGAAAAGGATCAACTAAACAGCCCACCTACCTAGCTACTAAATTTCAATAAAATAAATAAGGAACTTACTTTAAGTCACATCGTAAGCAAACAGAGGCAGAGGGACTCATATACTGGACATCAGGAATGACCTTGTTAAATACTCGTAGATTTAATCCTCGCTGCTGTTTGTCAGAATATTTGTAATGCTTTTTGTGAGTCAGAATCCTCCTATTTTGGAATCCAGCCACTTGTTTTACTCACACCTGCTAGCTGCTCACTCCAAAGTTCATGGCTTAAACTCTGTCTTCTTGCCAATTTAAACAACAATAAAAATGCAACAGGAAAAAAGTACATGAGCGGTGAATAAGTTAAATCTATCACAGTAAACAGGCAGAATATTTCAGACAAACGTAGTATACAAACAGGTTAATGATCATTGCAAATGCATTACACAAACAGGTTACACACAGTAAACAGATAGAGCAAATTAAATAAGCCATATTCATCAACAAACACTGGAAGCTCACACAGTACCCTTATAAAAGTAAATGAAAAATGAAGACAAAAGCAGGAGTTGGAGGAGAAAAGCGAGTTAGAGCTAGGTCAGTTATTCTAATTGTGAATCAGTCGTACAGCTTAATGACCTGTGAGAAAAGGTTACAGAGTGTACAGGGAGACATGAATGTGGAAGCAGATGTGGTATGGCTTAAGATGATAGCAAAAGAGCTCAGGCCCTGGGTT
Source organism: Protopterus annectens (assembly GCF_019279795.1). NCBI lineage: Eukaryota > Metazoa > Chordata > Ceratodontiformes > Protopteridae > Protopterus > Protopterus annectens. Next base: position 1,066,481,683 of record NC_056726.1, on the reverse strand, counting down.
AGACAGTTTTTGCAAAGTGATGGCAGGATTCGAATGGATGCAGTTAGATTAGGTAAAGAGAAGGCAGTCAAGAAAGTAGATAACGGTCAATTACTGCCAAATAAGGGCAATTATCAGCTTAAAATTCTGAAGTTATAACCCAAAAGGGATCAAAAAGAAGATTATACCTTTGTTGGATGTGTCATATGTTCCTGTTAGTAATCCTTCTGTACTTATTTATTTACTTCTGTTGATTGCAAAGGCAAATTTTCACTGGAGGCCCAGGAAAAAAAAAACTCTACATTTTTTTTAAATGAAGTACATACATTGCTAGATAAAGCACAGTCTTTAACTGTAGGATAAAGTATATATAAGCATATTTCACAGGATATGCAGATCTGGAAAACATGTTTCTATAAGATATATACAATTGTGTAGATTCTATGCACAGAACAGTTTTACCAAAAATAATAACATGTGTATGATATGCATAGAATTGCAATCAAAGCAATATTTTAGAGAAAAACTGTGAGAATGAATATTGGAAGTGTAAGTTATACCCCCGGATTCACAAATCCTTCATGTAAGACTTAATAAGTCTTACTCGGAGGCTGCAGTTGAAAGGTATGACGTCAGCATGCCATGAATATTCATGAGGGCACGCTGACTCAACCATAACTCTTACATGGACCGAGTATGAAAGCAGGGGGTGTGTCCGACTGCTGAGCAGTCTAAATGTCCATGCCCCTACAAGTGTAGTAAACGCAAAATGTCAACACACAAGAGCGAGTTCGCTCAAATGTACTTGCACCCAACACCACACTCCCTGACACTGTAAACCCCCATCACAGTTATAAAAAGTAAAATATATATATTTTTTTTAAATCCACGATATAGCTGCCCGTATTTGTGGGTGTGCCCATTGCTTAGCTATAGTTAGCAATTCCGACATGGAAGAGCATAAGAAAGAATGTTTATGCAAATCACACCAAATTGCAACAGCGTAATGGTAGAGCATATGCACAAAGAGGAGGCATTCACTGTTCGAGTCCCACATCTCCCCTTCTTATTTATGTTTTAAATCAGTATTTGAAATAATACCAGACATATATGATTAAAATATTATTAAAAGCAGTGAAATGGCCAATGTATCAGTGAACAAAATATATATTTTTAAAGGATACAGATATATAATAGCCTGCAGTTAAGCAGCGCTTTACCCAGCTAAACAGAGGTGCCCATAGTTTAATAGCACTTTACCAAGATAAACAGAGGTGCCCATAGTTTAATAGCACTTTACCCAGCTAAACAGAGATGCCCATAGTTTAATAACACTTTACCCAGTGCAATAGAGTTGCTCAAAGTTTAAAAGTGCTTTACCCAGCGCAATGTATTTGCGCAGACATGCGCGCCACGCCAGCCAGGGCACTGTAGGGCACCGGGGAGCAATGTAGAGCTAAGTTGCTTAAATGCAGCCACACCCCCTGCCTGTCTAGACAGTATTAAAATAAATAATGACAAGGTTCGAACCCAGGACCCTGTGCATCATAATCGAAGTACAGAGCCACTAAGCCATGACAGCTTAGAAGAAACAGCCACTATTAGCATACATATACTTAGAAATGGTAGATTAACCATTACTAAGCAGGTCTGCAGTCAGCTTAGAATTCTCAAAAATGGCCAATCTCATAAAAGTGCGGGAAATGCGGAATATTTAAGCCCCATAGGTGGGAATACTCACCATAACTGATTGTAGCTCACATTTGCAGTCAGAATGGCAGGTGCAGGAGAGGGTTCACGCTTCCGAGCGCAGCGTTGGGGCATGAAGGAGTTGAAATACATGGTTTGGCTCCTTGTCCACCATCATGAGTCCAGACTCCTGCAGGGCCAGTTCCAAGGGACGGAATGCAAGGCTGAGGCTTGGAACCGGTTAACTCATGACCTCACCAGTGTCACAGGTGTTCCTTGCACCGGTGAGCAGGTCCATCACCACCATGCAGACCTGAAGAGATGGAAGGAGGACCGCTTGAACCAATGGATCCATGAGGCTCATGGGATGCAGGATGCCCCACAACTGAGTATGTAGCCATGGAATGCAGTATGTAAGAATTGATAACTGAGTTTGTATAACGGATAGGTATGTCTCAATATCCTTCATTTACTTTACAGCTGCAGGTGACCGTGCTGCGAATCAGCAAGCCTATGCTGATAGGCTGCAAAGGCTGTGCCACCAGGCAGGTTAATGATCGTTTTGCATGTTTTGTTATATAAAATAGGGGAGAGAGCATGAAATAAATTGTTGCAGTACAATAATACAGCCATAAAATGGCCTGAATAAGTCCTCTGCATGTACTGTTATACGACAATTCATAGAGCTAGAAAAAGAGCGTAGTAACCCATTAAGAAAGGTAACATATGTCTGGAATAAAATCTCTGCAGGCACTGTCATATAAAATAAGTGACTAAGCCTGAAAAAGTGTGCTCTAACCCATTAATAAAGGTCTAATCTGTCTTGAATATGTCTTCCATATGCACTGTTACAACAAATAAAGGAGTGAGTCTGTGGAAAAGTGTGAATGTCAGTAATAAAGGTTTAAAACCCGGAGTGTGTGTGTGTGTGTGTGTGTGTGTGTGTGTGTGTGTGTGTGTGTGTGTGTGTGTGTGTGTGTGTGTGTCACTTAGTTTGAAATGTTGTTCTACCCTTGCAATAGTACTGTTTTGAAAAGTGCTGGCAACCCAGAGTTCTGCATTCCCATCTAAAGTGGGTGTTGGAAGTGCTAGTAGCTGTGAAACATATATACAGTCCTCAACAGTCAGATACTGGCTGGCATGCATAAGTAAATCTGGCACATGAGTAGCATGCTAATATGTTGCCCAGAAATGTGAGTGTGCTTCCATAAATGCAGGGTTCTGTACAAATTGAAGTGAAAATGTCATGTGAAAACATCCAATGTAGATAAAGAAATATAAAAGCAATCATGAAATATGTAGCAGTAACATCAGCATCTTGGACAGTTAGTATGTCAGATATAGGTCAAGTATATATTGAACTAGCCAAACCCATTACACAACCTAATGCATGGTGCAAGTGTAATAATACATGTAGGGAATAAACAGTTGCAGTCACTAGGAATGTAGTGTAGAGTAAAAGTAATTATAACATGTTAACTGAGGTTCTTTTCTACACCCTACTGTTTGTGCATAAACCATGCAATTCCACACCTCAATGGGTATGTGTAATCTTAAATATTTGTTGCGGCATATGTCCTATTGTTTTATAAATATTTGCATTCATGTTGGTGCATGTGCCCTGTTCAAACACCACGTTCATGGTGGCCTGTTGCTACCAAACATCCCTGCATGCTGTTGGAATATCCACTGACGTTCAATATATGCATGTGTTATGCTTGCTGTTCAACTGTTGGAACCTTGGTGTGTTGGGTTAATGGGAATATTACTGCATGCTGTTACAACTAATCTGGAATGCTGTTGTTTATGTTGTAATTAAACACACCTAATCACAGAACGTATGGGAAGGCCGGTCCCAGCAGACCCACCTGTCCCTCCTCAGTTGGCGAGTGCACCTGACACCAGCAGCTCCGGTGCCCAGCCCGGGCTCCCCTCCTCCATTGGTCCTGTGCCACCTTTGGGTGGAAGCACTGCAGGGGATGGGGCTCGTCCCCCCCATGCAAGCATGGGCAGAGAAGGGCCACCTGTCACCCTTCAAAGTGTTCGGGCTGTGGTGCGTAGGGAGATCCAGCGTTTAGTCGCTGATCCCCTACGCCAGCTTGAGACGAGAGTGGCACGTCTCAAGGGTGAGCCTGCCCATCCTACTCAGCCTCCAGCACAGTCACCCTTGGGGCTGTGAAAGTGCAGTGGTGACTGCCCATGGGTGGGGATTTCAGTTCCACTGTTACCATCTGTGGACTCATGGGCTTGCGATTTCCAAACAACCTTCCCCATCAATTGTGTTCACCCACCCCATGTGTCAAATTCTGCCCCTGTATGTATCTTGTTTGTTTTGTCTGTTTACCTCCCCAACCTACCTCCCCAAATATACCTACATCCCCTACCTCACATTCCACTCTCACCTGAAAAATAAAATTAAAAAAAAGGGCAATCTGTTCCCAGAAAAAAATTATGCCCCATACATAGCTACCCATTATCTACACATGTTCGCTGGACATGTAAACTGATAATTATAATTGGCACTACAACATACTCTGTTGTCCTCACCCCTCTCTCAGGGGTGGAAGGTTGCAAATTTCACACCAAATTATGAACATATGCAGAGCTGTTGCTGGTAAAGAAATGGGCAGCTATGGACCTTCCCTACACCCTTCCTGCACATCCCAGCGAGTTTCCCTACTGTCTTTCCCTCTTTGTGCCCCCTTTTTCACCACTTTCCTATCTCCCCATTTTCTTTTCTTTCAAAGAAATTATCACGGGGGTTAGCGGGAGTAAGCACTTTTAAGCAGTAGTTAGCGGGGGGTGCGTGAGTGTGAGCTTGTGTGTGCTTAGCTAAGCATTGCTAAGCGTTGTGCAAACTCACGCAAACCCGCTTACAACTGCTTAAAATTGCCTTAGTCACTTTGTATGACAGGGCCCTTGTACTGCTCAGCAGCAAAATAAAATACCCCTGTCAGTCTCGAACCCCAGACCTTGGGCTCAGCAGTCTGCATGAAATACCATTAAGCCACAGCAGATATACAATAACTTGGTGCTGAAAGACATATATCATGCATTACAATGAGTGAATGTAAAGGGAGAACAGGAATGCAATATCACAAATCTTGTTCTGTGGCCCTTAACCAGCAAGTGTTGTGGAATTGCATGACATGACTGTGAAAAGAGAACCAGCCATGCTAGTAGGGAATTATGTTACAGTAGCACCTTACAAACCCCACACAGTATCAGAGCAGGATAAACACTGGCATATTTGAATAGGTCAGAGGCCAGACCTCCCAACTGTGACTGATTTACAGAGATGTCCCTGATTTGCAAACAAATGTTAGCTGTGCCCCTCTGACTCCCTGTGAAATGTACTAACAGTAGGCAGAAAGGTGGGGAATCACACTTAATGATAAATGTCAATAAGTGAGAGTAGACACTGCTTGCACATCAGAAAAGGTTTAGTAATACATATGCTCTGAATCCCCCAAAGTCTCAACTGAAAAATATCTGAAATATATCACAGGTGTATCCCACAGATATGTATCTTTCCCTGAGGCTGTTCAAATATATACCTGAGAGTATCTGAGGCCTGGAAGTGTCAGAAACACACAGGCATATCAGCCTGTCTGCTGTTACACACACTGCAAATAGCTGTAGAATTAATTCCACAAGCATGCCCTTATGTAGGAGTACAACACAGAAATATCAAAGGATGTAGCCATGTACTGTTAGCAACCACCTGTGGCAATGCCATTGTTCAGGTGCTGAAAAGACTGGTGTGGTGCACAGTCAAAGAATACTAGGCTAACCTCTGTCTACAATCTGGATATGTCCACAGGTGGGAGCTACTCAGACAGACTACTAACTTGTATAGACTTACATGTACACAGCAATTCTGTATGTTCAGCAAGATAAACATCACACGATAATAAATAATGCACTCTGCAGTTCTGCACCCCTACCCAAAAGTACTATATACCTGTGTAGTCAGGCACAACCAAGGGTGTAGGTAGGCATTCACAGTACTGAAATATGTCCAGTTGTCTTGAGCAGACTGTGCTAATGTCAACACAAACAAACCACAAACTGTTCAGAAGTGAGTAACGTACTAATGACAGTATAGCAGTTTACAAACAGTGCACGTGCCTGATATTCATAACTGGTAGTACAACATACTTAGTTGTCCTCACCCCTCTCTCAGGGGTGGAAGGTTTCAAATATCACTCCTAATGTATTGCATATGCACAGCTGTTGCTGGTAAAGAAACAGGCAGCTACAGACCTTCTCCACACCCATCCTGTACATCCCAAGCTGGTTTCCCTACTGTCTTCCCCTCTTTGTGCACCCTTTATCACCACATTCCTATCTCCCCATTTACTTTTCTGTCAAAGAAATGAGCAGAGGGGTTAGCAGGAGTGAGCACTTGTAAACAGCAGTAAGCGGGTTTGCACCAGTGTGCGCATGTGTGCGCTTAGCTTAGCATTGCTAAGATATGATAAGCTAAGCCAAACTTAGCTTAGTATTGCTAAAATAAAATAAGCAAAGCTAAGCTTAGCTTAGCATCGCTAAGCGCTGCACAAACCAGCGCAAACCCGCTTACAACTGCTTAAAAGTGCCTTAGTCACTCTGTATGACAGGGCCCTTGTACTTCTCAGCAGCAAAATAGAATATCCTTGTCAGTCTCAAACCCCACACCTTGGACTCACCACTTTGCATGATGTACCACTAAGCCACAGCAGATATACAATAACTTGGTGCTGAAAGAAATACAGCATGCATTACAATGAGTGAATGTAAAGGGAAAATAGAAAAGCCATAGGAATACATTGCAATAACTACTGTTGTATGCCAGTTAATTCTCTAATTCAAAAAGAAAGTAAATACTCTCATGTATCCAGTGTTAGCATTAGGAGGTGTGAGTAAACCTACACACTGAGAAGAGTGTACTGGAAGAAGCAACAGTCAGGTTTCAGTACAACATGCATATCACTGCCTACAACCCAGCTTCAGATATGAGACATATACCAACCTTCTGACTGAGACAACAGTGTACACAGCAAACAGGCATGGCCCCTACCTTGCAAAACTGAAAGGGCTACATCTACCTAACCTATCATTTTATAGCAGTGTCCTGAAATCACAGTGAGTACTGCAATTACCACACAGCAGGCTGCATGCAATTACTAAATGGTGGGCACCAATTGGTGCAGAGGCCATCACATGCACATGTGCAGATACCTAGAAAAGCAGCCTGTACCTGCTGTCCACACATGCAATAATATCATTGCACCAACTGGGAGAGAGAGTGCGAGCGAGAGAGACAGACAGAGCCAGCCAGCCAGCCAGACAGACAGACAGACAGATACATACAGGCAGTAGGATACAGACACTGGAAAGAAAGACCAACACACAGAAGAAACCAAAACCAAAAAAAAAAAATTACAAATCAACAGCTACAACAGATGGAGGTGAGGGATACAAAGGTAAGGTATGTAACAGATATGTATTTGTTGGCATCCAAATGATGTGTCTGAAGGGTACTCTACATACTGTGAAGCATCCATATGTAGCAGCAGTCCATATCTATATGTACATGCACATTTGCATAGGACAAGGGACATACTGCAACTGTTAGTGAAGGCTGGACATATGTATGTTGTTCAAGGCTGCTATGTGCACATATGTATGTAGGTTGTAGTGTGTGGCATTGCAGACAGCAAGCAGTGTCAGTATATGTCATGTGGTGGTTAAACACTGTGGGACTGAGCTACAGGCAGTGAGGCCTGCAACAGCTATACGGCCTGAGGAGAGCAGAATGCATTCTGCACCACATTGTGCAATAGTATTACATAACCGTATGTCTCACAACTGTTACATAATTGACATCCCCACCATGAAAGGTGGGCAGTATATGTGCCTATATGTGCAGCTATATGTACAGCAATGGATGTTTAGATGTATGTGTGTATGTATGTATATATATATATATATATATATATATATATATATGTGTGTGTGTGTGTGTGCGTGTGTGTGTGTGTGTATGTATATATATATATATATATATATATATATATATATATATATATATATATATATATATATATACATATATAGATATATATATACATATATAGCCATATATAGATATATACAATTATAGATATATAGATCTATATATATAGATATATACATATATAGATATATAGAATTATAGATATATAGATCTATATCTATATAGATATATATGCATACATATGGATTTATATAGATATATATGGATATATATGGATAAATATAGATATATTTCGATATATATATATAGATATGCATATATATATATATATATATATATATATATATATATATATATATATATATATATATATATATATATATATATATATATATATATAGATATATATATATATATATATATATATATATATATATATGTATATGGAGAGAGAGGGAGACACGGGGTCATATGTACTGCAACAGGTGCCTGTTGACCAAAGCATGGACTGAACACCAGTGTTGATACTGCAGTGCCATACCCCATTCCAAAACACTTTACCCAGTAACTACCACATAGGTGGTATCCTGCCTAACACTGAAGGTGTCAGAAGGGAATATGGGACACAGGTGGACAGTAGGCTCCCCTTTGATAATCACAGTGCCACACTAGTGTTGTAATCTGTCTATGTGGTACGTGTCATCACAAAAGGGTGTCAGCTAGGGAAATATAGGTCAGTGTACCCCTCTACTTATAACAATGTGGTATGTACCTCACATGACAACTACAGCAAGTGGAAAGGCCACAGATATACCTAACAAAGAGTAATACTGCCCTCAAACACATGCCCTATGCAGACTGACTCACAAAACCACAGCTAGAGTGCGTTGCATATCGCCCACCCAGAGGTTTCCACTGCCGGACATACAGAGGTATGTCACATCCATAGCAGGTGGCCAACCGCCAAGACAACACCTCACAATCCCTCCGGGCTACATGACCTAGGGCCCTAATCCTTGTCACCTCACTAAACAGCACATGCTGGAAGTACAGGTTCCTATCCACAAATATGCCATACTCTGGACTAAACCACCCAGCATTAACAAACAATGCTCCTCATTAGCAGATGTCATACATACCCCTGATGATTATTTTGGAGATAGGTAATATGCCCTGGGAGTCACCTCTGTGTATCCGGTTGACAGGAGCAAGTGAAACCACATTACATGTGTGTCAAAAGGCAGGGTAGCATATGGCTAGGCTGCTATAGCGTATTACCTACCTATGACACAATGCACACACACACATGTACTCAGTGCAATACATGCTATGTGAGGTGGAATAAGTGTGACAGTGACTGTGTGAAAGGTCTGTAAAGGTGTGATAGCTTAGTGTGAGGTTGTGTCTGTCATGGTAGTTTGTGTCCTAGGTGTGAGACCAGAGAAAGATGTGTCAGTTATTGGGATGCAGACATAGTAGGATGGCATATGTTGTGATGTAGTTCCTTGTGTACGACTGTGGTGTCCCATTGTAGGCTGAAGCAATACATGTATGCTCAGTAAGTGGTACTGCTGGTGAATCCAGCTCACATATGAACTGTTGTACTACCTGAAGCTGTAGGCCTAAACAGCACAGTATGGTGTATGTTCACATTCCCTGGTAACACTGTCTTGTGTGTTTCCTGTAGTCTGCACAGATTACATACCTCAGGCATAGGTATCTGTAAGTAGGGGCACACAGTACTATAAGGTACACAGGTAATGCTCATCTGTGTCGGCATACATTTGTGTGTTGTATATATGTCTGATGTGTGTGTAATGAAGCCTGTACCTTGCCCGCAATCACATAGGTTCATAGGTTCATAGGTCCATACTAGGCTATCTGCCCTAGGGCATTTATAAGCCTAGCCAGAATGTGTTTGGCTTTCGCCACCCATTTTAAATTTATTTTGCTATGCCCTTTTTCGAGGTTAGTATACTGTGCCTCTGTCTAACAGTGACACAGAAGTGATACCCGGAGTAAACCTATGATCTCCCATCCACTCATCAAGATTCCTCTTGAAGAAAGTCAATGAGGGACTCTGCCTAACCTGGACTGGAATTTTATTCCAGAGTGAAGGGAGCCTCTGGGTTATGAATCTGTTCCTCCAGCATGTTCTATTTATTTCAGTGCTGAGGTTCAAGTCTCTCGAGCGCGTAGCTCGATGGGACTTGGATTTTCTGAGGTGCAGGATGTCCATTAATTCCGGGTTGGACATGGCTTTATACGTCAGGCACAGATCACCTCAGAACAGGCAGTATGCCACTGAGTAGAGCTGGAGTTTCTTTAACTGGGCAGCATATGGCATCTGTTTGAGCCCTTTGATCCTCTTGGTGAGGTACTTTTGGGGTCTTTCCAGTTGCTGCAGGTGTCTGGTAAGTTACATCCCAAAAGCGGCATTCTACTCAATTATGGGCCTGATGAGGGATGAGTAAAGAGGCATGATGACCTCCCCTGATCTAGATGTGAATCCCTTCATGATTAGGTGGGCTATATAAAATGTTTTTCTAACCACTTTGGCCACGTGGTTGTCAAATGAGAGATTGCTATCAACTTGGGTCCCCAAGTCCCTAATTACTTCTTCTGTACTTAATGGATTACCACCTATGTGGTAATTTGTGGGCACTGTTTTTGCCAAAGGGGATGACTATACACTTTTTGGCATTTAGCTTGAGGCCATGGCTCTGGCACCAGTTGTCTGTTTCTATGAGGCCCTTTTGGAGGATGCTTGTGTCAGCTGGAGAGTCGATTATGGTGCCCAGTTTGCAGTCATCTGCCGACTTGGTCAGCCACAGTCCTTCCGTGTTGGCCTGTACCTCTGAGAAATATATACCGAACAAGAGAGGTCCCAGAACTGAGCCTTGTGGGACACCACTTGTAACTGGTTTGGAGTCTGACATGGCACCAGCAATTCTAACCATGTATGTTCTGTCCTTGAGCCAGTTTGCACATGTGTGTTATATGGTATGCGTGTGTACCTAGCAACATGTATACTCTGTTACAGCAGTATGCCAGCTATATTAACAACCGTGCACATATGTTAGGTAGGGGTATGGCATCAAAGACTAGGGTGGTTTACTGGTAATACTGTAAATGTACATTACATTCATTGCATTGGATGACATATTTCTTCATGCATTAGCTTGATATATACCCCCGTGGCGAGGTTGTGCATTGTATCCCAAACAGTGTGCCGAGTACTGGTGTATACTGGTTTGTTATATGGAGTGTGGCAGGCAGTGTCAGCCAGTTGTGGGCTGAGCACTGATATGTGGTATTGAACGTGTGTATCCTCTGATAGACAGAAAGATGCTATATATGGCAGTTAAGTGATATCTGTACTTAATAATTTTAAGTGTGCCACATGACTTGCTCACACATATCATTTAATTGTCTTCCAGGGTTATGGCTCATCAATGCAATCCATCGTATACAGCTGTGGAAGAGCAGGAAATACAGAACAGCCTGGTGCAGAAATAAAACCTGCTTTTTCCCAGGGCCAGCCAGCACCAGCATGAGCGTACTGCACTGTGGCAAGATTTTGTTTGTCGGGTAAATGACATAGGCATGCATAACCGGACATATGAGCAGATATGCCATCACTGCAGTGATTTAATTAGACATGTTTGACGGTGTGCATCTGATATCCATAGGCAACAGCTTGCCACAGGTGGTGGGGTGGCCATACACCCCCCCTCACCAGAGTGGAGGAGCTGCTCCTAAGCGTGGTGGCTCCTGGCCTACAGCAGCAACAGCATCACACATGTGTCATCATGGAGGCTGGAGCCACCCAGCATGATGACAATGAGCGTGCAGGTAATATGCCTTAGCTGTAGACTACCATTACCTGTATTGTTAGAATATACATATGTGAGATGTGTGCTGTGTGTTTAGCAATTGTGCTGCCTATCGTGTGCAATACTGATATTTGGAATAGTATCTGTACACCTGTGACTGTTGACTGTTGTTCCACTGTAGTTTAGCACACTCACAGTAGCAATGCCACAGTTGTGGCCACTGACAAACTGTGTCATATTCTTGTAGGTCCCTCTGGTGTGACAGCAGGGCAGATGATACATGCTGGTGAGTGTGTTAACATTTTAATATTGATAATGAAATGTGCATGTCATAGGTGAGGTGTAGGACATGTACACGTAACACACCTACACATAATACATGCTGTGCATGTTTGCTGTGAGACATTAAACATCTCAGTAAAGTCAGTTGCTGCCTCAATCACATGCAATGCACAGTGCAACAGACACAATTGTGGCAACACTGTACTGCACATTGGATATGCATAGTTGGTACAGCTGTACACAACAGAACACATTTATCATACGCAGTACACGAAAACATGCTACATTTGGCATTACCACACACTCGCTGTAAGGTCACACTTCAGTATCCCACATGTCATGCACATACACATGATGTACCTCAGGGGTAGAGGCCTATCATGGGGCTATGCAACACTCTGCAACACATAACACAGTCATGTTAGGCAATGCTCCCTATTGGGCACCTCACACACCCATGTACAAGGTGGCTGTGTAATTGTGAACGTAGCCATGGCACTGCAGTTCAGGTACAGCAGGCTAGGCTGTGCTCTTGCACACATTAGTAGCTGTGAGTGACCACAGGATGCATGTTGATGATGGCACAGGGTGCTACACCCCATCCAGTTACAGTGACCACAGTACTACTCAGCAGTCATTGCTTTGCACCTCAATATTGTGTGTGTGCAAACATATGCACCTATACACAATATGCATAGCATGTTGTGTGTGTGCTTACATATGCTAGTATACACAATATGCACAGCAGTCGCCATCCGAACAAAGTGTCACATATATGTCCTGGAATGTTAGTGGGTGTATAGGTCACCTGACACACATTTGGTATGTGTGGTGTTTAATGTTGCAGTCGTGTAGCATGCCATGCCATGTCTGGCATCGACATATCTGCAATATGTCCCACACTCACCATAACCACTGTACACTGGCCATGTTGAGCACTGGTATTCCTTCACGTCAACATGCACCACTCATCCCGTGTGTGTACATAGCATGCATGTGCTACACCTGTGCCTACTATTACCTGCTATGGACACACACACTGTACTCAGACATGGAAATCTATGTGTCACACAGATAATACATGCAGCCATGGCATGTATACCTGTGAGTGATGGTGCACAGGGCATTGCAGAGCTGATAATACCTGCACAGCAATGTTGTGTCCATGTACACATTGTGTTCCAGGGTGTAGCCAATCACTGAACAACTACACAGTTGCATCAAAGCCATGTATACTGCCATTAAATAGGGCCATCTACACTTGCACTGCATGGTCTTGTGCAACACATATTCTGCATGCTGACATGTGTGTGGTGACTGTTTACCTTATGATACTGACACCCACCTTCACCCACTATAGAGTATGTGTTGGATTGCTGGTGTGTGTATGTGCTGTAGTGAGGAGTGTATTTGTGTTCATGTGTGCATGTGTTCATGTGTGCATGTGTTTATGTGTTCATGTGTGCATTTGTTCATGTGTGCATGTGTTCATGTGTTAATGTGTGCATGTGCTCATGTGTGCATGTGTGCATGTGTTCATGTGTGCATGTGTTCATGTGTTCATGTGTTTATGTGTGCATGTGTGCATGTGTGCATGTGTGCATGCATCATGTGCAGACTGTAAAGTGTGTTTCCTGTCTTCGTCTCACAGGTGCTGAGTTAGGGGTGGCCGAAAGCAGCAGGGAACCTGAAGCCACTGCCACGAATAGTGGTGATGATGAGACATGTATTTTGGCACAGGAAGGTTTGACAGGGTCTGTCATTGGTCCGCCAATCAACAGTACACAGCGTTCAACCCCATCTATGCACACACTCATACTGTCGAAACATCCCTCACCACCAATGGCCATAGGCGAGGGACAGCATACAGTTGGCATTGACCAGGAGAGTGTGGTACCCATGGTATTTGCATCCCCTCACAGCAGCCATAGCCGTATTCCTGGAACGGTACCACATAGGCGGAGGTCCAGGGGTTCTTGAGGGAGCACCGCTGGTCGTATTGCCACTGGCAGGTGTGCCCTCACAGGTCTTACGATGTCCAGTATGTTCCGGGCTGTAATGCAGGCTCAGGCACGTATGGAACGGTACACCAGGCAGGGACGTAGGGCGCAGAGGGCCCATTACACCGCTATCAAAGACAGCATCCGTGACCTTGCTGGTGCCATCCAGACTTACACCAAGGTCATTGATAGATGTTGGGGGGAGACATTAGATGCCCTCCACAATATGTCTTCCATGAGCCAGGACCATGCGGGACAGTTGCGATGTCTATGCGGACGCTTGCCAGCAACAGCAACAGCTGGCAGTGGTCACGGATGGCCCACAGTTCACAGCCGCTCCCGTAGTGGCAGTACCAACCCCAGCACTGCTGGGGCTGGCCTGTCCATTGATCGTCCCAGTAGACCACGTGCACGTGGCTCTGGCCAGTCCCAGCAGGGACTTGGGTCCAGTCATCATACCTCTGCCTCTGATGACAGTACCCAGTCAGGGTTGGTACCCGATACTGTCTGTAGCACCCCTGCCAGGCACAGGTACTGTGTCCGTGGCCGGAGACAGTGATCTGTACAGCCTAGCAGGTACAGTCTGTGGCTGTCCCACAAACTACCATATATGGCAGCCACATGGTGGAGCTGTGTGCATGCAGAGACACACACACATTAACCAAACAACTAGGGCTGACACATACATACACTCATTACATCAACGTTGGCCCATGCTGTACTGTTGTACCACACACACACACACACACACACACACACACACACACACACACACACACACACACACACACACACGCACACACACACACACACACACACACACACACACACACACGCAGAAATGTCTATTGAATGGGTCAATGTTAGGCTCTGGCAAACAACAACACACCCTGTGCATATGATGATACCTGTGTCGCCTCCTGTCATCTGTAACATTGATGCAGGAACAGGCTAACATGGTGCTGATGCACAGGGTGACATTATAGCAGTTTAGCAATATTAGCAAGTTGTCAACAGGAAAGTGTAATCACACACCTTGTAGGTATGTCTGAGCAGGCATTATGCATCATAGCTCTGATTGTCAATGTAGCATTGTTTACACCACTGTTAGGTCTGAGTATGTATTGTCCACCCATGTGCCACTTGGCTGAAGTGTAATGTGTTGCCAGCATGTGTTAGTGAGTGGACAGTACATGTGTGATGTGTGCAGTACATATTAGCAAGTGTACATCTGTGAACATGGTGGGTGTGCAATGTCTGCATGTACGTGCATAGTGGACACATGGGACATGTGGCATACCCTCTTGTACACATTGTTAACATCTCATAGTATCTTTTAATGGCCAGTATGCATTCTACTACAGTTATGTACTAACATGGGTACACATGTGTATATGACATGGGTTGACACTATGCTGTGGATGATACTGTTAATATCTGTCAATAATTTGCAGTCTTGTAGTGTACACAACCTCAACAGCATGACTATAAGCAATCATTGGATGATGTCCTGACAAATGACACACAGTTGTAGGGAACTCAGTAACAGTTGGATCCTTCCGGTACTATACTCTAACACTAACCAGTGGTATTGACCACCTCCCATTCCTGGGACCACACCTGTTTGGCATATAGCCCCCTTAGGTACATGCAAACACACTAGGGATGTGTCCATCCACATCTGGAAATGCATGCACTGGCCTACAATGCATTCCCTGGATGGGATGCATATCCTACACAAGGGTATCATACAGACAGATACCTGTTGTCTGATACATGCTGTATAGCAGTAAGCCGACTATGGCATAGTCATCCACATTTACTATACATACTATCCTGTCAGTACCACATAGATGGTAGCTCTCAACATGTATATTGGGTGCCAATGTGTAGATATAGCCTCATGTTATGTCATGTATCCCTTGGTATCCACATATCCATAGGTATTGTGGAGTCCCTCGGTGTATCACATAAGACATTAGAGGCCTGAATGCATATCCACAAGACAGTTGTACACCTATACAGACTGTCCATTATTGCCAGTCGTTGTTGTGTATGAACATGTCTGACATATACCCCAGGCATATGCCCTCACTCACACTACTCTTTAGTAACTGTCATGGGTGTGTGTGGCACAGATGACCTTGGCCACAAATCACAACAGTGGATGACCGTGTCACATACATACATATGTGACCTACGATCTGAGAAGCAGCGGCACAACCTGTCAATGGAAACAGATGTATTCATGTGGTATGCAGGCTTCAAGCTATGTACAGATTGAGGGGACATGTACGCATATATATTTGCCATGCAGATAACTGATGTGTGCAATGCACTTACTGTTTTAATCATGATATGTCCTACCATAGTAAAAACAAAATCCACACCACATTGACCAACTCACTGTCACTGTTTGCAAGATTCAAACCCCTACCTATGTTATGATACTAGAGAGAGACGCATTAACATGGCGCACTATTTGCTTTACTGGCTGGGTTGCCTTCTCTTGCTGTATTTGTAGGATGGTGACATCATCAAACTTTCTAAAGAGGAATGTACCTCTGTTAGTATGTTTTGCCAGTCTCCCAAAAGGGCACTTCTCTCACAGGAAATCACACACATATACACAGTCAGCACTTGCAAGATTCAAACCCCTACCTAACTATGTTATAATACTAGAGAGAGAGAGAGAAACGCATTAACACGGCGCACTATTCGCTTTACTGGCTGGTTTCCATTCTCCGTCTGTATTTGTAGGATGGTGACATCATCAGACTTTCCAAAGAGGAATGTACCTCTGTTAGTGTGTTTTCCCAGTCTCTAAAATGTGCACTCTTCTCAAAGGAAACTGCACACATACACACACCATCAGCAATTGCAGGTTTCAAACCCCTACCTAGCTATGTTATGATATTAGAAAGCCACGCATTAACACTGTGCGCTATTTGCTTTATTGGTTGATTTCTCTTCTCCTGCTGTATTTATAGGATGGTAACATCATCAGACTGGACATGGTAATGTGTGTACACTTTGTTTTATGCCATTCCAGGAATGGTCCATGTCGGTCGTCAGGTGTCAACAGCTTAAACAGGAACTCATAATCCTTACATTGTGTGATCTATCTGTGGACACATTGACATTCCTTCATATGTCAACACATATTTATGCACAGCTTGTTGGTTTTGTGGCTACTACATGTGTCTGGGGTGTTGATAAAGGGCTGTTCAAAGTCTATGTGAGACATATGTAGCTGTGTTCAGTGATGTATGTCCTGGGTGGCTGCCTTGCAAACAGTCTAGCATGCTTGGGAACCATGATCCGCACATGAACATACCACAGTTAGTAGGGTTGTCTGTATGTCAGCTTCCAATAGCTCTGTTTATGACTTCAACCATGATGGACTCCATGGCCTTGCAGAACAGTCTTCATAGGCGTACTGGACTGTACTTCCCATGGTCTGTTGTGCACCAACACTTGTGTGGAGTGCCATATGTTGCTGTGACACATTCAACGGTTCCACATCCTGCGTAGGGGGGGAGGCTCAGCTGACTGTTCAGGTGCAGGATCTGTTTGTTCTGTAGTTTATGCATGACACATATTGGGAATCAATGTATTCCACTTGCTGCCATGCTTTTGGCATTGGGGGTAGCTTTTCATCCATTCTACATGTGATATCTCCTGGTATGATGATATGGACTATCGTCAGTGGGAGGTGGGTATGTATATATGGGCCTGTCTGTCAGGATGTCAGCATTGTCAGTCAGGTACAGTTGGCCCTGACTCAGGACATATATGGGTGTGCATTGCTATTTATGACATAGCTGTCGGAGGTGTCATGATTCAGTCTGGACTCCTTATCAGCTACTCTTTACAGAACACCAACGAACCTGAGCACTAATCCCTGTTATACTCTTTTACACACTTAACACCCTACTGATACTTTGTGATCTGGCTACAGAGTATGTCATCATAATATCCTGGCATATCCAGGGGTCGGTTTTGTGTGTATTCTCCAGTCCAGCTGGTGAATATTGTAATGTTGACACAATGTCACATCTGCCTCATGTACACAGACAACCCTCTCCTCCTCCCGACAAACTCAGATATATGTGTGAGATGCACCTATAGAGACATACAGGGTGCTGAACTCTCTCGACCCATGACTGGCACAGTCAATCAGGTGGTGAAGGTAACCACACACACCACATATCAGTCTCACATATCCTCTGGCGACAGCACTCAAACCACATTATCACACATAGACATACTCGGATGCTGTAAATTAACTCTGCCTAAGCAGCAGTGACCTCCACAGCAGGCACACACACAACTGCTACCCCACTACAATACCCACATATCACATAGTTCACAATGTCAGTGTGCCACACAGTCACTGCCCTTCGGGCTAAACAACACACCTAATACACTTGTAATAGGCGACATTTATTGTCAGACACACTGACGTACCACTCACCAGCCCAAACAAGGGAATAGTCACTTTGGGCTGTCTGTCAGGTGCCAGGATCTGCCACATAACACATGCAGTCTGGTCACTCCAAAGCAAGTACAGGACTGGCACCATCATTGTCCATGCTGGTGCGTAAAACCTCAGGCGTTACTCCCTGGACCACATGACATGGTACATGGAGGAACACTCTGATCATGTAGCCCAGGCCAGTATGACCCTGACCTTGTCTAGCATCTTACACCCACCAATTATGATGTCACAGTATACAGACAAACATATCATGTTTAACAGTGGGCTAACAAATTGGTGTCATTCATAGGGGATACAGTGTCTGTCAGCCTGTGTTGACATGTTTGACATGCCACGTAGCTTCACTATGGACAGCTTGCACATGTCACCCTTGGACCTTCGAATGCTGGCTAAGGCTCTTGCTACCACCATAGTGCATTTGTTAAGCAGGGCTCAAAAGACAAACCCACCTCCATAGATATTACAGGTTAAATGATACTAAGGGTAATGCTGCTCAACACCAGATGTGTTACCCTCATATTGCGGCCACTCAGGACTCTTCTCAGTATGGAGGATAGAGATATCTGTGCACTAACAGACACCTAGTTCAGGCTCACATATGCACACCAGCACTACCAGATTATGTTTCATACCATGCTTTCTGACCACAGGACTTGGAATGGACAAAACAACTAGGGGGAGTATCCATATACATCACAGATACATACACCTCCGGGTTAGTAGCACTGCACAAAGCATCACAGACCATACATATACAACTACCATTGTGCAAAACTGCCTTTCAGTTTGTTGCATGCTACAGACCACCCTCCCAAACTCAGGAACCACACTCGGCTTTCCTGGGAACAGTGGAGAATATGAAGGTCTCCACAAGCACCATTATAGTGGGTGATTTCAAATACACAAATATTGACTGGGGATACTACTCATGCCCCAACACCCTCGCCCTGCAGTCACTACAATTTGTAAATTCATATGCTATGGCCACAACCAGTCACCACAGCCACAAGGGGAATACATATTGGACCTGATCATCACCAACATGAGGACTCTATGTTCCACACCAGCGATATACCTCTCATTGGTAAGGTCAAAACATACATTTATCTCACTGGACATACATATACCCTCCACACACCCATCCTGGGTAATCTTGGTGAACTTCTCATGAGCCAATGTCTCACTTCACCAAAGCAAGGTGGTATCCTTCAGAGACCCTGAGACAGTGGCAAATATGGCTCCGACTGCTGAATCCTTTACATACACATTCTATGGACACCTAGTGGACTGCATGGATTGTGCTATCCCATATAACAACAGGACTCACTCCTCCATTGGCAGGGGACCTGGCTGGTAGACCCCAGCTATTAATAAGCTGTACAACATCAGGAGGAAGCTACTACATGATAGAGCACAATCCCAGATGGGGAAAGCATCTGTGATCTGTACTAGCAGACAGCTATGATCACTCATGAACTTATCTAAGGGCTGCTTCTCACGGACAATTGCACCAGACACGTAGGACTATCACAAGGCCTTCTTCAGTTATGTCAGGAACCTGGGTGGACACTCACTGATATGCTGTGAGTTACTGCATACTGACTAAACTTACCCTGAACCCACTGGCATTGGCCAACATCCTGGCAAACAGGCTCAGTGCAGATGTCCCCCCCCATCCCTCCTAGGGAGCAACTATCCATCCCAACAGAGTGTAACCTCCCTGACATCACACAGTAACAGGTGAGTGCTGCTCTCCCCAAAGCATACATCACAGCATCAATGGGACCAGATGGTGTCCCGGCCTGCATCTTACATGAGCTTCATGACAGACGTAACCCTCACATTACATCACTGTGCAATATCAGAGTTACTACAGGATATATACCCACGGAATGGCATACAGCAACAGTAGTCCCACTCCACAGAGTTGGTGCCACAACGGACCACAGACAATATGCCCCCCCGTAGGAGTGGTTACTGACTTGAAACTGTAGTTTTATTGTCCGTTTTGGGTCTATTCCTGCTTCTTTCCAGCCCCTGCTATCAAGCACACCTTAACGTGCTTTAGCGTGATTTAGCGCAGAGTTGCCACTAGAGCAGCATCGGGCAGCGCCGGTTTAACAAGGTTAAACTTTTTCTGGATCCATAAAGTCTGTTCTTCAATTTTTCCCTTAGAACTGCTCTGTTAGGAACCTAAACAGTTTACACCTTCACTAAAAAGCACAGCACTTGTTCCTAATTGCTTTTTCTTCTCAAAAAGCTCAGCACTTGTCTTAAAAGCATATCCCTTGTCTTATAAGCATTTTCTTTGCAGGTCAAGCACTCCTATATTATACAAATCCATCACTTGCAAAACCCCCAGGAGTGCCCACTTCCCTGCTAAGCCCTCTACTTTTCTGTCTCATACCAACTCATAATTCTTTCTAGCATGTCAAGGGTCAGATGCTGGCGTCCTCTCCTGCCCAGTTGGTGAATCTGGGAATTCTGAGGCAATGTTACAATTGCCTCATGTACACGGACAACCCTCTCCTCCTCCCACATAACACTAACACTGGCGAGATGCAGCTATTTAGCCAAACTGGAGGCTGAGCTCTCTCAACTCAGGACTGGCAAGACCAGGCAGGAGGAGAAGGCAACTACACACACCACAATACAAGTCTCACATAACTCAACCACACCACTGAATCAAACACATAAACACACTAAGACATACTCGGAGGCTCTGAGTAAAAAATTACCTAAACAGCAAAGGCCTCCAAAGCAGACACCCAAGCAACTGCAAACTCAAGACACCACACAAACAACACATAAAAAACAAAATCAGTGTGCAAAGCAGTCACTGCCCTTAAGGCCAAATACAACACCAAACATACTTGTCATAGGTGACTCCATAGTCAGACACACTGATGTCCCATTCACCAGGCTGAACAAGGAGAAGGTCACGGTAAGCTGCCTATCGGGCGCTAGAATCCGCCACATAACACAAGCACTCAGGTCACTCCATGGCAAGTACAAGTATGACACAGTCATTGTACATGCTGGTGTGAATGACCTGAGACGTACCTCCCTGGACTACATGAAAAGAGACATAGAGGAGCTCTCTGATAATGTAGCCCAGGCAGGTATGACCCTGACCCTGAGCAGTATCCTTCCTTCACCACGAATGATGCCACAATATAGTGACAAGATGATCAGCTTTAACAATTGGCTTAATTTCTGGTGTCATTCAAAGGGGATCCAGTGTCTGTCTGCTTGGGATGACATGCTTGACAAGCCACGCTGCTTCGCAAGGGACGGCTTGCACCTGTCACCCCTGGGATTCCGGATATTGGCTAAGGCTCTTGCCACCCCCATAGTGCCTTTTTTAGGCAAGGCTCAAATTCTAAACCTACCACCCTAGAAAACAAAAACGGGAAGAAACTAAGGGTAATGCTGCTCAATGCCTGAAGTCTAAATCTCAAAATGCACGCACTTGAGGCCCTTCTCAGTATGGAGAACATCGATGTCTGTGCTGTGACTGAAACCTGGTTCAAGGCTCCTGAGAGCACCCTGGCACTATCAGGTTTTACCTCATATCATGCGTTCCGGCCCCAAAACCCGGACCATACCACAAAAGGAGGGGGTGTATCCATATTCATCAAGGATACCCACACCTCCAGGTTGGTGGCTACGCACGAAGCATCGGAAACCATCCAGGTGCAATTAACCATAGGCAAAACTGCTCTACTATTTGTAGCATGCTACAGGCCACCCTCTCAAACTCAGGAAACCCACACAGCCTTCCTGAAGACACTGGAGGGTATAAATGTATCACCAAGCACCATCATATTGGGTGATTTCAACTACCCGAATATAGACTGGGAACATTACTCAAGCCCCAACTTTCTAGCCCAAAGGTTCCTGGAGTTCATAAATTCAAATGCCATGGAACAACTAGTCACCATCCCCACAAGAGGAGAAAATATACTAGATCTCATCATCACAAACATGGGGACAAAATGCTCCACACCGGAAGTATATCCCTCTTTGGTGAGATCAGATCATAAACTAATCTCACTAGAAATCCACATCCCGCCCCCCCCCAAACAAAAAAGACCACAGTGAAGAACTTCTCTAAAGCAAACTTCACACTACTCAAGACAGGCGTGGTATCCTTCAAGGCCCCCAAGCCAATGGAAACCACAACCCAATCTGTGGAAGCCCTTACAAATGCCTTCTATGAACACCTTCAGGACTGCATGGATCAGGCAATCCCAAATAAAACCAAGACTCTTTCCACCAAGGGCAAACGTCCAGTCTGGTGGACCTCAGCCATAAACAAACTTTACAATAAGAGGAGAAAGCTATTACATGATAGAGCAAAATCCCAAAAAGGGAAGGCATCTTTGATCAGTACTAGCAAGAAACTACGATCCCTCATAAAATCATCCAAGGCCAACTTTGAGAATAAAATTGCCATAGATTCAAAAGACAATCATAAGGCCTTCTTCAGCTATGTCAGAAACCTGGGTGGAAACTCCCAAATATGCTCAGAATTAGTCCAAAATGATACAAAAATCACTGAACCCACAGACATTGACAACATACTGGCAGACAGGTTCAGCGCAAACTTCACCCCCCTCTCCCCCCCAAAAGGAGAGATAACTATCCCAACAGAGTGTAGCCTCCCAGACATCTCAAATGCGCAGGTGAAAGCTGCTCTCGCTAAAGCTAAAAACACAGCATTAATGGGACTGGATAGTGTCCCCGGCTGTGTGCTACATGAACTCAATGAAGAACTAAACCCGCACATAAGGCAGCTGTTTAATCTTAGCTTTACCACAGGACATGTGCCCAAGGAGTGGCATACGGCAACTGGGGTCCCACTCCACAAAGGCGGTGCCTCTACGGACCCTGGTAATTACCGCCCCATAAGCTTAACAAGCCTGGTCTGCAAAGCTATGGAGAGGATCATAATGGAACTCATAAACAAGGACATAGGGGACTTGCAGACCTTGGACCCAACCCAGTTTGGATTTGTCAAGGGCAGATCTTGCCTTCTGAACTTGGTCGACTTCTTCGAAACAGTTACCAAGGCCATTGATGAGGGAAAGGCAGTCCATACAGCCTACCTTGACCTTGCAAAAGCTTTCGACACAATACCCCACTCGGGTATCATAGAGAAACTTACCAGCTTAAATGTAAACCCATATGTCACAAGATGGGTTGCAAACTGGCTAAAGGACAGAACCCACAGGGTTAGAGTTGCTGGAGCCATGTCAGACTCCAAGCCGGTTGCAAGTGGTGTCCCACAGAGCTCAGTCCTTGGCCCCCTATTGTTCGGCATCTACTTCTCAGAAGTACAGGAAAACATAGGAGGACTATGGCTGACAAAGTTTGCGGATGACTGCAAACTGGGTGCCATAGTGGATAGTACATCGGACACAGACATCCTTCAGAGGGGTCTCACAGAAACTGATAGCTGGTGCCAGAGCCATGGCCTGAAGTTAAACGCAAAAAAGTGTATAGTCATACCCTTTGGGAAAAACAAGGTAACCCCAAGCTACCATATAGATGGCAACCCACTAAGCACAGAAGAGGTTATCAGGGACCTGGGTACCCAGGTTGACAGTGGCCTCTCGTTTGACACTCACGTTGCTAAAGTGGTTCGAAAGACCTTCTACATTGCCCATCTGATAATGAAGGGATTCACATCCAGATCAAGTGAGGTCATTGTTCCCCTGTACTCTTCACTTATCAGACCAATGATCGAGTACAATGCCCCGTTCGGGATGTATCTCACCCGACACCTGCAGCAATTGGAGAGACCCCAAAAGTTCCTCACCAAAAGGATAAAGGGACTCCAAAACCTGTCATATACTGCCAGACTGAAGAAACTCCAATTCTATTCAGTTGCATACCGTCTGCTCAGAGGTGACCTGTGCCTGACATACAAGGCCATGACCAACCCGAATTAATGGACATGCTCCACCTCAAAAATCCAAATCCACCAGAACCACTAGAGCAAGTGACTTAAACCTTAGCACGGATATAAATAGGATGTGCTGGAGGGATAGATTTATCACCCAGAGACTCCCCATGCTGTGGAATAAAATCCCGGTCCATGTGAGGCAGAGCACCTCGCTGGCTCTGTTCAAGAGAAATCTTGACCGGTGGATGGGAGATCATAGGTTTACCCCGGGAATCATCTCTTTGTCACTGCTGGACAGAGGCACAACAAACTAATGGGCACATTATTTCTAACATAAGGGGTGGTATAAGCCACATAACTTTGGGCTAGGCTTATAAATGCCTTAGGGCAGATAGCCTAGTATAAACCTATGAACCTATGAACCTATATTTCCCTATAAGCTTAACTAGCCTGTTCTGCAAAGCTATGGAGCGTATTGTCATGGGACTCTTACACATAGACATCAGGAACCTACAGACACTGTGTCCTACACATTTCAGTGTTGTTGTGGGCAAATCTTGCCTCTTGAACATGTTTGTATTGTTTAGATGGTTAACAGGTCCATCGACATAGGGACAGTTGTCCACACAGCCTACCTGAACCTTGCAAAACCCTTCCACACAATAACCCACTGGGCCATTATGCATAGTCTCACCAGCGTAGATATGGACACATATCTCACACGATGGATTGCTACCTGGATCAGGGATAGCACCCACATGGTCAGAATTGCAGGTGCCATGTCTGACTATACACCAGTTACATGTGGCATCCCACACGGCTCGGTCCTGGGATCTCTCTTGTTCAGTATATATTTGTCTGACATACAGGCTACCATAGGGGGAATTTGGCTGACCTTGTTCACACTTGACTGCAAACTGGGTGCCACAATCAACTCTCCAGCTGCCACATACATACTCAAACAGGGTTTCACATAGATGGATGACTGGTGCCTGAGCCATGGCCTACAGCTAAATGCCATTAGTTGCATAGTCATTCCCTTTAGGAATAACAGCATGCCCACAGATTACCACATAGGTAGTACTCCATTACATAGGTAGGAGTTGTTAGGTGATTGGGGACATGACTTGTTTGTACTGTCGCCTTTGATATTCATGTTGCCAAAGTGGTTGGACAAACCTTCTATATAAGCCACCTTATCCCATATGGTTTCACATCTAGATCAAGTGAAGTCATTGTGCCCCTATACTCATCACAACCATGCTTGGTTACAATGCCACATTTGGGGTGTACCTTACCCGACACCTGCACCAACTGTACTGGCCACAGAAGTTCCTCACCAAGCAGATGTAGGGACTCACACGGATGACCTGCACAGTATGGATGCAGTAACTCCAGCTCTACTCAGTCACTTACCACCTACTCGGATATGATGTGTGCTTGTTGTTTACAGAAATACCCAACCCAGAATTACTGGACATGCTCCACCTCAGGATATCCGACTCCCTTGGAGCTACACACTCCAGATACATATACCTCAGCACAGATGTTAATAGGACATGCTAGAGGGACAGATTCCTATCCCAGGACCTCCACTCACACTGGATTGTTATCAGTTTCACATAGGCAGAGCCACCCACTGACCACCTACAGGGGACTCTTGATGACTGTATGGGTGATTGTATGTTTACTCCTGGGATATCTTCTGTGTCCCTGCTAGACAGAGGCACACTAGCCTAAATGTACATGGGCTATCTTGTGTGACCTACTATTCACTGGCACAGTGTAGTAATCTGACAGGGTTGCAAAAGCCAAACACACTCTGGCTAGGCTTGTACATGGCCTAGGGCAGATAGCCTAGTATCGATTTCTGAACCTATGCTTATGTTTGGGATGCACAATATTTATTGCTGATAATGTTTGCAGGTCTTTATCATCTTTGCTTTCCCAGTTTCTATGAACAACTTAGGTATCTGCAGAACATATTTGATTATGACAGGGTTCCACTATATTATATATGTGTCTGTTGTCATGTAACTATGCGCACAGGGCAGATTGCTGGATAGTGAGAGGTTCCTGGGTTAACACATGCAACTGCCAGATATGTGTGGCCCATTGCTGTACTCAGACATGGTCTAAGTGTGTGAGCATGCCCAGTTCAGGCTTTCCATGTTTTGTTGCCTGACATTTGTCTCATTTATTCAAGTGTGTGAGCATGCCCAGTGTGACCTTTC
The DNA here is from genome assembly GCF_019279795.1 of Protopterus annectens. Lineage (NCBI taxonomy): Eukaryota > Metazoa > Chordata > Ceratodontiformes > Protopteridae > Protopterus > Protopterus annectens. The sequence goes on along the minus strand of NC_056726.1, from coordinate 1,066,455,250 downwards.
AGTATGTTGTGATCTGAGGTCCACTACATGTGTGGATGTGTGTGAGCATGACCAATATTAACATTTATACTGTGTGTGTTGGAAGTCAAGTTCTTTTCAGTACTGCAGGACTCACCTTTGTGTCATAACTCAACAGGGATTATGCTGTGCCTGCAGGGTTTCCATGAGATACTTTGCATAGACTTATCAACATTCCTTCATACTGGCTGACCACTGCAATACTGTCATGGTTTAGTGGTTCAGTACTTTAACTATCTTGCACAGTATCCTGGGTTCGAGGCCCATCCCTGCTTTATATTTTCATACTGAGCAGACCAGACTGCTTAAGGGCCAGTTAAGCAAATATGAGAATGCTGGCTTTTGTTCAGTTATGCCCTACTTAGACCAGGCTTTTCCGACATTTCTCAATATTCACCAACATTGCTGGACGTTGCCCAATATTACTCGACATTGACCACAGTTGTACTAGTTGGTGTGTGCGATTCTGTTTGTATATACTACATGGTGGTAAATGCTGTTTAGCACTGCTTTAAATTGCTTAACACATGGCAATCATGCCTCAGGTGGTGCTGCAGGGCTGCCTATGTCAGATGCACATATTACACTCCCTGTACATGTTTGAAAGCAGATAGTGTCAACTTAGGCATCCCTTTTACTATATGTGCAAGTCAGAGAGAGAGATATAATTTCCAGAGTTCCTACTGAGCCAGTGTATGTGCTATGCATTGCCTCTTTGCCAAGGCCAAAGCATACTGGGCACACCTCCTTCCGCCTACTGGGGCAGGCTCAGGTTGTTCCTCCTCTGAGTCATGCTCTGCCTGTGATGACCTTGGCAATGGTGGGAGGCTGTTTGGCCCAGGCCTATGCTAGTCCTGCTACAGCTGTTTTCACAGGATCATATTATGTAGCATAGCACATACCATGACAATTTGGGTACATGTAGCTGGTGAGTACTGCAAGGCTCCACCAGATGTGTCCAGGCACCGGAACCATGACTTGAGCAGCCCAAACACACGCTCGATTACATTTTGTGTTTGTGCGTGTGCCTCATTATGGCATTCCTGTTCAGGTGTGTGTGCATTTCTAATGGATGTCATCAGCCACGACTCCAATGCATAGCCAGCATCCCCCAATAGGTGACCATGTGGGATGTCCCCATTGGCAAATGTCTGGTACAGCTGCGTCAGATGCCAGATATGGGAATCATGGTAGCTTCCAGGGCAGCCAGAACACACATTCAGTATTATGCCCTGGGCATCACACATGACCTGGCAGTTGATGGAGGAGAAGCCCTTGCGGTTGAAATAGACCCTACCCCGCTCGCCGGCTGGTGCTTTGATGTGTATGTGCATGCAGTCTATTGCACCCACTACCTCAGAGTATTCCGCTATTTGCTGGATGAGACGCATATTGCTGGCCAATACCTCATGGGAATTGGGGAAATATACATGATCACTGACATGTGCTGACATGGCATCCAGTAACTGGTGCAATACCCTGGATGCTGATGCTTGTGATATCCCCATCATATCACCAGTTTGTCTCTGGAAGGTACCTGTTGCTAATATTCTTAGGCCAACACATACCTTGGTTTCCACTGGGATGGGTTCCCCTCTTTTGGTTCTGTGTGTGAGGTGTGGCCTGCACAGCTCAACAATTTGCTGCAGGAGGTCTCTGTCCACTCTATAGCGCTCCACTATCTCCAGCTCATGTAGCCCCTGGTAGGTTACCCTAGGCCTGTACAATCTTCTCTGTCTCCTCACTGTGGGTTGTCCAGCAGCATGTCCATTGTCACCACCCTCAGCATGTTGCATATGTCACCTTATAACAGCAATGGCAGCCCCTAACATTTCTTTGTCTCAGTAAAGCTTTTTCAGTTTTCACTTTTATTAGCTGACTGCAGTGTCTCTTGTGAGAAACATAATCGACTGTTGTTTGCAGAGTTTTAAGTGCTAGGCTAGGCTGGGCTAGTGTACTGCCTGTGTAATTGCCTGATTCTGATTGTTTTCACCTGCTAGCTCTGCTAGTACTCTCTGGTAGCTTCCTACTATTTGCTGTGCTTCCTGTTTCCTTTCAGTTTCCTCGGTGGGGGGCAGCGCTACACACACAAGCTCAAACATGCTCACAGCAGCACGTGCACACATGCTTACATGGACTACAACTTGCTTATTTGGGTTAAAACGCATTCACACCAGCGCAAACGCGCTTACAACTCTTTAAACTGCCTTATACATGCTTACGCCAGCTTAAACACGTGTACTCGCGCTTACACGCATGCACACTGTCTTACTTGGGTTTACAGGCATGCACACGCACCCTACCCACTAGCAAAAAACATTGGTGTTATCCACGGCATACACCTTCCATTTCTTGCCTTTAGCTAGCCTACCTGTTGACACACCTCTTTCAATGATGTGTAAATGACAGCTGACACATGCCACTCTGCTCCAATGATCTTCCCTTCTTTCATACATACCCCACTCGTGATGTCACCTATCTTCTACTCTGTTACTCCCCTTATCCTACTCCTACACTCCACTGACTGTGCCCATTTGCTATGTAAACTTGCGATTCACTATCCTAACCCTCCTTTGCATAGGACTGCCTACTAATGCTTGGTTACATCTCTTAGACTGAGCTTCCCTCCTTAGCAACCTCTACTCGGTGGCCATGTTGTCTTCAGCCTGCCATTCCCTTGCATTGTAAATTGACAATTTAAATAAGATCCACATTTGTGGGTTTTAATTTTTAGTTTTCTGGTTTTTAGAGCGCAGCCCATTTGCGCGGCACTGCGCTACGCTTAAACATCAGAAATCGGAGAAAAAAAAATCATTATTTTTATTTTCATATTGCATCAGGAAACATTGTCAATGGCCATATATTTGCCCATTGGCATGCTTTCTCTACTGGATGCAACCTTTATTTGGAGCTGTCACAGCTCTGTTTTGCTATTTGCAGAATGGTACTCAGTTGTCAACTGAGTACATTTCCTCAAAAAACACTGCTCTTACTCGGACAGGTTCGGGTTTCCTGAATCGCAAATCTACCTCATTTGCATGCCTTTCAGCTGCAATTTAGGTAATTTGCATAACCCGGTCCTGTCCGTGTAAGAGCCGTTTTAGGAGCTCTCTTGCACGCCCCTGCAGGCTGTTCCTGGATCGCTTGTCGGACATGATGGCTGCATGGAGTCTTACTCTACTCTTAGACTCCGTGCAAGCCATCGTGAATCCGGCCCATAGTAAAACCATACTGACTATTGCTGATCAATCTGTAAACAGAAGGTGATGGGTGGATGGCATTGGGATAGTGAAGTAGCTCTAAGAAATTAGGATAAGTCTGACAATTTCTAAAAGGAAAATAGTTGGAAGGTGGGGAGGATATGATATGGTTGAACTACAGTAGAAATTTAAGTGGTGGTGTAGGAGTGGGGATAACTATAAGTTTAGGGTGTGACCGGTGAGGTGAGCAGATTGAGACAGGTATGATGGATATAGTGATGTATTTTAAGAGGCAATAGGAATAAATTATGTTGTGATGAAATGAGGTTTGAGGAGAAGTATGAGGCAATAGCAGAAAGTTATGAATGCAGTAAATAGTGAAGTCAAGGGCTAGCATAATGAGCAGGAAGAGCAAGCCCAGGTTTCATTTAGATTTTGCTTTAATACCATTTTGAATTTGTTGAACTTATCTATCTGTTTTAAGTGTGGTGGGATTTTGTTCCACAGTTGTGTGATATAGTATAAGTAGAGAGACATTCCTGCTGAGTTATTTGGTTTTGCTGTTAGACCCCAGTAGTCTAAAGGATAAGGCAATGGCCTCCTAAGCCAGGGATTGTGGGCTTGAGTCCCATCTGGGTTGATATAATATTGATACAAGTGAAGCTTTTAGGCCCCAGTGGCCTAATGGATTAGGCACTGGTCTCCTAACCCAGAGATTTTGGGTTCAAGTCCCATCTGAAGTGATAAAAATCTTGATGCAAGAGTAACAAGCTGGCCAAAATCTCTTTAACGGCTCAAATGGTGTAGAGGTATGTTGCTTGTAGTGTACAGGCTCCTGGGTTCAAGACTTAGGAGTGATGACCTTATTCTCTGTCTTATATCTTCTACTTAGAGGTGATCTCTGCTTGACTTACAAAGTCATGTCTGACCCACATCTAAAGAAATCCCAATCTCTCCATACCACATGCTCAAGACTTCCTACACATGTCAAACAGAGCACCTTACTGGCCCTCTTCAAGAAAAATCTTGATGAGTGGATGGAAAATAGAAAATTCATCCCAGGGATCACTCCAGCAGCTCTACACAACAGAGGCACTGAGAACTAAGGTCGGGTGGCACGATGCCAGGGTAATCCTATGGGCTAGGCTTAATACACACCTATGATGTTATCAGGGACTAAAGGTGTCTTGTCTGATGCTGGGGATTTGTCAGCAGAGTATAGTAGGTTAGATGCGGTGGTTAGTTTTGTGAGTAGGGTAGATGGCTTGGAGATCCAGACAAATTACTTGCTTTTGTGAGAGACAGTGGTGTTTTCAAAAAGGAAAGTTGTTTGCAAATTTTGCAGCTTTGTGTGTAGCAAGAAGCATGATTATTTTTATAGCTTGTACTGATGTTTCTGAACATGGAATAAGTATATATTAGGAATGAAAGAAGATACACTGAAGCTTTTGAAGAATTTCTTTGACAGAGTATAGTGGTCAGACTTGAAGTTATCATCAATTATAACTCCTAGTTGTTTTGACTGAGTTACTGTCTCTATTTCTTTTATATTCCTACTTGACATGATGTGAAACAAGTTTTTAGATGCCTTTTTTAGGGTTGAAGACCATTATCTTATTTCTTTTGGATTTATTAAAATTTGTTCACCGGGAAAGTCCAACTTGGAACAAAGCAAATTTTCAGGGGAGGCCTGGGGAGAAACACTGCAGGCACATGTCTTTATAACATGGAAGGAAACTGAAAAACCTGCAGGAAACCCACATAAATGCAGGGAGAATATGCAGACTCCACACAGAAGGCAGCCCAGCCGAGAATCAAACCAGAGAACCTCTTGATGTGAGGCGACAACACTACTGCTGCACCACTGCACCATCCAGCTTGAGAAGAAAAATATTTGAACATTTTTAGCCATGTCTGTATAAAGCATTGTTTTGTGATTTTATGCAGTGTTGCAAAGGATGAAGCAGTAGAGATAAGGATAGAATGCTCTATGTTGCATGAGTGGCACGTTTAACAGCAGTATAGAGTTTGTTTATAAACATGTTAAATAGAAGTCACTCAAGTACTGAACCTTCTGGAACACCACTGGAGACTGCTCTAACTGATGAGACAAACTTGCTGCCATTTGTTTACATGCTTTTGACTGGTCAGGTAACTTTAGCACCAAGAGTGGGAACAATCAGTGAGGTCATGTTCTGAGACAAGTTTATTATATGAAACTGTGTCAAAGACTTTAGACAGATGTAAAAATTTGCTGATTCTAGGTTGCCATAATTTCTTCTCTGGGTTTACAGTGTTAGTAAAATTTAAGAGAGCAGTAGTGGAATCATGGTTAGGTCTGAACCCATGCTGGGCTTTTAAGAGATTTTTTTCAGTGTATGTAGTACATTAGCTAAGCGAGTATACATTTTTTGAGATTCATAGAAAAAGGGGCTAGAATTGTGATTGGTTTGTAGTTTGTGAATTCAGCTGATGTACAATCCTTGTGTTGGAATTTATGATAGATGTTTTCTAAAATGGATGAGATATTATTTTCAGCTATTATCTGTTGAAAATATATGTTACTTAGTGATCCTGTTGACTTTATTACTAACTTGAACTGTGACAATATGTGTTACTATGTGATTTATTACTATCCTTTCTCTGATTGTTTCACTATTGTTTAAAATATTGACTGTTATGTTGTTATTATGTGGAGCTTTTCTACTCAGGCCTCAGCTGGAAATGGGCAAACTTGCCCAGTCAGACTTCCCTGGTAAATACATGTTAAATAAAATAAATAATAAATAAAATGGAGACAGGGAAAGATATTGCATTAGCAACAGTTTTAGAGAATTCAGATGTAAGGTTGTCATTGGCCTAGGTTGTCGCTTTGAGTTTAGTTTATAATTTTATAATATATGAGGGTAAGACAGTATGAGAGTTAAATGACTGTGTATGGTTTTGTGCAATAGTGGGGGTTGAGGAGAAGGTCGGGAGGCTATCAAGCAAAGATGGAACCGGATTGGGGAGATTATCAAACAGAGATGGAACTGAACTGGGGAGGTTATCAAACAGAGGTGGAACTGGAATGGGGAGGTTATCAAACAGAGATGGAACCGGATAGATAATGCCAAGTTGAATTGACTGATGATAGCATCAATATTTTTGTTGAGGGTAGGAAGGCAGTGGTAGTTTGGCAGGGATGAAATAGTTTGCTTAGTGTTGCCCAAAATAGTTTTGGAGTATTTTGATGATTTTGTTGTGAGATATTGTGGTATAATTGCTTATTAATAAGCAGTTTGTCAAGGTTTCTTAGCTGTCTAAAATTTTTAAATGTATTTTGCATTTTATTGTTCTGCCATTCTTTCCATGTCTTGTCTCACTGTAGTATGAACTATTTGTTCTCTTTAGGCAGCCATGGTGCATTGTTTGATTCTACCCCTTTTGCTGTATTAGGTACTAACTCATTTAAGATTTCCAGAAATGTATTAGTAAGGTGATGGCTGCTTCATTTAGGGGCGTAGTTTTTAATATGTTTCAGCTGTACAGTGATAGGGCTAAGATGAACACATCCTTCTCAAATTTGGTGAGGTTATACATATGATTATAAGCTGCCTTTTAGGGAGAAATAGTCTACTGTCTTATTACACAGTTAGTGAGGTGGTCACTGATAGAGTCTTGCAAACAACCATGTTTTTTTTTTTGTCTGGGGTTCACCCTATGCTTGTTCCTACAAGGTATAGCTGCATCTACACCACAGTTTACATGCTGGTATGGTGAGGTAATCAGGGCCAGCTTTAGCCACTGTGAAGCCCAGTTTTGTCCATTTTGGAGAGGCCCTTCCCACAAACTCACTAAAAGTAGTTTGTTTGATGAGCCACTAAGGCTCTGTGTCTACATGATGCCTCATCAGGTGGGTGCATCATGGCTTACCAGTAAACATGTTCCCAAACTGCCATTGTATTGGTTGTATTTCCTGAATCTGGGCAGTAGATAGGTACAAACTTCCAACCAGTCTCCCCTCACCCAAATTTTCTTTTTTTCTCTTTTTTTCCTGTCTCCCTCCATGTCTTTTGTTTCTTCCCTTCATTCGGTTCATGCTGTACTCTCTTTCCTGTCCCATGGCCCACAAGATTATGTATTGTCAGTGGTTTGCTATCAAAATTCTGCTAATTGGTTTTGCAAGTAATGACTTCCTCGAACTGGAAAGATGAAAATGTGTGCACCTTTCTGTCACAACAACAAATGTGGTAATGTCAGAATGTCAAATTTGACATTGTCAACATATTCCAACCTACCTGGACATCTGGAGATGTCCTAAAAATGTTTTACAGTGAAGCAAGCCCCCCTGCACCCCACAACCCCTGCTAATAATATATTCTAACTCTGAGATTGCACTACAGTGAGGAAAAGGATGAATTTCCCCTACTCCACAGCAGTGTGACTCTTAAAAACATTGACAGTCAAAAACACAAAGGCAGGCTATGTCTCAAAGTTTCATTTGCGACAAGATTTCCACTTGGGATTTTAAACTTTTGCACGTTTACCCTCAACCATCTGAACAATGGTAATATAAGTTTTGTGCTTTTGATAGTAAACCATTGTAAATACTTTGTTCTGTGTTTTGGCCTGTGTTGTGCCTGAAAAGGGTCTTCAGACTAGTGGGCATACCTGATTAACAAATGTATAAATAAGTAAATAATAACATTATACTACATGGTGTTATGATAGCATACAGGTAACCTTCTCACTGATTTTACTGACAAGAGTTCTTGTGGTACATGCAGTTATGACTGTTCTTTTATGCTTCGTATTATTCCACCATATACCTGTATGCATGCTTCCTCTTACGATATCACTGTTGCATTGAAAGTCTGTTTCTTTGGTTGCATTTACACCATTTTAAGCCTGACAATGGTCTAGCATGGATCAGTATTCAAGTTGGTTAACAAACTTCAAATAAATAAGTACAATAAGTAACACACACACACACACACACACACACACACACACACACACACACACACACACACACACACATACACACACACACACACACACACACACATACATACACACACACATACACACGCACACACACACCTCAGTCACTCACACACACACACACACACACACACACACAGACACACACACAGACACACACACACACAGACACACACACACACACACACACACACACACACACACACACACACACACACACACACACACACACACACACACACACACACACACAACTGTCTTTGGAAAGTGCTTTAAACAGCACCAAGCAGACCATGATACTAAGAAGCTGGTTCATAGGTTTGTAGGAGATTGCTAGGTTAATGGCTTAAGGGCCGTTACAAGACTAACCAATATAACCCATTTTCACCCAATATATGGCTCTTAGGCAAGAGGATGGCATGGATTTGTGCCTGTGTACCTGTGTATTGAGTACCTTACAGACTGCCCTTGTCCATAAGGGACATAGGCACTACTACACGTTTAAATTTGAGAATCTCCATCTATTGATCCAAACTGTGTTTGAGGATGGCCAGTGAAGGGCTCTGCTTAATGTGAATAAGCAGCACATTCCAAAGAAGAGGTACTCTTTGATACACATATCTTTCCCTCCATCATGTGTTGTTTGAGTCGCTGAATAAGTTTAGATCCCTAGATCAAATGACCCTCATGCTGTTTGACTTGCAGATATGTAGCAGCTCCATCAGGGCTGGATTTGTGAGTGCCTTGTAGGTCAGGTATAGCTCAACCCTTAATAGTCGGTAGGAGACAGAGTAAAGAGCTAGGGCCTTTAGTCTATCTGCATAGTTCATGTTGTTTACACCATGTATTTTCTTTGTGAGGAACCTCTAAGGTCACTGCAGCTGTAAGTGCCTAGTCAAGTACATGCCAAATGGCACAGCGGAACTACAATTTCCTTGGATCTGGATGCCATACCTTTACTTATAAGTTGTGCCACACAAAAGGACTTCCTCACCACTGTAGATACATGGCAGTCAAATTCAGGCTACTATCTGTTGGTGTACCTAGATCTCTCACCTCTGAGTCCAATCTTAGGTGTGTGCTATTAATGATGTAATTTGCAGGAGTATTTCATTTTGAAATGTAAAGCGTGGTAAATTCATCTACTTCATCACAGTCTCCAGCTCTCATTTCCCATATCCAGTGTTCTCAGATACCAGATAGACAGATAAGTCAGCGGGACTGTGCTTAATAGTTGTGGAAAGACTGCCCCCAGGATTCATGAAGCTTGGTGCAAGAATGGTGGTAGGCTTGCTCCGACAGTGTGGCATGAAGATGGCGCAGTAGCACCAAATGCATATTAATGAAGGTGCTCTGCCACCACAGCAATGTGCACAGGAAAGGAGCATGAGTGCATAGGGCATGTCGAAGTGCCGCACGGAGGTGTGGAAATGGCAGCTGTTGACGTGCAACCTAAAATGCTTGCATATAACATGTTGCAAGATAGTAATCACATCTGTCAGTGTCCATGGATACTGAAACGTATGCAAAGCATGCAAGAAAGCTCCTGTGAACACAAAGTGAAGAAGCAAACACAAATGTACGGTAGGGAATAACATGTCCCTATCCCGCAAACAAATGACATGGAAGACCGTGTGGCCGTAGTCCAACGCAGTGTAGATAGCTATACCAAGTGGAAGTGAAATGTATCATATGTTAGCGAGCCCCCAGTAGGTACATCCAGCCCAATGGTGAGGGTCACCAGCTGACCCATAATGTGAGGGAGGGTACACAGCTGGGCAGATGTGTCCATAACAAAATATACAATAAATGTAGATACCTAGCGACTGTATGTCTGAATCATATCCCACAAGGCATGTAATAGTCACACACAAAAGGTATCATACCTCTCAACTGTCCAGAGTTTTGCAGAACGTCCAGATTGTTGCTTCATAATTTTGGTCTGTTCCTCTTAAAGTTTGCAAGTTACTGCCAAATCATTGAGGACTGAAGTCAGAACATTTTGGCAGACATTTGAGTTTCAGAATTCATATCCTACAGAAAATTCATGCTAACATAAAACCTGTTATTCTATCGATTTTCTAAGTTTGTAAGAGCAGTATTTAAAAAGTGTCCCTATTTTTGGTCCTTTGTCCCCTATTATTGGTGGCTTTGTCCAGATTTCTTGTGGTAAGTGGTTGAGAGGTATGAAAGGTATGTCCGTATTTCACATACCAAATGTGACAGGAAATAGAATAAGCATGTAAACGAAACAGAAGGAGCATATGAACAGCTACAACAATAAGGAAACATGTAGGCCGAAAGGAACTGTATTATCCTTACCGTCGATTGTGGGGACGTGTTGTCCAGTACAGTCGGATATGTGTACGGAATATATCCCATCCTGGACATAGGAAAAGGTGGCATCCTACCAATGTGTAGAACAGGCTGCTAAAATCTGGAAATCAGCGGTACAAGCCGAACTTGTCAGGATGTGTCACAGTTGAATGGGTAGTACCCGGCTATACCAACCATGTAATGAAAGTTATGTATGGGCGTGTACCTATGTGCGTGAGGTATAGCATGTGGAAAGCAAACATGGCAGGGTAGTCCACACAAGCATGCAGGTACCTGATACATGTAGGGTATTCAATGTGTTACTCTGGCCATGTCATGGGCCAGCAACCAAAGCAGTGATGTATGGGGCGTGAGGAATCTGTGTGTGTGGGGGGATAGGTAATGGTACAATCCTCCACAGTGATACTGTGTCGTATGCAGAATAGGTGAACCAGAGGTGTATGAGGGAGCAGCTGGTAAAGCTGAAAGAAACACAAACACATGTATAAACAGCTGCAATACAAGCAGACAGGCCATACTGTAGAACACAATCCCACAAACATATAAATACTGAAATGTGCAATACAAATGTATAGACATGTCACCGGCACATACCCACAGATTGGTCCTGATGGAACTGGCCATAACAAATGCAACACACCTGGATGCATAATGGACTACCAGCATCCCCTCCACATCACACAACCCGCTCCCGTACCTGAACGTCCACCAAATCCAGCCATACTTGGCCTACTGGTTTAGTGCAGCCACAGCTACACATAGTGACCACTACGCATATGTAGTAGGTAGTGTCACCCTAGGCAGTTGTAGGATTGCACACTATGTATTCCTTGCATGTAAAACCCCCAGCACATTTTCGTATCGCCAAAACAATGTTTGTTATTTCTCTTGTTGTGGATCGGTCCAATTTTTGAATATCCCTCATGGGATACGTAACCTGTGTAAACATTAGAATGGAAGACACGAAGTCCAGTCCAGTAGATATCTGGACACAAGTTGGAATGTGCATTAGAGGTGCACGACACTGTCCAGCCATAAGTGGTCATGCATAACCTACTACCCAGGATCAAACACCTGCCCGTGACGCACGTGTCCCGACACGAATAAGCAGGAAAATATATTGCACATATTTACATAGTGGCATATGGTATAAGGGTGATGAAGGCACTGACGTAAACAGGATACCCCTGATCCACTGTATGAGGAACAATTAATGTGTGGGTAGGTGTGACCTGACCAACAATGGTACAATGCCAAATGTCTTGTGACCGTAAGGAATAACTATGCACCATACTGCATGTAACAGTTGCCTAAAGCGGTCACATCAGGATAGAATAAACGTAATTCATACAAGAAACAGGCAAACAACAAAAGTGCCAAAAGTATAAGGCTTACAGCTGGGAAACAAATGATTGTTCTAAACCTGCAGTGACCATGGCTATGTGTTGGCCCAAACAATCTGGTGTCCGCAGTAGGGTTGTCATCTGTCCCGCTTTGTGAGGGATAGTCCATCATTGGACAGTTGTGTCCTGACAAAAGACATTTCAAATGGCAAATGTCCTGGGAATGTAGGACATAATTATGTCCCATATGTTATGTAATAGTAGCAGAAAATAATTATTGCAGTATCTACAATACCTAAATGTTACAAGAAACAGAATAAGCAAATATACCGCTACAACAATAGGCTTTTATGTAGGCAAATAAGTAAAGTTCTATCCGTTGTACTGACCGTGGGTATGTGTCGGCTTGTAAAATCTGGTGTGTTCCGAAAATGTCCCATCTTGGCCATGTGAAAAGGTGCCAACCCTAGTCCCAGAATACAGCACAACCCGTACATATGACAATGTCAACGATACCAATGGTCAGAGCATTCACACAATAACTGGCCAGACCCTTAAAACCCACAAAGCCAGTGACCTTTGGGGGAAAGGTGTTGAATGATAATGACTACTCACAACAATGAAGAGTACAAGACACATTTAACTGCAGACAATTAGTAGTATTACGAATCTGTCAACATGCTCCAAGTTAATAGTACTAATATGGCAGAAGTGTCCGTGATTGTCCCTGAGTTGTCATAGCCTTGTCCCTGTCACTGTAGACATGAGTCTCTGAGTATCAGAGAGGTCAATACACAGAAGTACATCAATCAACTGTCCCAGCTGTTGACTAGACTATTGCATACCTGTAGTGATTTCATAACAGATGTCCAGAATAATATTCACTGTATGTTTAAATGAATTAAATAGTGAAATGGGAAGGGAAACCACCCCCCACAACCTGCATTATGTAGTGGAACCACTCCCCACCCTAAATTATATAGCGCCGACCCAATAATTTGGTCAGAGGTGCCCAAACACCTGCATTTGTAAACACAGGTAGAATGTGAAACTCTGGACTAACTCTGTCCATGTGCTACGTCTGATCTTTGAACACCGCCAGAGCAGTGCTAGTCACTAGTTGACTGAGCCTAAACCCGGACCAGCACATGAAAACCCTGACAATCAAACACGCGTATGTGCGAGGACTATAAGTGTAGGGGTTATGCATATCCTTGGAGTGAGTAGACTCGCAGCACGGGTCCAGAGCAGTAGGAAAAAGAGAATGTCCTAACTGTAGTACTGCAGTTTTCCCAGCAGGAGAATGGATGACTGCTGTGTAAGGGAAGCAGTGAGGCGTATGTCAGAGTAGCTATGAACCATGGGTATACATATAAATGAGCCAGAACACCAATAGTGTAGTGGATACAGCATCCGCCCAACATAAAGGCATTCCCGGTGCAAGTACGACTATAGCACATATTAATTGTGTAATGAATGCCTCTGTGCTGTAAAGCCAACAGTTATACATGTAAAGGTGACCACATTCGCATGGGTCCATTAACCGGATTCCATCAAAGTGGTACTGTCATAAGGAATAAGGCACATGTAATCCTAAAGACGTGCCTGTAAACATATGTAACTAAGAATAAGTAGATGCAAGTGGGCCTGCGCGGGTGTACGCAGCTATTAGCATAGCAAATGTATGTTGTCTTCTACAACTGTAACTTTCATATATATATATATATATATATATATATATATATATAGTTAGATAGATGTGTGTATAGAGAAATATCCACAGACATAACAGAAATATGCAATTATATAGCTACATATCTATCTATATATACATACATATATATATATCTATATATATCTATATATATATATATATATATATATATATATATATATATATATATATATATAGATTCATCACCCAGAGACTCCCTATGCTGTGGAACAAAATCCCGGTATATGTGAGGCAGAGCACCTCGCTGGCCTTGTTCAAGAGGAATCTTGACCAATGGATGGGAGATCGCAGATATACCCCAGGGATTACCTCAGTGTCACTGCTAGACAGAGGCACAGCAAAATAATGAGCATAGTTTCTCCAAACTAAAGGGGTGGCGTAAGCCACAAAACTATGGGCTAGGCTTGTAAATGCCCTCGGGCAGATAGCCTAGTATGAACCTATGAACCTATGAACCTATATATATATATATATATATATATATATATATATATATATATATATATATATATATATATATATATATATATATATATATATATATATATATATATATATATATATATATATATATATATATATATATATATATATATATATACACACATATATATAGCAAACCTAAGGGTTGTGAAGGGAATCCAGAGCAAGTTAGGAATTATGAAGTGCTCGCAGTGTATGTCACTTAAAGCTGCACAAGTGTGGGTAGAGCAGCGCTCTCCACACCAGAGGCAGGGCTATACCCATGGCCATAACATCATTGAAATGCTATGTCAACATTGTAAACAGATGGAATGTAGGACATGTTGCGACCACCTACACTTGTAACCCGCAAATTGTTCGTAATCCATAACACCAGGAAAGGCACGTATGTGCAAATATGAATGGATGGTGAGCCTGTGAATACACAAGGTGGTAAAAAATGTGTGTAGGGCCCCAACGCTCATGAGAGGGCAATGTGTAAAGGTGTGTCATGGCTGCGATATCAGGTGTCTAATGTCTGTAATACGGGGAAACTCAACACGGGTGTGTAGGAGAAACCATGGATATGCGAGTATGGAAACAGGAGTGATAGGGTATGTTGCGCCGGGTGCAATGGAGCGGCCCGTGGAGGTCAGCTAGTACTAGGGTTACCACCTTTTCAAATGCTCAAAGTGGGACATTTTCTGTAGAAATGTCAGATTTGCAGGACAAAACATACCCATGACCAGTACAAATGATAGAACTTCACCTTTCTGCCAAAATAAAAGCTTATTCGTGTAGCATTTGAGTTGCTTATGCTATTTCATATGACATTTAGGTGTTTCAGAGAAAAAATAACTGTTTTATGAAACTATGAAAGAAAACTTAGGAAATATTTTCGTACACTAATCTCAGGGCATCTGCCATTTTTCATTTTTTTCACAGGACACAACTGCCCAAAGAGGGACTGTCCCTCACAAAGTGGGACAGGTGGTAACCCTAGCTAGTACGTAGTTGCGATTCCCAGATAGAGCGTCGTTTGCGTGGAGACATGCATTAATGGGCGTATCATTGTTGGACATTGTGCGTCAGGTCTGGCAGAATGGCACGTAAAACCTATACGCCACCCATGAGCGGAACGGAGTTTTGCTGTGACAACCCCAAACCGGGAAAAGCAGAAAGACACAACTACATAAAGACAACAATTTGTCAACGTACAGTCACAGTAACACAAACACACAAAACATATATATACACATAACTATAATAATTTACATACACATATATATCCATACAGACATATATATATATATATATATATATATATATATATATATATATATATATATATATATATATAGATATACACAAAGATATACTATGGATATATTTTATATATAGATAGATATATATACACAAACAGCAGGTAGTGATATATACACATACACACAAAACAAACTATATGTCAGTGTAGATATACACATTCACATAAATAGGTTACTTCACAGCAATTAGGGGTAACATATTTACAGCCCAGGCATTTGTGACTGGGAGGTCCAATAAAGAATCGTTGTACCCCCCACATCGCTCAGGTAGGCCGGGCAGACATACAGACAGGCAATACAGATCAATACACTGCTGCTGTTCAAAACACCGGTAGGAAAGGACCAGTGGGAGAGTTCTGCAAGGTCTACACTTTAAACATGGATAACAGTATCCTTTGTGGGACCCCAAAAAGTCAGGTATGAAAGAATCTGCCGACACTAATACAAGCAGGATGTAGGTGTACATGGAACAGTAGGTTGTGCCAGTGTGATAATACATGGGTTGACAAAACGTACGACATATGTCCCGAGATGGGGAGAGTGGGCAATGTGTAGGGGTGTGTTCATACCCCAGCTGCGCTCACAGTAAGTATTTGTCATGACTGCTGTAGAGGGGTACCAGGTAGGTGGACCATGGGTATGCATTAATGGGCTTAAGTGTGCAGGTGCTGGATGGCAGTGATGTAGTAGGCCCGCCCAGTGGAAGTCACTAATATTCCTATGTGGGCATAGCATACGCCTTCACCTCCCAAACCTGAAGAGCACATCTACCGGATAGTTTGTAAACCATCGGGGAATACATAGAGGCCTACACAGTGCCGTGTACCCGAGTAGCATGGACATCCATAGTTATGTATCAGAATGTAACAAAGTCCAAAGAAACACTGCCAGAACTACTATTAGGTGAACAGGTGGCGGAATACAGGAAATGACAGATGACAACATGTATGAGTCATAAGCAGCATATACCTCAACAAACGTGAATGAATACATAATGTTCTGTGACTGTGAATGTGTCTGGTTAATAGAACCAATCATCTAAATGTGTCCCGCAGGGTGTTATGCATTGTTCCTGATATGGTGTTCAGTTCTGCTTCTGACGGAAAGTGCATAAGTTGCTGACCACTTCAGGTAGATGATAGCATAATAGAAGAGGTTAACCACCCATACGCCTGCGAGGGACACACCCGTCTTGGCAGTTGTGTCTTGCAAAACGACAGTTATGGCACATGGCCTGTGCATATCTCTGAACTGTCCCTGATTTTCATGGACATCCCTGATTACGATCCAAATTTTAACTCTGTCCCTCTTAATCCCTCCTAAAACTAGTGACTTTTGGAGGAAAGGTGGTGAATTACACTTAATGAATAATAACAATAATTAAGAGTTACAAACTTCTTTTACTTCAGAAAATGTGTATTAATTCATATGCTCTGATTCTGTCAATGTTTCCAATTAATAGCACTAATATTTTAAAAGTGTCCCTGATTGTCCCTGTTTTTTCCTGACTTGTCCCTGATTCTGTTGAAATTTGTCCCCAATTGGTTGAGAGGTCTGGGCCTGTGAGTTCGGGAATGGAGGCTATATAGTTTGTGTAGTGGTGTAGACATCAATTTGTTGTATCAGTAACAGCTACATGTAATAGAAAACAGTATTATCAATTATAATGCTACATGAATAACCTTAACGTATGCAAACTGTGGAGGTCGTCCGTGTACTACTGGCTGTGGCTCAGACCTCTCAACCAATTTGGGACAAATTTCAACAGAATCACGGATAAGTCAAGAAAACACAAGAACAATCAGGGACACATTTAAAATATTAGAGCTATTAACTGGAAACATTGACAGAATCAGAGCATATGAATTAATCCACATTTTCTGAAGTAAAAGAAATTTGTAACTCTCACTTATTGTCATTATTCATTAAGTGTAATTCACCACCTTTCCTCCAAACGTCACTAGTTTTAGGAGGGATTAAGAGGGACAGAGTTAAAATATGATTCAAAATCAGGGACAATGCTGAAAATCAGGGACAGTTGAGAGGTATGCTGTGGGTATGTGTTGCCTCGACACATGTGATAGCTCTACATATAGGGTCTATAGGGCCGCCACCAGTCTGAAAGGCCAAAGTGGAACCTGGTCTGTAGAACTGTCAGATGTACCAGTGCAGAACATACGTGCAGCCATGCATAGTACAGAAATATACATATCGGAGCAAATCAAAGCATAGTTTAGCAGCAGTATAGTTGCTTATGCTACTACATATGACATATCGATGTGTCAGGTATACAAGACCTGTAACAAGTAACCAGTACAGACACCTACAACATGAGAAGGCCCCCTAATCAGGACAGTTGCAATAGCTAGAGTATTGTCCATACCACTCAACTGTCCCTGAATGTCAGGTACGTTCCTGAGTTTGACTGAAAGTCTAACTGTGTCCCTCTTAATCCCTCCTAAATGTAGTGGCTGTTGAAGGAAAGGTGGTGAATTACACTTACTGACTAATGACAATAAGTAAGAGTTATAAACAACTGTTACGTCAGAATATGTGTATTATGTCATATGCTCTGATTCTGTCAATGTGTCAAGTTAATAGCACTACTTTTGTAAATGTGCCCCTGTTTTTCATGACCTGTCCCTGATTCTGCAGAAATGTGTCCCCAATTGGTGGAGAGTTCTGGTATTGTCACATGTGATGTGTGATGAGGGACTGTCCCATGCAAAGTGGGAAAATTGTCACTCCTACAGTCTCCCGTCGTGCAATCTGAAAGGTGGTCAACGTGCAGTTGATATGTGGTAGCATGACTCAGCAGAGAGCTGCGTTAACAAACTCAAGTCACATGTCAGCATTGCAGAGTATCGGTTCCCATGTATCAGGCAGATGGGAGCAGATTGTATGAGGAACATGCATATAATATGATTACATCACTGGACAGGCTGCCGAGTCCGTACAGTCAAACTGCTGCCGTCGCAAAATGGTTACACATACCCGATACTGTAGTCATGTAGTCCGATGTAATACGCATCACAAGGGCTCGCACACACCCAGTGTGAGTGACAAATGTAAGTGGAAATGTCGGAGAGCGAGTGGCTGTAAGCATGTTTGTCTACCAGTATGCCAGTAGTGCACTGTCAAAGAAATGTGGAGTGTAAATATGTATAAGGTGCTGTGACCAGAGGTCAGCAGTGCTTAACACTGTGCAAACCCACGCACAACAGCTCCCACCTGCTGGACTGTGCCTTACCCGGTTTGTATCCAAAGGCGTCGGCCTTTCCACAAACAAAGAACCATCCTATACACGTGATGGTAGACGTACCCTGCACACATAGCTCATGTGAATGAACAATAGACCATGGCATATGTACAGACAATAGACCGCAAACACCATACAGCGCAGACATCCAACAGTAGTGCAATGTACTGGCAGATATGTCCGGACCACTGGTGTGTGCATGCCTGGCCGTCCTGTGTTTCAGTGTGTGAGCATGCCCAGTATGACTGTTGCGCATGTTGTAGACTGACAATACCATCATGTGTGTGAGCATGCAAAGTATGGTCAACTGTATTGCATGTGTCACATGTCCAGATAGTTAGTACTGTGTTGCTGACCCCTCCATTCTACACAGACAGGTGACATGCTGTGTCTGCAGGGTAGCTAATGGTTATGTGGCATTGACAGTTGCTACATGTCTGTATAACATGGGGGGACATGCAACCACAGTCCTACATACACAGCACCGTGGGTGGTGCACATCACTCTCACATGTGTAGGTGTGATGGGGGCACAGCCAACAGTTGTACACATCTGCCGCTACTGTACTGGTCTGCCGGGTACTCCATGTCAGTGTGTGGACCTACCTAAATTGCTGGTTGGAGGGATACCGGGGTACATCAGTTCCCAGCATTAATTACCAGCACAGTGGTGTTGGAAGTGCTATTACACATCCTACATTAAACATCCTGGCCTGCTGTCGTCTGTGTGTGTCATACGGGGTTGGGGTCAGTCATTGGACATATCCATAGGCCATCGTATATCATTTGTCTGTATTGGTCCACAACTGTACAGCTGCATGGAATGTGTGTGGGCTGTATGGACAAACATGATGGTCAGCCCATAATCTGCAGTGGGTAGGACACCCTGCATATTACAGGCTACCTTTTTGACCCCCGTATGTGCTACTGAGGTCATGGTGCCACTATGGATGTGTACTGTCTGCTGCCCTAACATTTGGCCACCACAGTCACTTGTATGCTCACATACATACCAGAGCAACGGGTAAGTACACATTCTAATACAACCGCCACTTGTTAGGTCAATAGACATACCCTGGTTGTGTTACAGACTTGAGGACAGTGCTGGAGTGCTGCCTATGTCGGGTGCACACAGTGCACCTCCCATACATGGCCGAGCACAGGTACTGTCATGTTTGGCATGCATTGTACTGTGTGTGGGTCAGAGAGGGGAAATACATGGGTACCTACTGTGTCAGTGCATATGCCGCGTGTTGCCTCTTTGCCAAGGGCAGGTCATACTGTGCTTGGGCTGTCGCCGACGGTGCCCTACACAGGTAGTTCCTTTACCAAGTCACACTGTGCCTGTACAGGCCTTGGCAGTGGTGTTGGGCTGTGTGGCCCTGCCCCATGCTGTTTCTGCTGCAACTATTACTGCAGGCTAACATTGTGTAGCATAGCAAATAACATAACAGCATGTATGCATGTAGCTTGTGAATACTGCAAAGCCCCTACAGATGTGTCAGAATACCAGAACTGTGAACTGAGCATCCCAAACACATGCACATGTATATATCTTGCCTGTGCATCTGCCTCAGTATGGTGTGAGTGTTCAGGTGTGTGTGCATTGCTGATGAGTGTTATAAGCCACTACACCAGTGTTTACCTAGAATCCCCCACTGGGAGACTGTAGGGATGTCCACATAGGCATCAGTGTGCTACAGCTGTGTCAGGCATCATATATTGGACACATCACAGCTTCCAGGGCAGACAGCACACCCATTCAATCTCATGCTCTGGCCATCGCATAGGGCCTAGCTGTTGGAGGGTATGCCCCTGCACTGACTGTAGGCCCTACCCTGCTCCCCGGGTGGTGCTACATGTGCAGGCTATAGCACCCAGTACCCCAGGGTACTCATCCATGTGGTGGAACAGATTCATATTGCTGGTCCACTAATCACGTATGTGGAGGACCTGTATGTGCTCACTAGCATGTGTTGACATGGCATCTGTGAAGTGGTGCAATACTCTGGATGCAGATGCCTGTGAGATACCCATGATATCCCCAGTTGTGCTGTGTGAGGTTCCTTTGGCTAGTACACCTAGGACAACACATCCCATGGTATCCACTGTGATGCGTTCCCCTCGGCCTGTGTGATGTGTTAGGCACAGGTCAACAAGCTGCTGTAGGAGGTCTCTGTCCACCCCATAGTGCTCCAACATCCCCAGCCCATGTAGACCCTGGTAAGTCACCCTCGGTCAATAAAGTCTTATGTCACCCCAGTAAGGGTTGTTCAGCAGCATACACATCCGCACTGCCCCAGCCCCCTGCACATGTTGGTATATGTTGCCTGCTGCAGCCCGTGTCATTTGGTTGGACTGTGTCGTGAAATGTCCCTGCAGGTATACACCGGTGGTGTAGAGTGTGGATGAAACCTGTGTGTATGCTGCTTGCTCACATTACTATACTGTTCATGTGCGGGCTGGCCATGTCATCAGCTGATTGTGCTGATCAACACCTGTTTGTGCAGCCTGGACACCCTGACTACCCCACCACTACTGTCATTCCTCCCAGGTTAGGTTTGCTAAGGCAGGAGCACTCCTGAGGCACAGTTCTGCAATGTATGTACAGTATGCCTGACCCCCCCCCATGCTATCAACTATATGCGAGACCTGCACCTGGCTGGCTACAAACATACACTCCAGGGACCAGCAGCACACCCTGGTGATAAATGTGATACACCATAGTCAACCTCATCTGCATAGTATAGTCTTCTAATGAATAGTTAAATGACCCATACCGAACCTCCAACATATTAACCACTGCTCAGTGTCGCTCAGATCCACACACAACTGGCAACAGGTGCCTTGCCATCACCATATTCGATGTTCCATGGTCTTTCCAGCAGCAAAATAACCAGTGTCTACACAACTACAACCCGTGGCCCTGCACACCACAGACGATGTGCATTAACACCACACCATGGCAGATATACATAGATCCCAGGTTATCACATACAGATCATCCGGCACAAATAGTCAATAGTGCTGAAGTCCCCAGACATACGTTCACATCTATGTCCACCTCTACATCTACATATATCACATATATTATTTGTAGACATATATATATATATATATATATATATATATATATATATATATATATATATATATATATGTATCTATACATACACACATATACATGTACACATATGTAGATATGGCATTTATGTCACAACAGTGAACTACATGACAGCAATGCATTAGACAGGAATGGAAAGGAAACCACATGTGCCACCTGCATCATGTAGTGTTGTTAATATCAAGGTACATGTGTTATGTTGCGTCACACGGGTCAGACCGTAGTAAGGGTAAGAGTAGGGCTGCTGACAGTTACTCACCAGACCTATTGGCGACTGCATGTTTTGACAACTCAGTGTCTTGGCAGAATATGCAGGTTGTGGACATTAAATAGGTCAGCAACAAAACAAACTGGACACATCCTGCAGCTAGCCACACACAGATACCAACACATATGGTATAACTGCCAAACACACACCTGCCATGCCCTGGAATTGAGCATCTACCAGTCTAGTCTACCACACTACAGCATTATGCAGTAACAGAACGTGCTACTGAGTTCAGACATCACCGCACTCCCACAGGCATACTTCTAGGTGGCTGACATCATCCGCAAAGGCAAAGACACCGATAGGGAATGTATGTGGTGTGAGCCATCTAAAAGCATTATTCTGTCCCCAGGCAGCTGAAAACACACACACACACACACACACACACACACACACACACACACACACACACACACACACACACACACACACCTGGCAGGGCTGGGAGATGAACATATACCTAATTACCTTATCACACTACAGCAATACGCAGTTACAGAATGCGCTACCAAGATTACTGAACACAGCACTCCCAGAGGGATACTTCTAGGTGGGTGACATCATCCGCAAAGGTAGAGATGCCGATAGGGAATGTATGTGGTGTGAGCCATCTAAAAGCATTACTCTGTCCCCAGGCAACTGGAAACACACACACACACACACACACACACACACACACACACACACACACACACACACACCTGGCAGGGCTGGGAGTCGAACATACACCTAACTACCTAATTACACTACAGCAATACGCAGTTACAGAATGCACTACTGAGATTACTGAACACAGCACTCCTAGAGGCATACTTCTAGGTGGGTGACATCATCCGCAAAGACACCGATAGGGAATGTATGTGATGTGAGCCATCTAAAAGCATTACTCTGTCCCTAGGCAGCTGGAAACACACACACACACACACACACACACACACACACACACACACACACACACACACACACACACACACATGCACACACAGGCACACACCTGGCAGTCGAACATACACCTAACTACCTTATCACACTACAGCAATACGCAGTTACAGAACACGCTACTGAGATTACTGAGCACAGCACTCCCAAAGGCATACTTCTAGGTGGATGACATCATCCGCAAAGGCAAGGACGCCGATAGGGAATGTTTAGAGAGTGAGCAGTCTGAAAGCATATTACTGTCCCAAGGTAGACGTAGGCACACACACGGCAGTGGCTTGATTGGGGCAACTGAATATCTACGGAGCACTACAACAACACTACATAGATACGGGATGCGCCACAGACAGTACACCCTTCAAGACAGTTAACCAGTGTGTTCAATGTAGGCATTCATCATGACATTGTAAATGGACATCTGTTGCCTGGATGACCACCATCGCTCTACAGGATGTCAATGGCTATGCCCATACACAGAGGCACATCACCGACACAAGGTGTCACTGGGCATGCCTACACGCTTAGTGTCACACGTCTGTTTGGAATGTACTGTGTGTCCATCTACACAATGGTGTACTGGGCATGCTCACACACTTAGCAGTTGCAAAGTGCTGTCTTGCATGCACACGGATTCTAAACACGGAAGGGTGCAGTTTGGAATGTACTGTGTGTCCATCTACACAATGGCATACTGGGCATGCTCACACACTTAGCAGTTGCAAAGGGCCGTCTTGCATGCACATGGATTTTAAACACAGAAGGGTGCAGTTTGGAATGTACTGTGTGTCCATCTACACAACGGCGTACTGGGCATGCTCACCCACTTAGCAATTGCAAAGGGCAGTCTTGCATGCACACGGATTCTAAACACAGAAGGGCGCGGTTTGGAATCTACTGTGTATCCATCTACACAACAGCGTACTGGGCATGCTCACACACTTAGCAGTTGCAAAGGGCTGTCTTGCGTGCACATGGATTCTAAACATGGAAGGGCACAGTATGGTGTTACTGTCCCCACGTACATGAAGGCCACTCACATGTACTGACCAGTACACACTCAGGAGCCATTACAGATGTCTCAGGTGCAGATCACAGAGGTACACACTGCAGTCTACAATGTAGCCCTCAGACATCACCATGTCGTTGGACCAGCAATACACAGCCATACATTACCACAACACTGTGTGACTCATGGCCAGTGGACTGTACATAGGTCTACAGCAACTGTGCAGACTACACATGTACCAGCAGGGTTCCATCATGTGTTATGCATTGCAATGATACCACTGTAATAACCAGGTCAGCTCTACACATACCAGGGGCCCTGGGTCTTACACAGCTGTGACAGATGACTGTCGCTGTACACCCAAGAACACACATGTTTGGATATGATATACATGTAATCGTAGTGGATATGTGCATGGACCACAAACACAACACATATGTACATAGCATAGCTTTTGCTGTCCTCCGTGCAGACAAGTGGCTACAGCAATCACACACATGCAAATGGAAGGTGGGTCCATGGCTGTTGAATGCTAACAGTACATGAGGTAGCAATGTTGACTGAGGACACATTCCCTCTGTACTAGTTACCCATGACACCCATCATATCATACAACAGTCCATGTGTTATGTATGTCATCACACATGTCCACCAATTGCAATGCATACAAACATGGCTACATGACAGGCATGTAGGACCAACACACATGTACAACTTGTAGTGCGCATGCAGCTACCATGCATGTGCACTAGCTGATGTATGCAACTCATCTGTGCCTAACTACAACATGCAGTTGCAATGCAGCCTCATCATTGACATCTGTATATGGTGACATACTGACAGCACAATAGGATGTACATCAGGTATGGATGGATGTGTACATAAAGTGATGATCCACCTGTGCAGATGGATGTTTGCCGGGGACGTCTCACAGGTGTGTCACACGCCATCCTACTATTACATGTGCAAACAGTACACTATGTTACTGTTATTTGATGGTGAAGACATAAAACCTACACAGCGGTCAGGTGTTACTGACTGTACGTCACTTGACACCTGTAACACTTACACCCTCCCGTGTGCATATAGCATCACAATTGCCGGACGTAGCATTGGTACACATAATGCGGCCAATACTGCTGCATGTCTGTCAGATGTATCATCATATAGCAGGTGTATCATTCACAGTACTGCCATGTGTGTTTGCTTGTGTGACCATATATGCCACATATGGTGGGGAATACATCCCAATTGTTATGCACCCCTGTACACTGTTGTAGAGATCTGTACATACTGGAGTGTGGAAATCATGACGTAGGCAGGGGTGGTGTGTGTATCACACACATCAGCTATTCGTATGTGTATGACATTTGTGGTCTCCACAGTGTGTGTGTGTGTGTGTGTGTGTGTGTGTGTGTGTGTGTGTGTGTGTGTGTGTGTGTGTGTGTACGTATGGCTGTCTGGTGCATGGAGTGAGGGTGTATGCTACCATACAGAACACACAGGATCCCTAACCCCTCATGGTGATGCAGTCTTCTACCCTGTATGCAGCATGTGTGTCCACATACCTTGCATATGTTGTTACTTTACATAATGTGTAGTGACACATGCAACTAAATGGGATATAATAGCCATATGTGCAGTACTGACTTACCAGGCAACTCCAGGCTCATTGGTTGGGAAACACCCACCTCCACGATGGCAGCTAGTGTGTGTGGATGCTGTTCTGAGGGTGTCAACAGACTGGCCAGTAGCTCCTCGGTGTGTGTGAGTGGAGCCTGGGTTGGTGGCCCACCACCTGTTCCACCTTGTTCCCTGGTGATTGCAGTGACATGCTGTTTTGCATGTCATATCAAGTGCGTGCAGTGTCTGCGCACCTGCTGGTAGGTGCGGTTATGGCCACCCACATCATTCACCCTCCTGCATAGATCCTGCCACAGGTCGTCCCGCTGCTGGGCATGCTGTGGCACATGGCTGAACAACACCTCGTAGTTCTCATGGATGTATGGGATGAGGACATCATCCTCCTGGTGGCTGTACGCTGGAAGGCGTGTACGAGGCATTGTCTGTAAGACATAATGATGGTGACAGGTCACAGTTTCAGAGATGTACAGAGATACTGCTGCACATACATTTCTATGACATCTAGTACATCTGCACATTTATCTTTGCAAATCATCATGACACTGACACGACTGACGTGTTTGTGTCACACACATGTAACACCCATTATGCATTGGATATCATCACCATATATGTGTGTCACCTCAGTACAGTGTTCATACTCCATGTGAATGCTGTCTTGATGTGGGCATGTCTATTTGCTTGCACTGGTGTTCTTACCTATCTGCACATGCCTGGATGTGTCCACGGTAATGCGGTTGACTTTGATGCTGTGTATATGTCACATATCAACACAGACACAGCCTTAATGGACTTGAGCAGTGACAATGCACACATACGAATGGAAACTTGTACATGCATGTGTTTTGCCATATACATCTACACAGCACTGTACAGCTGTTCAACATCCTGCCATGGATCGCCTGTGTTGCACATGTGATAGACATGGGACAATGGCTAGTCAGACGTCATTCACAGGGATTATCAACCATAGCATGTATGGGCAAGGTTTCCTAGCTGTAACAGACAGCCATTATGCCACCGCGAGGTGCATCAGTGCCACATTACTGATCCGGACAGTCGATACTACATCTAGCATGCAGCCATCACACAATGTATGACTGGGATGACATGTGCAGCTGTGATGGACAGGGTTGCATGGTTTGGTGGGAGTATGTCACATGTATGGCACAGGGATCTGTCCAGCATGTGGCGATCTTAGTATTAGGATGGTGGCTGTCCATGACGTATGTCGTACAGATCAGGATATGGACATGTAGCATGTCCATCATCATGGTGTAGCAAATGTCTTTTATGCAAGGTAGACAGCATGCTGCATAGTGGAGGTGAGGATTGTGAAGGCTGGTATCGCCCATCCATGCATGGCCATTACCCCTTAAAGGTGATATGTGATCCAATATTGGTCACCCCAGTGCTGTATATGCCTGTCCAATGATCTCTGTGCTCATGGATGGCACCCTGTCATGACATGGGTACCTCATATGACTACCCAAGGGGCCTGGAGACATCACCAAGGCAGGGAGGTGTACTGCACAACACCATCCCTTACACAGTGTCCATAATGTTGACCACAGCCTAGGTGCTAGTTAATGGGTACAGGGATGTTCACCTAGCGGTGACAATGCTGATATCATCCATCAGAATGTGCACATATGTCACACACCTCACTCACACAGCCCATTCTGTATGTTGTTCACAAAACTGACACAGCTATTCCTCATAGGTCATGGCCATTCACATCCTTACATACACAGATGCCTAACATTTGTCTGTGTGGTATGGGCTACAATGAGGGTGGAGTACAACACATTAACCCTATTCTACTGTAGCTGGCACTGGTGTGATATGCACATGTCACTCTGGCACCTTTTGTAGTTGTGAGCCTGTCAACAGGCCACTGGTAGAACACTCCTGTGACATACAAAGGTATTTGTAATCATACATCCGTACTGTCTTGCACATCTGTACTGCTAACATCTACAGTGATAATGGTTCATGGACATGCACACCATACTCAGCAGAGTTATAGTGGTGCCACCCATTATGACTGTCGTCACCACTTGTGGGTTGATATTATCCAACGCCCTATCTGTATTGTATGGTCATGCTAGGCACTTGTTCAGAACTTGTGAGCATGTCATGAGCTACTGATTAATATAGCACCCATTCCACACCATTTCCCACAGGTACACTGGCTGTCCTAAAATTTCCAGCTTGCTTATGGTACAACAGCTGTTGTACACATGTAACACACATATCCTGTGAGACATGGTTGTATATACAGGCATGTCCAACTGTCACGTACCAGTGCTACTGCCTGTCTATATGATGGATATGTCGTACATGTGGCAATAGAGCAATTGTCTCATGTACACATTCAATGCTCACCTCCCAACATACAACACTACAGCCTGTGGGGGATGCACTTATGCAGCCCCGCTGGGGGTAATGCTGTCACCAACCCTGACTGCACCTGACAGTCATGTGGGGATGTGTAACATTCGCAACACACCCCACTCATCACATAGTCTCACATGATCTCCACCACAGGCTGCACATATGAGGACAACTTGTGCAGTACCTCTCCATACTCTGTGTAGGCACCAGAGGCAGCCCCCATCACGGAACACAACATCACCAACTTATAGCCCACAGACTCATGTGTGCCCATCACATACAGCCAATAGGGTGTTATAACATACACAACACACCAGTCATAGGTGACTCTGTAGGCAGTCACACTGCAGTTCCACACAGCAGGCTACACAAGGTGATAGTTGCTTACATCTTGCTGTCGGGTAACTGGTTCTGCAACATAACCTATGCACCCATGCCACACCTCACCAGGTACGATGTGACTGTCATTCTCCATGTTAGTTTGACTGCCCTGAGATGCCACTTCACAGACGACGTGTGCAGGGACATGCAATAGCTCACCAGTCTTGTAGCCCTGAAGGTGTGGGCCTAGCCCTGGGGAGCATTATGCATTAATCCGCACCCGATACCACTGTACAATGACTGACTGTGTCACTTCAAAAGTTGCCTATGCTTCTGCTGTCATTCCACAGGCATCTGGTATCTGTCGGTTTTGACTGACCTGGTCAAACACAAAGCTTTGGCACAAATGACCTGCACCTGCCAGCCCTGGGAGTACAGATCACATGTAAGGCTCTTGCTTCTTCTATACTGCCTGTCTTTCACAGTTTCCAATAACAGTCACCGGCAGAACGGGAACTGGCAAGCAAGACATGCGGTCATGTGACACAATGCTTGCATCATCTTCTGTGCACACAGGCAAGGCACACCTTATAATGCAACACTCCAATATCTCTGCAGTGACTGGGACCTGCCTCTAGGCTCTGCAGAGCACACCTGCAATGACAGGTTATGG
The DNA here is from genome assembly GCF_019279795.1 of Protopterus annectens. NCBI lineage: Eukaryota > Metazoa > Chordata > Ceratodontiformes > Protopteridae > Protopterus > Protopterus annectens. The sequence continues at coordinate 1,066,426,214 of NC_056726.1, read as the reverse complement.
ACAGACCATATGTTTCAGGCACATACCTGGACTGGCACACCCACAGCTGAGGTGTTCCCATATCCCACTATATTGTGCACACATCCTGGCTAGTTACTTAGCACAATGCATCAGAGGTGCTCCACATGCAACTAACTGTGTCCAGAACCACTATACACATTGTAACAAGCTACAGATTCAACAACATACCCCACGGTTACCAGACCTCATTTGTTGGTGAACTGGACAGTAGAGTTCAGACAGCTACTACTGATGTGTGACTGACACTACCCCACAATTAACTGGGATAGCCACTCATGTACTGACACATCCATGAGTCATATCCTCCACTCGGCTGGATCAACCCATACACACCACCTCCAAGATCTACATTAACCTTGACATGACCACTACCAACATGTGACTGGTGTTCCACACCTGGGGTTATCCCCTCATTGGTGGGTTCCAAACATATGCTAATCAACCTTGTTAGCCACATCCCAGCACCACACCCTTCACGGCATACACAGTACATGAGTACTACAACACCTACTACAGATGTCTTATGACAGTGGTTGTTAACGTCATGACACCCGTGCAGATGGACAATGCACATACAAATGCTGAAACATACCCCAGTGCACTTCATTAGCATGTACATGACTGCATGGATCATGCTATTCCACACAGAGCCATGATGGTACACACCAGATAGCAGACGCCACTCTGGTGGTCAAGTTCCATGGACATAATGTACAACAACAGGTGGAGGCTGTTGCACAGTGGTGTACAATCCCATGGGTGGGGTAGCTCACTGGTCAGCCTCGGTAGGGCCACAGGATCCCTCATCACATACTCCAAGACTAGCTACGTACATATTACTGTGACACATTCCGGGGTGTACCACAAGGCATTATGGTGGTATGTCAGTAGTCAATGACAACACCCACATCTGCTCTCACATACAACAGTCACTCAGGAACATTATAGACCCAGGTGATGTTGGCAACATGCTGGCGGATGGATTCAATGCTAACATTACACCCTCTCACTCACTACAGGGCCACAATCCATGCAGGAACATTGCGGTGTCCCTGCGGTCACACCTACACAGTAGTAACCTGCACTCTATATGTCTTGGGACACTGGCCCCATGTCACCTTCCAAAGTCCCAGGCTGTGATGTCCACAAACCTCTGAACGACATGTCTCCCCACTAGGTCACCATATTCAGTAATAGCCTTGTATCAGACATTGTGGCCCCTGAATGGCACACAGCAACATTTATCACACTCCACACAGGTGGCACCACAATGCACAAGTGGGACTATAGTCCTACACACCTGACTGGACTGTTCTGCATGGCTATGGGGCACTCCATCAAGGACATCATTCACAAGTGATATTGTTGGGGTCTGGTCCTTTGATGCCACCCGGGTTGGACTTGTTAGGGCCAGAGCATGACCCCTACACCTGGTGGACTCCTTTCATACAGTTACCAGGGTAGTTGATGATGGTATGGGAGTCAACACATCCTACATTGTCCTCTCATAACCTTTCAGCACTGTTCTCCATTCTGGTATTGACAACATACACATCCACCTGTACATCATACCCTATGTCTCAGGATGTTATGCAACGTGGCTCATGGACAGGACAAACACAATGAGAGTAGCATACCATAGTACCTACTGCATTTCAGTTACATTTGGCATACCACAGTCCTCAGTCATTGGGCCCCTCATGTTCAGTATATGCTTCCCTGAGGTACAGGCTAGCACAGAGGGACTTTCTCTGCCTAGCTTTACAAACCCCTGCATACAAAGTGCCATGATTGATCCACCAGCTGATACTGACTCCATCCATATGGGTGTCACTGTGACAGATACCTGATATGAATATCATGGCCTCAAGCTGCATGACACAAGGTGCATGAACATCACCTTTGCATTACACCATTCACCCACTGACTATCACATAGGTGGTAGTCCCCTACATACTTGTCACATTGTACATGTTTGTAGTACACACGTATGTCACACTCACTCCTGTGGTTACCATATTGCCACTGTGGCGTGGATATCCTTCTATGTGGCCACACTTATCTGTACTGGGTGTGTAGCTGGTACATAGGCACCCATTGTACCTCTGAACTCAAGACTTCGACACACATTCAAGGGTACACCCCCATTTAGGGTGTACCTTACACAACAGCTACAGCTTTACATACCACACCATTAACATGCCATGACGTTTATTGAGCTCCGACAGTTAAAGTATGCGGTTGAACTACGGACACCACGTCTGTACACATTTGCATACTACATACTCAGGGGTGACCTCTGCTGAACAGACAGAACCCATGTCCACAACAATATTAATGGATATACTCCACATACGCGACATAAGCAAAAGCCACTGTGAGCAACATGCTCATGGATATGTGCACACATGCAACAATGAGTGGGATGTGCTTGAGGGTTACATTCCCAAACTGGACACTCACCATGCTTTGGAACATGAGTCCTATGTACATCACGCAGGGACACTCAGTAGCACTGTTCATGTGATACCTCCTTTGGTGGTTGGGAGACACATGTACGCCAGGGATCACTGCAGTGGCTGTACTTTGCAGAGGTGCAGGTAACACATGGCTCTGCTGTTCACAGGAGACTACCCTAGAGAGGTGCCACTGGTGTGAACACTATAGTTGTGCTTACACATGGACTTGCCAGACTGCATAGTACCCTACTATGAACCTGTGAAGCTATTACATGTCCTTTGTGCATGGTTATTTGTAGCTCTTCCATTTAGATTATCTATCATGCTATTGCAATGTCCCATGCCTACAAGCCATATGTATCCTGTTATTGTACATGCCAATAGACGATACCTTTGGTATGCATGATATGCCTGTTATGCTGTGTAGAATATATGACATATCTACCTACAATACTATACATTACACATATTTCACATAGTATCCAATGATGCAAAGCATACTTGCACAGTGGGACCACCTTAGACATGTCATTGTCGTTATATGCCCATACACATGCCTACTGTGACAGTATATCAACATATACTATCCCCTGCTATGGCACGTACTTGTTGGACATACCCTACCACTGACGGTGGGTTGTATGGAATTGTTCTGTTTAAAGCCCTCATGTAGCATCCCTTGTGGTGTCTGTGATGTGTACCTTGTGGCCCACTGCCCGACGCACAGTTTCTACATGCGTTAGTATGCTTAGCAAGACATCACTACATAAATACCTTTTCCCACTTTATGCATTGCGGACACTTTTATTTAATGCAAACCAGGCTATCCATGCAGTAAATAATTAATAAAAAAACATGCTATACATAAACGTACATACCGAGTGTTCTACATACCTTGTTATCGTTACGGACTTTCATCTCTATCTCTCTCACACTGCTTAAACAGTTATTTTGTATGAGCATACGGTTTGAATTAATGGCAAGTCATCCTTATATACGTCGATACCTGTAACATGTGGTTTCCTCCCACCAATTGGTGTTCCTGAGTGACTAATTACTTGCATATCAGCTGTGCAGCTACTCCATTCACCAATTACATGGCAACAGTGGGGTATAATTGAATTCTCTACTTGGGCGTTGCCCATTTGGCCTACCTTCGGAGAGATGGCCTGTATTGTGTTTTGTTATGTGTAATTGCAACTGCTATGCATAGAGACAATTAAACTTTGGATTCATGTCCCCCATGGATTGTGTGTGACTGCTAGAGTATGTGGTTCAACATGTGGGTGTACCTGTCATCCCAACGCCTGATAACGGACTATTGCAAACAAAACCTGTAACATTGCCGTTTGTTCCATTATATAACGGCTGCAATTTTGCATGGCACCTTTAATTGTGTCTCTCACAAGGTATGTTGACGGTTCTGCAGTTGTAATTGACTGACTGGATGTTTGTGCTGTTATTACAGTCTGTATTGCTATAGTTTCTAGTGTGGGGGATGTCGGTGGGTGTACGTAGCATATACAAGCTTGTGGGGCTTGCATTTTTACATATTCCAGATATATGTGTGTGGGCTCCATCCCTAATTAAAGAGCTATCAGTTAGTAGACTTATGTTACGGGATTGTACATTGGGCTGTAGTTAATTGGCTTCTATATAGTATGCAGGTGAGGTTGCTACTTCCATACCTCTGGAATTGCAGCGATATGTAAAGGGATATGTCTAAATGACAGCTATCCCATGTATTTCTGTCCCAGATATTTGCAGTCATTGCGGTTGTGTTGGTAACACAACCTCTTTGCCATGGGTTGCCACCTTTTCATATGGCCATTGTTGGACACTTGCGGGATGCACAGTGGTGTTTACAGGCCAACACATAGCCATGGTCAGTACACAGGTTAGCACATACTTTTATCCTCAATACATACCCATTGTTGGACTTTGGCTACTCATCATATTGCATGTAACATTTACTTTTCTTACATACAGGCATAACTATTTAATGCATCTATTACATTATATATGGGAAATATTAATGTCCTACAATCCCGGACATTTGCCCTTTGTAATGATTTATGTCAGGACACACCTGCCCAGGGAGGGGCTGTCCTTCCTAATGTGGGACAGGTGGTAACCGTATGCCTATGGCTAGCTATACCCACACCTACCGTAATGATCTACCTCCGAGTTGGCACTAACAGACACATGATGCAGACACACACACACACACACACACACACACACACACACACACATTACAGTCACACGGGGACACACACGGCACCCTCAACAGACACATACACAGACTACGGCACTCACAAACACAGTTGAACACAGTACCTATGTGGACCGCAACACCGGCAAAGATAACTAAATGTCCCTTCATATCATCATACTATTACTCACAGTTGTACTGTTCCGGTACTGTGTTCTTTCAGTCTTTCAGCCTCGTGGTTACACATGTCGGTATGTTACACATTCCATAGTTGGTGGTATCCTATTTATTTGTACCTCCGAGGTGTTATGAATGTCATTGACCTATCTATATATATATTTGCAGATATCACTGAATCCATATATATCAACATATATCACTCTATCGCCCTTTCTATCTGTATTATATATATATATATATATATATATATATATATATATATATATGTGTATATATATATATATATATATATATATATATATATATATCTATATCTGACGGGGAAAGTGACAGGCAAGCTACACCTTTCATAGTGTACTTGTTGGTGTATACTGTTTCCTGGCCTCCGCACGTTTGTGTCTGTACCTGTCACATTACACACCTGCCATAAGTTAGGGTTACCAGCTGTCCCACTCTGCGAGGGACAGTCCCTCTTTGGGCAGTTGTGTCCTGCATAATATTTGTAAACATGGCAAATGTGCTGAGATTGTAGGACATACTTATTTCCTATAGTTTATGTAATAGTTGCATAAAACAGTTATTCTGTATCTGAACCACCTATATGTTCTAGAAACAGAATAAGTAAGTAAACATTACAAGGATGAACTTTTATCTAGGCAAATCAGTGAAGTTCTCAATTTCGTACTGGCCGGGTGTATGTGTCGGCCTGCAGACATCTGACGTGTGTCCCACATTGGTCATTTGAAGAGGTGGCAACCCTACCATAGGTACATCTTGGCTAGCAATAGTGTTAGGTGATTCTATACATGATTGCGTGTTCTACTCCTGGCAGTGGTCGTTTTACCCTTCAGAGCAGGTGCTATTAGTACAGGGGTGATTAATGCTGGTTTCACCTGTTCAGGACATCATTGACTGTGATCTGTGCAATATTCAGAGAAGCTTATCCCTGTTTTGCACATATCCATATAGTCATATTTAAACATCGCTTACCAGCAGTGGGCAATGCATATTCCCACTAACGTGTGCTACACATATGATCTGATGACCTGCATCCGACATGCATTACGCGTGCCTTCAGGATTACGTTACATCCTTTGTAGGACGTAGGACCGGGAACATGCATGACGGTCACTGCATTTAACACATGGCCATCTGAGATTTGTACACGTGTTATGTCATTTTGTACGTGGAGTATACTACGGCTGTTACTCCATACTGCACTCGCATGGGCAACTCAGTTAGTTTACATATTGCTGAGTCCAGTTAATGGTATGTCCATGTGATGTTTACTGGATGTGCTCTGGCATTGGGTATGTATATCACAGTGAGCCACACACGATACTGTGCTACACCTTCAAACGACCGTAGGTGGAGCATGCTGGGGTGACGAATACCTGTCATGGGTACACCCCATGCCTTGACACAACATCCATGATTATATTATGTGGAGCCCCTCATTAACGCAGCAGGGATTCCATGCTGAGTGTGTGCAGAACTGTTTTTACACACATATTCTCCCACAATTGCTTCTGCTCCACTAAGCGACAGTTGGTTACTCGATGTTGTGGTGATAGCGGACACTGTTTGCCCCATTTGGTGTATGGCCTCTAACAGTCGGCTGTGTACCTACCGATATACCTGGGTACCTATACGCACAGCACCACCATATGCTGATAGGCACATGTACTGTTCAGGTGTTGACATTCCGTGTTCCGATAGCTGTTGTGTGTACAATGTTTGAGGGCTGCCTATGTAGGATTCACACAGTGGGCCACCTATACATTGCAATTTACAGGTGGTCATGTTTGTGTGCCATCCATTTTACTGTGTGTGCAGGTGGAGTGGTGTGTCAGTCCGTAGGGGCCTACACTGTCAGAGTATGTGCTATACATTCCCTCTTTGCCAAGGCATAGGCATATTGGGCATGCCTCCATCTGCCTACTGGGGCTGGCACAGTGTGTTCATGGTCTGAATCCCTCTGTGCCTGTGATGGCCTTGGCAATTGTGGTGGGCTATGAGGGCCTTCACAATTTTGTCCCTGCTGCAGCAGTTTCCGCAGGATCATATTATGTAGCATGGCACATACTATGACGATATGGGCACACGTGCCTGGGGAGTACTGCAAGGCTCCACCAAATGTGTCCAAGCACCGGAACCATGATTTCAGCATCCCGAACACATGCTCTATGATGATTCTGGTTTGTGCGTGTGCCTCATTATGGCATTCTTGCATGGGTGTGTGTGCATTTCCGATGGGAGTCATCATCCACGGCTCCAGTGCATAGACAGCATCCCCTACAAGGTGGCCATGTGGGATGCCCCCCCTGACAAATACCTGATACAGCTGTGAGGCATGCCAGATATGGGAGTCATGGTAGCTTCCAGGACTGCCAGCACACACATCCATGACAATGCCCTGGGCATTGCACATGACCTGGCAGTTGATGGAGTGGAATCCCTTGCGGTTTATGTAGCATCTACCATGCTCACCGGATGGTGACTTGATCTGTATGTGCATGCAGTCTATTGCACCCAGTACCTCCAGGTAGTGTGCCATACGGTGGAAGTGACGCATATTGCTGGCCAACTCCTCCTGTGTTCGGGGGAAGTATATATGCTTATTGGCATGTGGTAACATGGCATCCAGGAACCGGTGTTGTACCCTGGATGCTGATGCCTGTGTGATCCCCATTATATCTCCAGTTGGCCTTTGAAAGGTACCTGTGGCTAGTATTCGCAAGCTTACGCATACCTTCGTGTCCACTGGGATGGGTTCCCCTCTGTTGTTTCTGGTTCTCAGGCGTGGCGGCACAGCTCCACTATTTGCTGTAGGATGTCTATGTCCACCCTGTAATGCTCTACTATCTCCAGATCATGTAGCCCCTGGTAGGTTACCCTTGGTCTGAACACTCTTCTCCTCCTCCGGGGCCTGCGGTGGTTGTCGGCATCATCCTCCACAACACTGTCAGTCTCTAACACATGCTGATGAATCACAGCTATGGCAGCTCCCAACATGTACATTTTAAAAGTTCCCCATGTGTTTACACCTATGGTGCAGTGTTTGGGAATACACAGGTGTGTGTAGGGTGCTTTCACACTTTATACTATTGTGCTGTGAACACCGATGATGTCATAGGGTGTGTATGTACGATCGTAGCTACAGGGTATCTTATGTGTTTTACTACCGGAACTACTATTGTGGTACCTTTGGTGTTGAATTACATATGGCTGACGTGGATTACCTCTTGACCTTCCCTTTACATTTCTGCACATTCCACCTACCATTTTCTGGCATGAATCCTGCAGCCTGCTTTCATTTGTACTTTCCTAGACCTGGTGTATCTTGCATAATGTGTGCTATTGCCGGTCTACTGTCGGTTTGCTTTGCTCTGCTATGACAGATCTCCTATCTTTGCAATCCAATACCTCCCCTCCTTTCTTTGCATTCCAATGCCTCCCCTATCCTGTTTTGCAGGTTTCTGCAAGCAGACTTGTCGGCTGCCGTCGATTGGCCATCGTGAGTTAATTGGTGTTGATTGCTCATTAGTACTCCAATTACCCTACTTCAGCATTTCCTTCTTTTCTTCCCCTGACCTTCCTGTTTGTGCTATTGTTTGCAAGTGCGTTCATCCGCTTACTGGGTTTTGGGCATGTTTTCATCTCCATACACATGCGCTTTTGGGCACCATGTGTGCTCTCAGCTAAACGATTCTATACCTTCCTCCCCTCCCCTGTCCTGCAGCTTTGCTTAGCAACATCCAGGCCAGATTTGCATTGCTCCAATGTGCTTACTGCTATGGTGGCACACCCCTCTGCTGCTGTCATGTATCTCCTCTGAGCCACTCCTCGGTGTTATAGCGCTGTGCCGTATGGTACAACTTTCATCCGGCAGGACATTTGCGATTCAGTATTATCTGCCTCATTTGCATGGCATTGACTACTAATTCATAGTTACCACGCCGAACACTGTCGCAGACCCTTAGCAACCCTTGCACCTTGGTTGTGGTGTTCCATGCCTACCATTGTGTATTATGGTGTAAACCTGATTTGTATTACATTGCGATTTTATGACATTTTTATATAATTTCTTTATGTTCCAGTTTGCGCACACATGCCCTGTGGTTGTACTGTGCGTTACTGTGGACATGACATTAAATGTTGTTTTTTAGGTGTTGTGAATCTTTTCTTATGCCATTGGCTGTGTATTTTGCCATTGGCATATGTTAACTTTGTAATACATGAGTCTGGTCCGCTTCCATAGCTCCAATGTTCTGTTTGGGAAAATGTAAACCGTGTTTTTTGCTTTACATTTCCGTGGGCTTACCCTACACCTGCACCACTTCATGAATCACTATCTGCCTTCATTTGCATGGTACGACACTGTGCATGGGGTGATTAGCATACCATTGCCAAGGGCTGCGCAGTTCTGGCGTACGCCGGTAGTGCACATGGTATTGGACTGTACCTGAATCGCTTGGCGGCCATATTTGGCGTTATTCCGCTTATGCTACGCCTGCACCTGGCGCAAGCTTCATGAATCCCGGGGACTGTTTCTTTATAAAGAAGTTTATTCTTGCTGACCCCCCCCCAAAACACACTCTACTTTTTCTAAAAGTTATTTTGGGGGGGGCATCAACAAGAATAAACTTCTTTATAAAGAAGCAGTGTATATATCAAAGTTTGATACTTTCATTGGGTTCCTGGTCTTTGTTCTTCATTGTATTTGTTGATCAAATGGATAAAACTGAAACATTCAGCATGCAACAACCCATGTGACAGTCCTGGAGCCCTCATCTATTCAACAGACAGAATATCAAACTGCCACATTAGATAGGGACTTGGACTCTCAGCAACTGAAACACCAAGAAATTTATGCAGTAACTCAATTCAAATGTCCACAACTCAAAGAAAGAGAAAAGCAGGCAACGCAAGTAGTTTAATATATCTTTCACAATGATTACCACATGCCTTTGAGTATGATGTCCACACAATAAATACAAACCGTTGCAGAAAGAATGCCAAATGCACGAACAGAACCATAGAATGTTGTCCATAATGCCAGATGCATTTATGCATGACTGGGGACACCACCATTGCCCACAGAATCTCCCATTTATAACACTATATATTAAGAAGCCCTGGCAGTGTTACCAATTTAGTGCTTTTTGCACTAAATCTAGCTCTGTCTTGAACTTTATAGTTCATACATTTGGTCCCTAGTACCTAGCACGAAATCTAGGGCATTTACTAAAAGCATGAGTGTATACTGTGGACACGGGTCAATGACCATTATGTTGTTTTCACCTTAAATTTTACTGTCTTACTCTTTTCCAATGCTTCTGAAATCCCTTTCTACTATTGGCTGGTATTATTGCACTGAATGAATGCAGCCAATCAAACTATGAGTTCCAAAAGTAGGTGTGGGGACTGAATGAATGCAGCCAATCAAACTATGAGTTCCAAAATTAGGTGTGGGGAACAAGAGTGCTGACAAGTAAGGCTGCTTCACCCAAGCAAATGCTGCTGTAGGTTGGATGGGAATAAACTTAGTTTTGCTCTTTGCTTCCACACTGATGAAAGAGTTCACATCCGGCTGAACTGCCCAATCTGTTCCACTACAACACAACCCACCGTCCAAGACAAAAAAAGAGAGAGAGAACCACTGAACCACTATTTAAAAGAGCTCATTCCATTACCCACTGACTTTCTCTTGTTTCTTTCTTTCCTCCCTTTCCCTTTCAATGAGCAGCTGCTACAACCTAGCACACAATGTCAACAACCATTTAAACTAATTCTTATCATATGTAGCCACAGAAAACATACTCTATACAATAGGAACGCAACTCCCAGAAAAGTTTTTTTTTTTCACAGTTCAAAAGTAGCAAAAGTTGAAAACAATGTGGTCTTTCCCGTATATACGAGGGCAACACTCCAAGAATTGCGTACACTCCAACTGACAACTGGAAGGCAGGGGCAACATTAGATCTAAGTAGTAAATATATATTCTGAACTACATCTTTTGCTCTGTTTCTCCTTGCAGCAAAGACAGTCATTGAATTAGCATACGAACAGTTCTTCACTGATGAAACAGACCAAATCTCAAGCCGACACCCGCAAAACCCAAGACTAATACATTTCATAACACCATATGAATCCAGGACCCCAGTGATATACACATGACATACAGTTCTAATACAATTGTAACAGAAACATCCTGTATAAATAATTTTGCTATTCACCAATAACATATGATTATTTACAAAACTCCAGCCAGCTGTACTGGCATTATCTCTTTTTGTTGCAAGCCTGTTATTGCACAAATTGCGAATGAAGCCAAAGAATAATGAGGGATAAAGACCCAAAATCAGGTACATATTTTAAATATTGCACTGAATAATGGATAGCATGCATTTGCACTGTTCACTCCCTGGATTGTGTTAAATGGAGGGGTATGCTTTTTTTCCTGTGACCCATTTCGTAGATTTAAATGCATCTGCTAGTTATATGCACACACACACACATTTCCAATCACTGCTACTCTAAGTTCCTAATGACAATAATTCCTGTCTGCTTCCAGTATCTGCATTATAAGTCTGAAGTGAAAAAAAAAGCAGTTAAAATGAAATGGTGATATCTGGCGAAGCAAACACAGTTTTAATCTTTGCTGCTTTCTTTATTCTTGCTGTAGAAGTTCAAGGATTTGTTTTTACGATGATGTAAGTGAGTCTGAGATGTAATGTAAGGAGAATGCACTTGCGGTCTTGCGCAAAGCTAGTCTTGTTAACAAATACTGGTTCGTCTGCGAGGTAAGGTGGATGAGGCAAGATACCATCATTGGGAAGACCAAAAACAGACAAAGCCATACTTCTTAAATTAATTTGTTCAAAGATTTGAAACTGGAGGAAGGTACTTTATTAGATGACTAGATAACAAACACATGTTTTAAATTAAAGACAGAACTCTCTTCCTCCCCCATATAAATAACAAAAATACTATTTAAATTCACTTGTGCAGAATGCAGTATACAACTAGAGATACATTAATATATAAGTGCTTATAATAACAAAGCTGTTACTTTAAAAAGCTAGCTTATTTCCGCATTTGTCGCCTCTGCTTCATGATGATATGATGCAGTTTTTTAAGGGATGATGTACGTAAGCAGAGAGATGTTTCAGACTGAATTTAATATCTGCAGTGGTAATGTTGCTTTATAGTCATTGTAAATAGCTCGAGTACCTGGCGGGAAGGAAAAAGTAATTTTTTTTCCCTTTCTATAATCAAGATAAGGTTCATGCAACTATACTGTATTGTTTGCAATTTAAAAAATAACAGTTGTAGTTACTTTCATATCAATTCCGAAAAGTAGTAAAACATAAAAATAACAGAAATATTTAACTGCTCATTCCTATGAATGTCCCCCCCCCTTTTTTTTTCTTTTTTTTACAAATTTAAACCTGTCTTTGCTTACAATAGCATTTAATATTAAAATCTAAACATTAAGTAAACGTTTACCTTGAGACTGTATCTAATAACAAATTTAAAACATTTTTGTAGCTCATTTTATCTATTAAATCAGACACAAAACATATTTACATATCAATAGAAGTCTATAGAAGAACATTTCTAATTGTTAATGCCCTAAATGTTTTGTATATGGAAATCTCCATATATTGGCTTGTATGTTTTATCAAAAGAGTATAGAGGTAATTAATAAAAGACTTTAGGACTGAATTTGTTCAGTAACTTTTAAATCTAATAGTAATTAATAAATAACTGTAAAGGCATACCTATTTTAAGGTTTTTTTTTTTTTGCTTGTTAATCTGAAATCATTGTTCATGTTTAAACATCATGTAAAAACATTTATGTTCATTTGTCCTTCAGTTTTTTTTTCTTTTGTTCAACAGTCTTCCAGTTCCTTACTTCTGTGTTTCCTTTTGGTGTACTAGTTGCCCATTCCATAGCTTCTTCTTGTGTTAGTATGTTGTTGTTGGAGAGATATTTTATTGCTGAATCCACTGTTTCAAAGATTTTTATTCCCTCTGTGAGAAAGTTTTTCAGACTTGCTGGAAACAAAATATGAGTTTTCAGTTATTTCTTCTTTAGGATTTTTATTGTTGGTACGAATTCTTTTCTTTTGCAAAGCACTTTTACAGAATAGTTATTGTCAAATCTGATTAGAACATCTTTATATTTGATGGGTGAATTTGCCCAGGTATTTCTTAGAATAAGATCTTTGTCTTGGGTAGAAAAAAGTCTCACAATTATGGATCTTGGATTATTTTTGATTAAAAAGGTATTTTCAGAGGCTGTTAATGACCCGTGTGCACGTTATATGCCATATGAAAGGGCTTCAGGTAATTTCACTATATCTGGTATCCAGGTGGTAAGAAAGTTTATTATGTTGTCCCCTTCTGTTTTCTCTGGCAAACCATATATCCAGATGTTGTTTCTTCTTGTTCAGTTTTCCATATCATCAAGTTGCTCTATTAAGTAAGTATTCTGCTGTAATAAAATTCTGTTTGATGTTCCTCTGTTAATAACCTTGAGTCAATGTCATTTAATGACTGTACCATAAGTGAAATTTGCCCTTTCTTTTGTGTAAACATTTCCTGAAGTTATTCAAGTTGTTGTGAGCATCTCCTATTTTGTTATCCATCTTATCAATTTTGATTGTGAGTTCCTGTATATTAGAAATAAGTCAGTGCAGTTCCTTTTTGACGGTAGAGTCCTGAGCTGAATTCTTAAGATGAGCTGATTGTAGTGTTGTTTTTCCAGTAGTTAATTTGATAGGAATTATCCAAAGACAGTCAATGAAATTTCTTCTGTAGATGCTCAAGGGTAATATAAAGATGTTAGTAATAGAAATTTCCGCAAATTGTTCCTTATTTCACAAAATTCCTGTTAGTGAGGTAAGAGAGCTGAGAGAAAGTGCTGTTACCAGATCAGCATCTTGGCCACGCCCCCTGTTTTAATTCTTGAGTGAAGAAGCTGAGAGCTATGCCTTGCTTGGCATATCAGGGAACTCACATGTTTTTTATTGCTGTTCAAGTTAGGGAGATGAGGAGTACAGATAAAGCAATAAAGGAGAATGGATTATGTTCTTCTCTAGTGGACTGGCAGATCAGGAATGGACATTTTTATTTATTTTTTTTTTGCTGCTCAACTTAAAGTCGAGGTGTGCAAGTCTGGGGAACACACCATGCACTGGATGAGTGAGCTACAGTTCTGTCTAATATCATTTAATTCCATTTAATGAGTCATCAAGGAGTGGGAGGCCAGACACAGAGCTGTGGAGAAGATCACCAGAAGTATTCAGTGAAGCTGGGACAAGAAAGGGACATGAGAAAAAAGTAAGTCACTGCTGCTACATGTCACAGCTGGAAGGACTCCTGCAATTAATAGACATTTTCTACTTGTGTGTGCTTATACACCCATCAATTGTACTGCAAGAAAAGATACTAAATAAATGTTCATTTTTTTTACAGTTTTTCATTATTTTGCAAATGTGATACTATAGGAGTATCCTTCTAACTTTGCAGCTAAGATTATTAAACACTTTCTTTTTCTTACAGAAAATGGACATAAACCAAATATTGAGTTTAATATGGAACAAAATATATTTACATGCAGAAGTGATGTTATGGGACATTCATATATCCTTTGTATTCTATATAAAAATAACCAGCAAATAAGAGATACTGGAAAAACGTATATCAAGCATGGTACGCCACATGTTGAATTTTCCATTGATAATACTCTAAGAAAACAGAATGGTGCATTTTCATGTCAGTGTTATAAAACAGAACTACAGTGGACAAGCAAAAGTGAGCTATTGTTTCTAAAGCAAAAAGGTAAGTCATTATAAATGTATGTTTTTCATTTTCCTTAGAGGGAAATGAAATTGGTATATTGTGCATCATAAACTTAAAAATATATATGCATTGAAATCTCTGGGAAGAGTAACAGTTTATCCCAAATTTGTACTAAGCATTGGAAAATATATCAAAAATAAATAAAAAATAATAGGAACAAACCACAGTAGATAAACACGAGTTCTTATAAAAAGTCCACAAAACTTCAAGAGTCCTAATATCCCAAATGATAAGAACCGAGACTCACTCAGTTCACGAACTGTTCTTTAATAAAATCAAAAACAAGTACAAATACTAGTACAGGTTAGCGCTTTCACCTTACGGCTTCTTCAGACCTATTAATTTCTCCAAAACATCCCACAATTTAAATCTAAAAAAGCGCGAAAAACTACTCATTCTTAAAGTGCCAGCACAACAGAAAAAAGAAATATATAAAACACCTTGCAAGGTCGCATATCAGCAAACCATAAAACTTATACTAAAACAAATATGCTTAGTGATTGCATATATAAAATAACCTGTACACATATATATGTTAGTGTATGGGCATAAAAGATATATATATATATATAGGCATTAAAAATATATATATATGTATATATGTATATATATATAAATAAAAAATATATATGTATAAATGTATATGTGAAAGATATATATGTGTATCACAAATGTATACAAAACAAAATACAATAAATATATACATATATATATATAAATACATCTGAAATATGTGAAGACAAATCTAAACATTATAATTGCTATATACTCAGAGTAGCATGTAAACCATCATCAAAACTTATATATGGACATATATAAACTACATAATAACAATATATTTCATGTCCTTAATCCCCTCATTCTAAGGAAGGGCTTAATCGAGACTTTCCCATTAATACCGGGGTATAAATCAGACCTCAATCTCATAATCCAGGTGGCTTCTCTAGCTTCAGTATATGTCTTGGTATCACCTCCTCTGACCCCTATATTAACCCTCTCTACAATCTTAAATCTAAATGTATGGGAACCTCCAAACTCAATGACATGTTTTGCTAAAGCATTAACCTTAGAGGCTATCCTGATGTTATACATATGTTCACGCATTCTATCTCTTAGACTCCTATTAGTCTTCCCTATATAGAATGTGTGACGTTATACATATGTTCACGCATTCTATCTCTTAGACTCCTATTAGTCTTTCCTATATAGAATGCGTGACGTTATACATATGTTCACGCATTCTATCTCTGAGACTCCTATTAGTCTTTCCTATATAGAATGCGTGACGTTATACATATGTTCACGCATTCTATCTCTAAGACTCCTATTAGTCTTTCCTATATAGAATGCGTGACGTTATACATATGTTCACGCATTCTATCTCTTAGACTCCTATTAGTCTTTCCTATATAGAATGCGTGACGTTATACATATGTTCACGCATTCTATCTCTTAGACTCCTATTAGTCTTCCCTATATAGAATGCGTGACATACTTCACAATGTGCCAAATAAACAATATCCGTGGACATACAATTCTCTCTCACCCTAAATGTATAAGATCTCAAATCAACAGGGTGAACAAATATGGGGTCAGGATCAATCAAGTGGCAAAAGTTACAATGTCCACAAGGCAGCGTTCCATAAGATGTATCTATATCTCCTCTTAATGTCTCCTTATGGTGGCAAAGGAGCCTCTTCAGATTCTTTTTATTCTTATATATAAATCTTGGGGCCACCCCTACGGCTTCCTTAACCTCTGGGTCAACTAATAAAATGTCCCAATGTGTTCTAATAACATCCTTAATTTGACCCACATCTTTAGTATAAAAGATAGGGCATACCACATTGTCAACATTCGACCCTCTTGGCATGGGGGTATGTTCAACTTCACTTTCACCACCTATATTGCTAGAAAAATAGGGTTCAGCCACCCCTGATCTCAATAGGTCTATCCCTTGTGTCCCTTTAATTATATCACTTATACTGTAACCACACCAAGAGTCTCTCACTTAGATCGTTCAACTCATTCTTAAATCCTGAATCGATGGAGCAGTACCTAGAGATCCTCATCGCTTGCCCCTTAATGATGTTATCATATATATATATATATATATCCTGGATGCATACTATGACGATGTAACAATACATTTTTATGACACAACTTCCTATAAAGTCCTGTATTTATCAAGTCATTGTCTAACTTCACTACATAAACATCTAGGAAAGGTATTCTCACCTCAGAATACTCAAAACTATACTTTAAATATTCTGTTAGTGAGTTAATCTCATTAATAAATAATACCAATTCTTCGGATGACCCTCTCCACAACAGGAAGAGGTCATCCACAAACCTCCTATAAAAAGAGACAAAATACATGAAGCCAGGTAGCTGGAACATAAATCTATGGTCCCATTCAGCCATAAAAAGGTTGGCGTAGCTATTGGCACAAGATGTGCCCATAGCCACGCCATCCCTCTGAAGGTAACATTGATCTCCAAAACAAAAAGCATTAGACTCCAAAACCACCTTCAAAAGAGTCAGTAACAAATCTATCTGTTTTCCATCCATTGCTGATTCTCTCCTAAGATAACTCCCAACCATTTCCAGTCCTTCTACATTGGGAATAACAGTAAATAATGATTGGACATCCATCGCAACAAAAAGAAAATCTAAATCCTCAGATGTCCCACTAGTAAAGCCATATAAATCAAGCAAAAACTGCCTGGTATCCTTCAAAATGAAGGCATTGGCGTTAACTACTGGTCTAAAAAACCTCTCAATATAAATAGATAGTGGTTCAGTAGACCAGCCCCTCCCTGCAACAATAGGTCTAAGGGGAGGAGTCTCCCTATTCTTATGGATCTTGGGAAGTCCATTAATGCACGGAATAAGAGGATAGGTCACTTCCAACATTTTAAACAGCAGTGTATCAATGACATGACTCTTAACTAAATCATCCAACATGCATTGTATCCTGTTAGCTATAGCAAAAACAGAATCTCTGTCTATAGGGACATAAAACCTTTACTCACTTAACATCTCAATCATGCTATCATGGTACTTCCATGCGTCCATAATGACTATCCCACCTCCCTTGTCAACCGGCCTAATGGTTATAGTATGGTCATTACGTAACTTTAACAATGCTTGTTTCTGTGGAAATGATAAATTGTTCCTATTTTTCCATTTCTTATCCCTGTCTCTCATCCTATATAGATCATCCTCAACCATTTTGCTGTACACTGCCAATAAAGGATGCAGAGGCTAACTCCTGTAAAGGTAAAAAGTCTCATCAAACTAAATAGCCAGCTGAGAGGGCTAAATGGGCTATGCAAAGCCAACTCTGAGATTAGTTAAACTCCTAGGTGAAAGATAACCATAAGGTCTTCTACAGATATGTCCGAAACCTCAAGGCAGCCCACAGCAATATGCAGAACTGGTAGTTAATTATGCTAAATTCACCAAGCCTGGCAATACAGTGAACCTGTTAGGAGACAGATTCAGTTCCATCTTTACCCCCTCTCATCCCCATCTATTCCCCCAAAATACCCTCAAACATTACCCCTCCAACAATAATTAGGGAGCATGTACTGACTGTACACTCTAATGCAGCTAACACATCCTCAGTGGGCCCCAATAACATCCCAGGATGCCTCCTGGATAGCCTAAAATATGACTTCTCATGACTCCTGGGGTCATGCTTTAACTATAGGCTTAACAAAGGCTTTGTGCCATGTGAATGGAGGACTACATCTATCATCCCCTTTCAGAAGGGAAGACCTTCAAAAGATCCATGAAACTACAGAGCCATTAGTCTGACTAGTTTAATTTACAAAGCCATGGAAAGAATTGTCATGGAAATATCATCACAAACATAGATGACCTCCATACACTGGCTCCATCCCAGTTTGACTTTGTCAAAGGAAGGTCATACTTACTGAATCAGCTGAACTTCTTTGAAAAGGTCATTAAGACAATAGAAGAAGAGAAAACAGTGCATACTGCCTACTTAGATCTGGCTAAAGTATTTGATACAATACCCCATTGGGCATTGTCAATAAACTTACAGAACTATGTATAAACCCCTTTATAACACACTGGAGAGCTAGCTGGCTCACTGATAGGACCCAGGAGGTCAGAACTGATGAAGTCACCTCCACAAAAGTTGGTTACAGTACAGTCCTCCAGGGCTGTATGCCAGGTCCACTCCTCTTTGTCATATACTTCCCGGATGTCAAAGCCAATGTCAAAGGCCTTTGGCTAACCACGTTTGCAGGTGATTGCAAACTAGGAGCAGTTACTGAACCCCCACCAAGATGAGAGCACCCTCAGGAAGTCCTAACCCAGACAAATGCTTGGTGTGAAAGCCGTGGCTTAAATCTCAATTCCAAGAAATGCATTATACTACCTTTTGGAATGTTGCCACCCTGGGTAACTATGTCATCAATAAAACACTCTTAAAAGTTGATTCACTAATCAGGGATTTGGGAAATCATGTAGATAGCACTCTAGTCATTGGCCAACATGTGCCCAAGGTAGTAAGTAAATCTTTCTATGTTGCTCACTGTATAAGCAAGGGTATGGTATCTATGTCCAGAGAGGTCATCATACCACTGTACGTGGACCTCTTCAGACCCATCATAGAGTATAGTGCCTCCTTCAGTATGCACCTGACCTGACACATGCTGCAACTGGAATGTCCACAAAAGTTACTCACAAAAAGAATACAGGGAGTAAACAAAATGTCCTATGCTGTTCAGCTCAAAGCCATGTCTCTTTCCTCCACATCATGCAGTGTTATGGGAGGTGATCTTTGCTTGCATACAAGGTATTCCTAGACCCTTTTTGATGAACCTTTTGCACATCCATGAAATAAACAGCATCACTACTAAATTGAAACACCTAAAATTTGTTTGTAATATAAATAGGGCACAATGGTGAGACAGTTATGTTTTTCAGAGAATTCTCATTCTCTGGAAAAGGCTCCCCATCCATGTGAAGCAGAGTTCCTCCCTAGCCCTACATAAGAGTAACTTGGACCAGTCGATGGGTAATTGGAAATTCGGCCCCTGCCAGGTGCCTGTGTCTCCGATGGACAGAAGCAGTCACCAAATGACCCCTATATAAATCAAATGTGTGGGTCATGGCTAGGCTTATAAGGTCCCTGGGGGTTATCAACGTTGTGCACACCTATGAACCTATGAAAGATATAATTTTGTATAGCCAAGCAAAAACAAAAAAAATGGCCAAAGGCACTAAAACTTGAAACAGAAAATAATAAATAACTGCACCAGTGGTAAAACCAAGTTATATTACTTTATTGAAAAGCATATAGCATAGTGACTAAGTGCTTTCACCCTATTCATCAATGGGCATCATCCGAGTCACCATTTTTGTAAAATCACATCCTTTTATACAAAAGTGAATAAAACAATTAACCAACTAATTACACCTTTGACAATAGGTGTCTACTTAAACTGTCTAATCATGCAAAATACATCATTTATTATTAACATTAAAAAAATATAAGCCTTGCAATTAGAACAAGATAAAAAATATTTAATCATACATTCATTGCCCTCTGTTTAAGCAAAGCTGCTATTGAAATCCCCTCATTTAAACCATCCTCATGTTTGGCATTAAGTCTAAACTGCCATTTTGTTTCTGTAGCTTCAACTTCCAGTTTCACATTACCACCCCTTTCATTAAACTCCACTTTATCAATTACAAAAAATAAAAATCTCTTAAAGCTATCACATATAGTGCTATGTACATATAGAGCACTACACATCTTTTTGTTTTTAATGTCCCTCATATGTTCTGCTGTTCTGTCCCTTAGTCTCCTTGTGTTTTTCCCACATAAAATCTTGGTCAAGCAATATAAATAGGCACATAAACCACATTGTTGGTGTTACAGTTACAGTGCCCTGGACATTGAAGTGTCCTTTTGTAACCTTCCAAGGAGACATAAGGGCCATCATTAATAAACGTACAGTAACTGCAAGCCCCACACTTATACATTTTAGACTTGTAATATTTCTGACTTTTTCTCCCCTGGGACTCAACTACATTTTTAATTTTTTTCCCTACTATATCCAACCTTAGCTTTTAACCCTAACTTCTTTTTCAACTGCCCATCAATACTCCAGTCCCAAATTTTGTGTAACTTAGCAACTAAGTGGGCTGCACCCTTATTATACTGAACGATCATGACATCACTGCTGAATGAGTCATTAGATGTTCCTTGACTTAAATTAACATCCTTCTTCAAAATAGGGGCCAATACTGTTGATCGCTTCTTATTTATTTCCCGCCTAATTTTCAGCAACATATTCATAGGATAATCCCTGTTCCATAACATATGTATTAGAATGGATATCTCATCTTTACAATCATCTTCACTTGTTAATTTAGATAACTTGACCATCTGTTGTCTCACAACTTCTTTTTTTTGGTCAGGAGATGACAACTATCATGATGTAATAATATATTAGAGTAGGTTTCTTTTCTATAAATGGTGGATGTTAACCTACCATCACTCCATCCATTCCCTTTCAGTAGGGTATCTAGAAAATCCATCTGTTCGTCATGGTACATATAAGTAAATGAAAAAATGAAGTGGTACCATTCAAGAAATCGTCCTTTATTTCATCCAACTTACGTAACCACAAAATAAGATTGACCTCTGTTTCCATCTACAGCTTTTTAACATTTTTTTCTTTTGACTTTTGTAAGAAATCAGTTAATTTTCAGTGTGCAGACTTCCACATTTCTCTATTTTGACATAAACTGTACCAGAATACTTGAGATTTTATTCCTTACAAAATAGTCTAACAAAATAAACACACAATGGATATGTATTGTATTTGCTTTTTTATTACATGAATATTTTTACTGCTTCATTCTGCATAGTTTTAAATTGCTGTTAAACATGTCCTACTGATTAAAGCATATTGTGTATAAAATGAATATGTTTTACACTGCTGCTAGTGTCAGATTCTAGTTCTTCAACATTTGCTTTTTTCATAGTGACAGATTGCTTATTAGCTATTATAGATTCATAGATAGATACTAGGCTATCTGCCCTAGGGCATTTATAAGCCTAGCCAGAGTGTATTTGGCTTCCGCCTCCCTATTAGATTAGCCTACTGTGCCTCTGTAAAGTAGGTCACAGAAGGTACCCTTTTAAGATTAGTTTACTGTGCCTCTGTCTAGCAGGGACAAAGGAGAGATCCCAGGGGTGAATTTGCGATTTCCCATCCACGCGTCCAAATTTTGCTTGAAGAGGGTCAGCGAGGGGCTATGTCTAACATGAATTGGGATTCTATTCCAGAGTGAGAGGAGCCTCTGGGAAATGAATCTGTCCCTCCAACATGTCCTATTTATTTTTGTGCTGAGGTTTAGGTCCCTGGAGCATGTAGCTCTAAGGGACTTGGATTTTTTTGAGGTGGAGCATGTTCATTAATTCTGGGTTTGACATGGCTTTGTACGTCAGGCATAGATTGCCTCTGAGTAGGTGGTAAGCAACTGAGTAGAGCTGGAGTTTCTTTAGTCAAGCTGCATAGGACATCTGTTTGTAGCTCATGATCCTCTTGGTGAGGTACTTTTGGGGTCTCTCCAGTTGCTGCAGGTGTCGGGTAAAGTACATCCCAAAAGGGGCATTGTATTCAATTATGGGCCTGATGAGTGACAAGTAGAGGGGCACAATGACCTCTCTTGATCTAGATGCAAACCCTTTTGTGATAAGGTGGGCTATATAGAAGGTCTTTCTAACCACTTTGGCAACGTGATTATCAAAGGAGAGATTACTATCTACATTGGTCCCCAAATCTCTAATTACTTCTTCCATACTTAATGGATTACCACCTATGTGGTAATTTGTGGGCACCTTGTTTTTCCCAAAGGGGATGACTATGCACTTTTAGCATTTAGCTTGAGGCCGTGGCTCTGGCACCAAGCATCCATCTCTGTGAGACCCTTTTGGAGGATGCTTGTGTCAGCTGGAGATTCGATTATGGCCCCCAGTTTGCAGTCATCTGCGAACTTTGTCAGCCATAATCCCCCCGTGTTAGCCTGAACCTCAGAGAAGTATATACCAAACAAGAGACGTCCCAGAACTGAGCCCTGTGGGATGCCACTTGTAACTGGTTTGGATTTGGACATGGCACCTGCGATTCTGACCATGTGTGTTCTATCTCTGAGCCAGTTTGCAACCCATCTTGTGATATAGGGGTTGATATTTAAGCTGGTATGCTTATTTATGATGCCCGAGTGGGGTATTGTGTCGAAGGCTTTTGTGAGGTCCAGGTAGGCTGTGTGGACTACCTTGCCCTCATTTATGGCTTTGGTAACTGTTTCAAAGAAGTCAACTAGGTTTAAGAGGCAAGATCTGCCCTTAACAAAGTTGAATTGGGTAAGGTCCAGTGTCTGGAGGCTCCCAATGTCTTTGTTTATGAGTTCCATGATAATACACTGCATAGCTTTACAGACCAGACTAGTCAGGCTTATGGGGCTATACTTTCCAGGGTCCGTTGTGGCACCACCTTTGTTGAGTGGGACCACTGTAGCTGTACGCCATTCTTTGGGTACATATCCTGTAGTAAGGCTAAGTTTGAACACTGACTTAATGTGAGGGTTCAGTTCTTCTTGGAGCTCATGTAAGACACAGCCTGGGACACCATCCGGTCCCATAGATGCTGTGTTTTTTGCTTTGGAGAGGGCAGCTTTCACCTGTGCATCTGTGATGTCAGCGAGGCTACATTCAGTTGGGATATGCGTTTGCTCCTTTGGGGGGAAGGGGGGGGTTGCGCTGAATCTGTCTGTCAGGATGTTGGCTATGTCTGTAGGTTCGGTATATTTTGTACCATTATGCAACAATTCAGAGCATATCTGGGAGTTTCTGCCCATGTTTCTGACATAACTAAAGAAGGCCTTGTGATTATCTTTAGTGTCTAGAGCAATTTTTCTTTCGAAACTGGCCTTTGATGATTTTATGAGGGATCAAAGTTTCTTGCTAATACTGATCAGAGATGCCTTCCCTTTTTGGGATTTTGCTCTGTCATGTAGTAGCTTCCTCCTTCTGTTGTATAGCTTATTTATGGTCGGGGTCCACCAGACCGGTCTCCTGTTTTTGGAGGACTGAGCCTTGGTTTTATTTGGGATAGCACGATCCATGCATTCCTGCAGGTGCTCATAGAATGCATTTGTAAAGGATTCTGTGGATTGGGCTGTATTATCCTCTGGCCCAGGGGCTTTGAAGGATTCCACCTCAGTTTTGAGAAGTGCAAAGTTGGCTTTTGAGAAATTCTTTACAGTGATTTCCTTGGCTGGGGGTGGGGACGGGATATGGATGTCTAGGGAAATTTGTTTATGGTCTGATCTTACCAACGAGGGGTTTACCTCTGGCGTGGAACATAGAGTCCCCATGTTGGTGATGACCAGGTCCAATATGTTGTTCCCTCTTGTGAGAGTGGTGACCAGTTGTTCCATTGCGTTAGAGTTTATAAATTCAAGGAACCGTTGGGCGAGAGTGTTTGGGCTTGAGTAGTTTTCCCAGTCAATGTTTGGGTAGTTGAAGTGACCCAATAACATAGTGTTTGGAGAGACCTTCATATTCTCCAGTGTTCTCAGGAATGCCAAGTGGAGTTCCTGTAACAGGGAGGGTATTCTGTAGCAGGCTACAAACTGAAAGGCAGTTTTGCCCGCTGTTAGTTGCACATGGATGGTTTCAGATGCTTTGTGCAGTGCCACTAACCTGGAGGTGTAGGTATCTTTGAAGAATATAGATACTCCCCCTCCTTTTGTGCTTCGGTCCGAGTTTTGGGGCCGAAACGCATGGTATGAGTTATAACCTGGTAGTGCTGGGGTGCTCTCAGGAGCCTTGAATCTGGTTTCTGTTACTGCACAGACATCAATTTTCTCCATACTGAGGAGAGTCTTGAGTGCGTGCATCTTGAGATTTAGACTTCTGGCATTGAGTAGCATTACCTTTAGTTTTTTTATCTTTGGGTTGTCTATGGAGGTGGTTTGTCCTTTGAGCCTTGCCTAAAAAAGTCACTATGGGGGTGGCAAGAGCCTTGGCCAGTATACGAAAGCCTAAGGGTGACAGGAGCAAGCCGTCCCTAGCGAAGCAATGTGGCTTGTCGAGCATGTCATCCCAGGCTGACAGACACTGGATCCCCTTTGAATGACACCAATACTTTAGCCAATTGTTGAAACTGATCATTTTGTCTTTATACTGTGGTATCATTCTTGGTGAGGGCAAGATGCTACTCAAGGTCAGGGACATACCAGCATGGGCTACATGGTCAGAGAGCTCCTCTATGTCTCTTTTCATGTAGTCCAGGGAGGTATGTCTCAGGTCATTCACACCAGCATGGACAATGATGGAGTCATACTTGTACTTGCTTTGGAGTGACCTGAGTGCTTGCATTATGTGGCGGATCCTGGCACCTAACAGGCAGCTTACAGTGGCCTTCTCCTTGTTCAGTCTGGTGAGTGGGATGTCAGTGTGCCGGACAATAGAGTCCCCTATAACAAGTGTATTTGGTGTGTTGTTTGGCCTTATGGGCTGTGACTGTGAGGCACACTGATTTTGTGAGATATGTGATTTGTGGGTACTGTTGAGGGGTGGCTGTTGCTTGGATATCTGCTTAGGAGGTCTTTGCTGTTTAGGCAGATTTTTATTTAGAGCCTCCGAGTATGTTTTTGTGTGTTTATGTGTTGGGTATGCAGATGCAATAGATCTGTGTGAGACTGGATTTGTGGTGTGGGTGGTTACCTTTTCCTCCTGACTGACTGTGCCAGTCTTGGGTTGAGAGAGCTCTGCCTCCAGTTTGGCTGTGTAACTGCATCTCTCACATGTATTAAAGTTTGTTGGAAGGAGGAGAGGGTTGTCTGTGTACATAAGGCAATTGTAACATTGCCTCAAAATTCCCAGATTCACCAGCTGGACTGGAGAGTAACCTTGAAACTGACCCTTGGACATACCAGATTAGTATAGGGAACTGTTTTTTACTGATGAGATTAGGGAAGGGAACTGATTTTGCACTTGATCAGGAAGGACCAATCGAGTCTAATACTTATGAGGGTATGAGAAGTCAAGGAGGGTATAGTGCTTTAGTTAGTTAGTATGTCCTTATAAGAACTGAACAAGTGCAGGGCTTTAGAAAGAGAATAGAGTGATTACTTTTAGAGTTTGAACAGTTCTAAGGGAAAAAGTGAAGAGCAGACTTTGTGGAGCCTGGAATAGTTTAAACCTGTTTAGGCGGCTGCCCGACGCTGCTCAGTCGCAAAACCAAGCAAAAGAGAGTTGTAGGGTTTTAAGAGAGAGAGATCAAGGGGTTCAGAATTGACCCAAAATGGTCAATAAAACTACAGCTTTTAGGTAGTAACCACTCCTCCAGGGACAAGCAGGCTGTTCAGTGTTAACCACTCCCACTGGTGAACACAGAGACTTCCCTTTAGCCCAAGCAAGCACTGGCCTTCTAGAAACTTCCAAACAGTTCAGAACAGCAAATCTATAACTGAACTTTCTTAACTTTCAGAAAGTGGGAAAAAAGCAAGATTTTTTTTTCTTTTTGTTGTAGTTTAAAGGTAGCAAAGATACACAAGCAGCAAAATAATCACAACAGTGCAATAAATGACCCTACACTTGAGTGCTAGGCCAAAATCAGGTAAAATGCAGTTTTTAGAAAAAAAAAACGATTTTAAATTAGGTGCAACACAGGAAATGCAGTAAACAGGCTCTAGATGTGTTCCAAGTTCTGTTACTGTTACAGATATAAACTTTATTACAAACTTTATTACAAACTGTTACAATTATAGCTTGTAATGAACTGCATTGTGTTTCTGCTATAGAAATCAGAAAAAAACAAGCATGATATGGACTGTTTCTATTGCTGCATATTTCCACCTTCCCAAGAGGTGAAATTTCTTTCATACACACCTTCTCCCTGTGATAATTTTTGTGATCTGTAAGCAGTAAGTTGTGCCTATCTCTCTCTTTTCTCTTCTCTACTTGCCAGAGTACCAGGTTGAAAAATTAAATCTTGCTGAGAGATTCTAAGAACTGGTAAAAATGCAGAGATGTGTTCCAAGTACTGTTACTGTTACAGATATAAACTTTATTACAAACTTAATTACAAACTGCTACAATTATAGCTTGTAATGAACTGCATTGTGTTTCTGCTATAGAAATCAGAAAAAAACAAGCATGGTATGGACTGTTTCTATTGTTGCATATTTCCACCTTCCCAAGTGGTGAAATTTCTTTCCTGCACCTTCTCCTGTGACATAATTTGTGATCTGTAAGCAGTGTTGTGCCTATCTCTGCAAATATTCTTCTGCTGAAACTTGCCAGAGTACCAGGTTGAAAATTAAGTCTTGCTACGAGATGTTCTAAGAACTGAGAAAAAACAATTTTAATTTGTCCTTGTAGCAATATCTATGTCTATACATTTTAGTTTGCATTAATTATTTTGCTTTTTTGAACTGCTTACTTTTTTCCCCAACATCCCTTCATGCATTTCCATTTATTCATTTAGTAACTTTATTTATATATTATCATGCCATCTGGCCTGTGTCATTTCTTAAAAAGGTGACCAGTCTTCATATTTACAACAAGTAGGTAGTCTTAATAATTTTATTATTTATCAGCGTTTTTTAGCACAAGGTGCAGCAGCTTCTCAGAGAAAACAAATTAACAATGAGGTAAAGTGCACTTTTATTTATACAAGGCAAAGGATGAAGGGCACTTTTTTACCTCATTGTTAATTTGTTTTCTGAGGAAGCTGCACCTTTGTGCGCGTAAAACGTGATAAATAAATTTAAAAAGACTACCTACTTGTTGTTGTTGCTGGTACGAGGGCTCCCTGAATTTGGTTTTTGGATCAACTGTTCTTGTGCCATTTTGCCTGTTTTTAGTCTTCATATTTAGTTCAGAAACAAACAAAATACAAATAAATAAAGTCTAACTTTGTATGCAGTTCATTTACATATGTCTGAGTCTTATTTATATTTAATATAACAGTTTTATTGCATATTAATTTATATTACAGTATAGCATCTGTTAATCTTCAGCAAGGAGTGATTTTAGGATAGTAATTCTAGGAAAGACAGTTCAGAGAGTTTAGATTCATAGATTCATAGCTTAGTACTAAGCTAACTGCCCTTGTGGGCTATTTTAAGTCTAGCCAATTATCCCATGGGAGAATCAAACCCTGCACCTTGTGTCTGTAAGGTAAATACCTTAACCAGTTAGGACTGAATTCAATAAAGCCTACACAATGTAGTGTTCTACAATTCTAGTAAACATCTTGGGATGCTAATTACAGCATAAGCAGATGAATCGTATGCTAATAAACTAATCCAAGATGGAGGAGTTATTCAACAAGCTAAAAAGCAATTGTGTACACTCAGTGTAGATTTTGGCCATGAATTCCAAAACCTATTGGAATAGAGCCAAAGAAACTACACCACACTGAAAGAATGTTAGGGGCTACTATGGCTCCATGTTGCTGCTGCTGATAGACCTCAGCCAAGAAGGAGAAGGATGCCTAGACTCTATTTAACTTTTCCTGGTCTGCATGAGGTGCAAATAGTAGAGCACTATAGGGTGGATAGAAACACTTTACATGAACTCTGCAAACTCTGTCATTCTCATCTGAGAGCAAGAGTAAACCAAGGAGAAGTTACCTCTCAACCTCTTAGAGCAAGAAATCTGGACAAAGCCTGACATAATGGGAGGACAAAGGCCTCAAAATAGGGACACATTTTAAATATTGCTCTTATAAACTTAGAAAGTTGCTAGAATAGCAGGATTTGTGTTAGCATGCATTTTATGAAGAATATAAAGTCTGGAACTCAATTGTATTTCATTATTTAGTGACTTTAATCCTTAAATCAAATCACTGATTTGTCAAAAAAAAAACAGTTTTTATGAGCAACAGGTCAAAAATTTGAGGCAAAAATCTAGACATTCTGTGACAATCTGTACAGTTGAAAATTATGAAGGAAAATTAATAGCTGTGGAGAGCAAGGTATATGTAGCACTTAGATTTTTAAAGGTGGTTTTATTCATGTTATTTAACTAATTATTATTCCTAGGTCAAGTTTATAACAAATGTTTTGAAATGGTTTTAACTTTTTAGTGAAAATTTTGGAGGAAATTGTAGGGATTCCTTTCGAATATATATAATTTTAGATAATTTTAGGTACTAGCTACTAAATAGTCCAAGAAGTCCATTAGAGGGTAGCATCTCAGAAACAATTATATTATTAGTACTATTAAGATTGTTGAGCATTCAGTCTTAACAGTTTTCATCTGTCTTAGTTTTTCACATTCATTTTCCATACTTTTAATAATAACTTTTTTATAGCAACTTATTTGTGAAATGTATCTTTGATTCTTCATTGTGGTTTGGAATGGTGTGTATATATTGTTTTTTTTGTTTTGTTTTGTTTTTTTTACAGGATTGTTTAATTTATTTAATGAAGTTAATTGGTCTAACTAGTTTTTTAAATAAAAAGAACCAAAGTGGTGAGTACCTAAGGTCTGTGGGTCTGTGGTCCCAAACAGTGCAAAGTATGAAAAGCAAAAACTGCACAGGCCACCTGGTTTAAGAGCAAATAATTTAATGAAGGGTTTTTACCTGAAAGCGCTAACATCGTAACTACTTTTTTAGACCATTAATTAATGGTAGAATATTTATTAAAAGGGAGGTTTGGGTAAAAAGGGTGTCTGATGAAGTCCAGTTTTGAGGGATGAAAACTTTGGTGATTAAGTGCTTAATGAGGGATTTTTTTTCTGTATTGTTCATAATTTTTTATCTTGGATTTTCAACAATAAACACTGCTTGAAGTGCCTCAAGTGACGTTTCATTTTGGTTTTACTCGTTCTGGAGCCTCCAAAGTATCAATAAGTTGTTTTCATGGCTGGTAATTGTAACGCTTTTGATACTTGTCTCCACTAAGTGTTCCACTTAGAATTTTAGCTACAGGAACCTCCCAGAGACCAACAGGGGGCATGCTGGGGTGCTGCAGGCATCAGCATCCAGGCTCCTACATCAATTCCTGAATGCTATGCTACAGCATACCAGTGACTACATATATTTTTCCTCTACCACTGAGGACAGAGCTGCAACTATGCAGGAGTACTTTCCCATAGTACACTTCTCTGACGTCCTAGGTGCTATAGACTGCATACACATTAAGATCAAAGCACCACTCAGGAATAGGGAAGGGTTTACATAAAAACATCTTCCACTCCATTAGCTTCCAGGTAGTGCGTAACACTAAGGAAATCATCCTGAATGTGTGTGGTGGCAACCCTGGCAGTTACCCTGATTCCCATATCTGGCACAGCTCTTGGCTCTATCAGCGATTTTCCAGGGGGAATATCTCACAAGACCATTTACTGCATGATGCAGGGTATGCCCTTGAGCCATGTCTGATGACACCCATCAGAAATTCACTCACTCCAATGGAGGAATGCTATAATGAGGCACTTGCTCAAACAAGAAATATCAAAGAGCATATGTTTGGGCTGCTGAATCCATGGTTTCAGTGCCTAGATACATTGGGGGGGGGGTGCAGTATGATGCCAGTACTTGTGCTGAAATTGTCACTGCCTGTGCTATCCTAATCAATATTATCCTGAAAAAAAAACAGTTGCAACAGAAATATCAGAGGGAAGGGGCACACATTTCCCCACCACTGGCAAGATCACCACAGCCACAAGCAGGTGAGGACTCTAGATGAGGGAACCACCAGCCTCTTTGGGTGCAGATAGATGCAGGAGTACATAATATGACCTCACCCTGGCTAAGATGGATAGCACACATGCTCACCACCTAAGGGGTACAACTTTCATCCCATGCACATACATGCAGTAACATTGATTCCAGGCAATGCTTACAACCTTTACTTACCCATGTAACTGCTGTGTACTGCTAGCATCACATACAGATAGTCCCAAATTAAAACAGCTAATACTGCAGGACTATCAAAATCAGTGTTGAGCCTGGAACAGGAAAATAAATGTGTAAGAATACAAATGAATGACATACACTTGAATACTGTTACTTACAAATGTACCCAAGTAGCAGGTGTGTGAGTTGTCCAGCAGTGACATCAGTATGTGACAGCACTGACTTATGTCAATAGATTTCTTCTGTTTATCAGCTAATAAGCCTCATGCATCAAAAATACACACAATACAAAAAACATTCCCAAGTCTCTAATTATCTCTATACTCTCACAAATGGAATAGTAAGCTGCACTGATGTATCAACCATTTCAAGGTATTAATCACAACATTAAAAAGGCTGTAGGAAAGCAGTACAATTTTCAAAATAGCATCACCAACATGTATACACTAAACACTCAGTCAGCTATGCACTCACGTCCATCAGAAACAAATACATATGTCTCCCTGAATCCAAAAGATAGAAACAAGGATATGGCAAAGTTATCATCATTTGCACAGGGTGTTGTTGGGGGGGGGGGGCAGGAGGCTGACACCACATTAGTGAGAGTGTGTGAGGAAGAAAGACAGGCAGGTGGAAGTTTAGCTAATTATCAAATGACCAATGAGACAGAATGAACTGCAAGCTTCACAAATAGCTCATGTACCTGTTGTGTGTGTGTGTGTCTGTATGGATACTTGATGTGAAATGTGTGTGTGAGTGTCTGCAAGAACAGAGACAAGGTCTGTGCTAGCTCTATGTCTTGGCATGTTGGACAGGTGAGAGCCTTGGATGGCAGAAGTCGCAGTTCATCATCACTGCCAACCAAAGTGAGAACTGTTTCTGCCAGGAGTTACACTGCTAAGTCCATGCTCATAGTCAGGTGTGCTGGTACTACCCAAACATGACTGCTATCTGCCGGATGAGCTCTTCTTATGACTAGGCCCAGGACCACAACACCATGATCTACCATGTCTGGGTATGTACACCTCAAACACTAAATGGGCAGTGGAAGTAGCACCACTATGGGTGCATGATCAGGCACAGCCACATTGGCTAACATCATATGATGCTGCTGACCTAAATTGCAATGGATGCTGTCCCTCTCCCAGCAGATGTTCCATCACAAACACTGTCCATTCCATCATGTCATTCATCCGATCCATTGATTCAGACACACAGAGGAGGCAGTCATGTACATCAGCTTGTACCACATTCACAAGCCTAACCATGTCCTTGGAGGCCACAGTGGAATGTGCCAGTGCCATGAAATGACACACCAGGATCAGGTGGAGGGTGGAGAGCAGGCCTCCTCTGAGCACCCTACCAACCCATCTGTGTGGCACTTCACACACACTTTGTCTATGGCCAGAGTCAAAAGCTGCAGTAACCATATTACCCTGATCCAATGTATCTCTCCATCTGTCCAATATCTGAGGGCTCAGTAGATTGGGTATGTATAGACATACTGAATGTGCCTGTCCAATATCTGAGGGCTCAGTGGATTGGGTGTGTATAGACATACTGAATGTGTCTGTCCAATATCTGAGGGCTCATTGGATTGGGTATGTATAGACATGCTGAATGTGTCTGAGTGGATTGGGTATGTATAGACATACTGAATGTGTCTGTCCAATATCTGAGGGCTCATTGGATTGGGTATGTATAGACATGCTGAATGTGTCTGAGTGGATTGGGTATGTATAGACATACTGAATGTGTCTGAGTGGGTTGGGTATGTATAGACATAGTGAATGTGTCTGATGGAAACAGAGGGGTTGGCTGAATCTCAACCACAGTGTCAGATGCAGCCTCTGCCCCCCGACTTTGACTCTATTTGGCAACCATCATCAGAGCCTACCTATACTCCGACATGAGGTGGTAGGAGTCCCACACTTCCACTGTCAGGATCACCTGTGACAATAAGCAACAAACACAGGAACTAAATTACTGCTGCACTACATATTAATACAATTTGTATGATAACAAAGTAACCCTGTTCCCACTATCACAGATGGTACAGCAATACACACACTCATTACATGCACCACACATATACAGATAAATGTATATAGTATATAAAGACTGTTCATCAAGAAGTGAACAAACATTTGCTTACCATGTGCAGATGGATCTACACTTTGTAGGGAGGAGGTCCTGAATGAAATGAAGCAAGGGGAGCATGGCAATTAACCATCACAACTGGAATAACACAGGGGGGGGAGTGAATACACAACTGTCTACATCTCCTGTAAGAAAGAGTTGTAACTGAAACTTGGCTGACACATCCAGCCACAATCCATGTGTAATGAACAACTATGTCAAATAAGTATATTAACTTTACAGTAGTTACAGAAAAAAAATTCTCCCAGAAGTCTTACAGAAATTATATATTTTATCATACAAGCAAATATGAAACTTGTCATATGTAAGCCTACCTGGAAGGTGCTCTTCGGACATAGGTCCACAGGTTCTGTGACATCCCCACACTGGGCCAGTAATCAAGGAGCCTGAATCCTTACCATTAACACTGGAGAGGGACATTCACTTGGAATACAAATGGATACACACAGTATTTCCAGATGCAGACCTCTCTGCATCAAGCACAATTTCCTTTAAGAGAACATAGGGAACACACACAGCCTGGGATATGCATTTCTCTATATCTGTCTCCCTACAGGTCCCCAATAAGACTCCCCACTAGCACAGCTTCAGAGATAAGTCCTTTGCCGAGTGTCAAGGCCAGGTCATCCACCACTTTCTCTCTCACTGTGCAACCAGTGCTTCATGTCCCTATCCCAAGTAGTTGACAGACACACACTCTGAGATTTAATTTGCACAAAAACACACACACACACACACACACACACACACACACACACACACACACACACACACACACACACACACACACACACACACACCTGGGAAATGGTGGCATAGATTTACTAGCTATGCCCCTTTCTGCCCAGACTATAAAGTAGCTATCAATGCCACCAGACACTACAAAGCCAGCTACCCAAAACTCTTGCAAGAATATCCAATTATACTGTGAGGTTAATATTAATACAAATGATAATGTTGACCAAACAGCCAGGCTTTCAGGAGTGGTCAGAATTATTACCAAATAAATATGTGCAAATACCCTCAAAACTTAAATATTTATATTTATTACTATATTAAATATTTCTATATAATTATAATAATACTTATAATAATAATATTTAAATATATAATTTTAAATATTAAATTGCACAAACCTGCACATCCAGTTGGGAACCAGCTCATGTCCTTCTCTCTAGCTTGCCTTTGGAAATCTCTCCCTTCTCCCATCCACACCACTAGCAGTCTCTCCTTATTCAAAACCTCACTGCACTCACACCTTACTTCACAGTGGAAATGTTCTTGCTCCCATCCTACCTAATCCTGACTACACTTTTTTCCTAGATTTTCATACGCACTTGTGTCTACCACTGCCTCCTTAGTTTCTCCATCACTATGGCTGTATATATGACCAACGGCTAATAATTACCTTATGCTACAATAAAAAAAAATCTGATGCAATTCTTGTAATTCAAAATTGCTTTGATTTGTTCTTTACCATCACTGTAATGTTGATTAGAAATGTGTACTAAAGATGTGTACTTTTTCTGTAATATGTAGTATTTTTCTGGAGCTTTTCTCCCCAGGACTCCATTGAAAATGGGCTCATTGTGGCCCAATGGACTATCCTGGAAAACAAACTGCAAATACATAAATAAATAAATTTTCTAAAAAGGACCAGCTACAATGAAAAGTTTAAAATATTTAATAAAAATAATAAAATAAAAAGAAAATACTAAATATCTATTTACAGTAAACACCAGAGTTTCATCAGAGGGAATATTACAAATAACACTGATGGAAAGTTTCACACAGTTATAGAAAAATAGCACTTCTAATCTCACTATATTTTCCCCACTAATCTAAAAGAATTACTGTTCCCTAGTTAAGTCACTTACTACCACAAGGCAAGAGGATGTGGGTGAGTGGTCCTTGTTGTCAGATCCAAGATAGAATACAGAATGCTGCTGAGACTTCAGTCTCCTCTAATGTTAAAACATTATTTCTGTACAGAATGACATCACATACATCTGGTCATCTGACTGCTTCCCACACTATTGCCCATCACTAGAAGCTACCTATGTGCTACAATACACACAGACAGACCATTGCTTAGATGTGGTGCAGCTGCTGGAAGTCATAAAAATATTAAATCATTTTACTATTCCTATAGGAGCTACCAACTAGTCTTCAGTCCAGACATTGCAGCTTTGGCTCCAGTCAAAACTGTGGGATAACATCTTTATGGCTTAACCCATAAAGTAATTTAATTTCATATATATTTTGCAAACTCGGGTGGATTAAAATTAGCCTCCTCACTTCCAGTATATGCTGTTACAATGTATGCATTTAATTCAGTTACATAAATATATGTACATTTCTTTACCTTACAGTAGGGTGCACTGTTGATATATTTTAACATAAGCAAACCTCACAAATACATTTTCAGCACAAGCATCTGCACAAATCAGTTTGATATACAAATGACATATAATTATTTACAAAATTCCAGCTAGCTGCACTAGCATATGTTACAAATCCCCTGCCCTATTTCTCCAGGCATGTCTGGCAGTACCTTCTATTGTTACAGGTTCATAGGAGGTTACTAGGCATGCACTAGAGCCCCTACAAGCCTAGCCATATTTAACCTGAGTTGCCACAATTGTCAGTGGTTAAGTCAATGAAGTTCACAGAGGCAAGGGTTTATGGTAGTTAATTTCAACTTCATCTGTCCAGGAGGGACATGGGCATCACCCTGGGAATGAATTACAGGGTCATCTATTCATTGATCTAGATTGTGTTTGAAGAGGGTCAGGGAGGGGCACTGTTTCATGTGAACTGAAAATTGTTCAAGAGAAGTGGCAGTCTCTAGGAGTTGTATCTATCTCTCCAGCATGACCTGTTCATGTCAGAGGCTAGGTCATGATCCCTGGAGTGAATGACCCTCCTTCAGTTTGATTTATGAATTTGTAGCATTTCCATCAAGGCCAGCAGAGATTGCCCTGTAAGACAGGCACAGGTCATCCCTTATCAACCTGTAGGAGATGGAAAACAGTGACAGGGTTTTCCATCTTTCCGCATAAGACTGATTTTGTAAAACCTGTAATTTCTTGGTGAGAAACTTCCATGGTCTCTTCAATTTCTGCAGGTATCTGGTGAGGTACATGAAAAAGAGCATTGTACTCAATTACTGATCTGGTGAAGGCTGAGCATAATGGAATTATAACATCCTTAGATATAGATGTAATGCTTTTACTTATATGATGTTTCACATAGAAGGACTTCCTTGCTTCTGTGGATATGTGGTGGTCAAAGTTCAGATTGCTATCAACCTGAGTACCCACATAATATACCACTGGGTCTACTCTTAGGTGGGGTGCTGTCTATAATGTAATTAGCAGGGATGTCAGCTTTTCCAAAGGGAATAATAATGTATTTTTTTGCATTTAGCTTTAATCCATGGCTTTGGCACCAATCATTTGTCTGTGTTAACCCTGTCTGCAGTATATTAACATCATTAGGGGATTCAATGATTGGACACAATTTGCACTCGTCAGTGAACTTGGTCAGCCACAGTGCATCCAAGTTTGCCTGGACTTCTGAGACATACATTTCAAATGGTAAGGGGTGCAGCACAGAGCCTTGTGGTATGCCGCTGGTGATTGGTCTTTTGCTAGAGATGAAGTCACCCTCTTTGACAGTATGTGTCCTGTCAGTGAGCCAATTGGCTACCCATCTGTTAATACATGGGTTAATTTCTAGTTGGGAGAGTTTCCCTATAATACCTGAGTGGAGGATTCTGTCAAATTCCTTGGCTAGGTCAAGATAGGTGGTATGCACTGCCTTTCTCTCTTCCAGGGCCTTGGTGACTTTCCCAAAATTGTCAACCATATTTAAAAGGTATGATCTATCTTTAACAAATACGAACTGGGATGGGTACAGGGTATTGAGATTACCTATGTCCTTGTTAATAAGATCCATGATGGTTCTTTACATGGCCTTGTAGATGAGGCTAGTCAAGTTTATGGGCCTATAATTCACAGGGTCAGTTGATGCCTCCCCCCGTGCAGAGGGATTATTGTTGCTGTCCTCCATTCAGCTGGAACATAGTCAGTTCTCAGGCTGTGGTTAAATAGGGATCCAAGTGGGTCTGCTAGGTCATGCTTTAATTTGTTTAAAAGGCAAAATTGGATGCTGTCTTGTCCCATTGATTCCGTGTTTTAGGCCTTGGAGAGCACCAAGATGACCGGCTGAGGAATGGTTCATAGGTTCATAGGTTCATACTAGGCTTTCGCCACCCCTTTAGTTTGAATAAAAACTATGCCTATCATTTTGCTGTGCCTCTGTCAAGCAGTGACACTGAAGTAATCCCTGGGGTATATCTGCGATCTCCCATCCATTGGTCAAGATTCCTCTTGAACAAGGCCAGCGAGGTGCTCTGCCTCACATGTACCGGGATTTTGTTCCACAGCAGAGGGAGTCTCTGGGTGATGAATCTGTCCCTCCAGCACGTTCTATTTATAACCGTGTCAAGGTTTAAGTCTCCCGCCCTTGTGGTTCTGAGGGATCTAGATTTTTTTGAGGTGAAGCATATTCATCAAATCTGGGTTTGACATGGCCTTATATGTCAGGCACAGGTCACCTCTGAGCAAGCGGTATGAGACTGAATAGAGCTGGAGTTCTTTCAGTCGGGCAGCATAAGACATATTTTTGAGACCCTTTATCCTTTTGGTGAGGAACTTTTGGGGCCTTTCAAGCTGCAGCAGGTGTCTGGTCAGATACGTTCTGAACGGGCATTGTACTCAATCATAGGTCTAATGAGTGATGAGTACAGGGGACGATGACCTCCTTGATCTAGATGTGAATCCCTTCATGATCAGGTGGGTGATATAGAAGGTTTTCCTAACTACTTTAGCAACATGAGTGTCAAACGAAGGCTACTGTCAACCTGGGTCCCCAGATCCCTGATGACTTTTCTATGCTCAGTGAATTGCCACCTATATGGTAGCTAGGGGTAACCTTGTTTTTCCCGAAGGGTATGACTATGCATTTTTTGGCGTTTAACTTCAGGCCATGGCTCTGGCACCAGTTATCCATTTCTGTGAGGCCCTTCTGGAGGATATCTGTGTCAGATGTGTTTTCGACTATGGCGCCCAGTTTGCAGTCATCTGCAAACTTTGTCAGCCATAACCCTCCTGTGTTTGCTTGTACTTCAGAAAAGTAGATGCCGAACATGGTGGCAGGTATACTTTGGGGAATGATTGGAGGGGTGAAGTTGTCTTCAAATCTGTCAACTAGCAGGTTGGCTATTACCTCTAGTTGAGTATGGGTGGTGCCATTCGCAACCATTTCAATGTGTAGCTGGGAATTCCATTTTAGATTTTGGACATAGTTAAAGAATGTCTTTTGAGTATCCTTAGCTAGGGAGGCTATTTTTGCTTCATACTGCGGTGGTGGTGCTGTGGTAGCATTGTCGCCTCATAGTAAGACATTGTCCTGTTCGATTCTTAGCTAGAGCGTCTTCTGTGTGTAGACATGCATGAATGGGCGTACCTTTGTTGAAGGTTGTGCGTCAGGGCAGGCAACTCGGCACGTAAAAATCTACTGCCAATCATTAGAGGACTGGAGTTCCGCTGTGGTGACCCCTAACCGGAAAAAGCCGAAAGACACAACAACTTCACTGTTGATGACGTGCTAAGCTGTCTAATATCTATAATTTGTTTATTTAAGCTCAAAAGGGATTTAGTCTTCTGCTGAGCCAGTTCCCTCTTGTACTTGGACGTTAGTTTCTTTCTCCTGTTGTACAGCATGTTTATATTAGAGGTCTATCAGGGTGGCTTGTTTTTTCAGCAAGACCTGGTTTTAATCCAGTCAGGTACAGCCGATTCTATACAACTGATTAAGTAGTTATACAAGTCATTGGTGTACACCTCTGCATAGGAGTCCATGTTATCTGTGTTCAAGGAGCTTTGAAACATCTCATGCCATCACTTAGTATGAAGTAATTTGCCTTAGAAAAACTCTTAAGCATTTTTCAGCTTGATGACATAATCTGGTCATATAATTACATAGAATCAGACTAATTTATAG
Organism: Protopterus annectens; assembly: GCF_019279795.1. NCBI lineage: Eukaryota > Metazoa > Chordata > Ceratodontiformes > Protopteridae > Protopterus > Protopterus annectens. Next base: position 1,066,387,305 of record NC_056726.1, on the reverse strand, counting down.
TTTCATAGTTTCATAGTTTAGTATTAGGCTATCTGCCCTGGGGCATTTGTAAGCCTAGCCATAGTAATGTGGCTTCTGCCACCCCATGAAATGGTACAAAAATGTACAGAATAAATTTAGAATACTGTGCCTCTGTCTAGTAGTGACACAATGAAGGTCCCCTTATATAATAGAATTAATTTACTATGCCCCTGTCTAGCAGGGACACAGATGTGACCCCTGGGGTAAACTTACGATCTCCCATACACTCATCAAGATTTCTCTTGAAGAGAGTCAGTGAGGGGCTCTGCCTAATATGAACTGGGATCTTGTTCCAAAGCATGGGAAGCCTCTGGGTTATGAATCTATCCCTCCAGCATGTCCTATTCATACTTGTGCCAAGGTTTAAGTCTTTAGCTCTTGTGGTCCTGATGGATTTGGATTTTTTGAGATGGAGCATGTCCATCAGATCCTGACTGGACATGGCCTTGTACGTCAGGCAGAGATCACCTCTGAGCAGGCGGTATGCTACTGAATAGAGCTGAAGTTTCTTTAGTCTGGCAGAATAAGACATATGTTGGAGACCCTTGATCCTCTTGGTGAGGTACTTTTGTAGTCTCTCCAGCTGTTGCAAATGCCGGGTGAGGTACATACCAAATGGGGCATTGTACTCAATCATGGGTCTGATGAGGGAGGAGTATAGGGGTACAATGACATCCTTGGATCTGGATGTGAATCCCTTCATGATGAGGTGTGCAAGGTAGAATATTTTTCTAACCACTTTGGCAATGTGGGTGTCAAATGAGAGGTCGCTGTTGACTTGGGTCCCTAGGTCTCTGATTACTTTTTACGTACTCAGTGGGTTGCTGTCTATGTGATAATTTGTGGGTACTTTGTTTTTCCCAAAGGGGATGACAATACATTTTTTGGCATTTAGTTTAAGGCCGTGACTCCGGCTCCAGTTGTCCATTTCTGTGAGGCTTTTTTGTAGGATGTATGTGTCCGCTGGTGTATCGACTATGGCGCCTAGTTTGCAGTCATCTGCAAACTTTGTCAGCCACAACCCTCCCATGTTTACTTTAACATCTGAGAAATAAATGCCGAACAAGAGGGGTCCCAGGACAGATCCCTGTGGGACACCACTTGTGACTGGCTTTGAGTCTGACATTGCTCCAGCGATTTTAACTTAATGGGTTCTGTCCTTTAGCCAGTTTGCAACCCATCTAGTGACATAAGGGTTTATGTTTAAGCTGTTGAGCTTATCTATGATGCCTGAGTGGGGTATTGTGTCGAAGGCCTTAGCCAAGTCCAGGTAGGCTGTATGGACTGCTTTGCCCTCATCAATGGCTCTAGTGACTGTTTTGAAAAAGTCAACCAGGTTCAAAAGGCAGGATCTGCCCTTTACAAAGCCGAACTGGGTGGGGTCAAGTGTCTGTAGGTCCCCTATGTCTCTGTTTATGAGTTCCATAATGATTCTTTCCATAGCTTTGCAGACCAGGCTGGTTAAGCTTATGGGCAGTAGTTCCCAGGGTCTGTAGAGGTACCCCCTTTGTGGAGTGGGATGACTGTTGCTGTACACCAGTGTTCAGGTACATATCCTGTAGTAAGGCTAAGGTTAAATAGCATTTTTATGTGCAGGTTTAGCTCCTCTTGGAGTTCACGTAGCACGCAACCCGGGATACCATCAGGTCCCATTGATGCTGTGTTTTTAGCTTTGTTGAGGGCGGTTCTCACTTGGACATCTGAGATGACAGGGAGATTACATTCAGCTGGGATAAGTATTTCTTCTTTTGAAATTTGCACTGAACCTGTCAGCCAGAATGTTGGCAATATCTGTGGGTTCAGTGTATTTTTTGTTGTTGTGAACTGGCAATCTTACCAGGGAGGACATCACATTGGGGGTTGGAGTGAAATGCTCTCCCATGTAGTGAGAATTATGTCCAGGACATTTAAGCCTGTTATGGGTGTGCTGGTTAGGAGTTCCATAGCATTTGCATTAACAAAGTCCAAGAACCTCTGAGCAAGCATGTTTGTGGTCGTTTATGTTTCCCAGTCAATGGCAGAATAATTAAAATCACCCATGAGTAAGGTGTTGGGCTGTATGACAAGAGACTCCAGTAAGTCCAGATATGCAGCATGCTTTTCCTGTTTCATGGTGGGGGGCTTATAGCTAGCTAAGATGTGGTATGTGGCTTTGCCTATAGTTAATTAGACATGGAGTGGCACTAAAGAATCATACTGCCTGACCAGTCTTGAGGTGTACTTACCCTTAATGAAGATGGATACACCTCCTCCTTTGGTCAGATTGCTGTCTGAATGTATGGAAGGCATTATAGCCCTGCATGGGTGAGGTGCTTTCTGTGCCTTTGAACCATGTCTCTGTGACTGCACATGTTTTATTTTTATTTTATTTACTTCATATTTGTTAACAGGGATAGTCCGACTAGGTGAAAAGCCCATTTTCAGTGGAGGCTGGGGCAAGAAAAGCTCCAAGACAATTTTACAATGTTTAGAGAAGAAAAACATTTTGAACATCTTAAGAATTATGTACATCATAACAGGAAACCTACAAATCATAAGAATTATAAACATCAAACGTACATTACAAATCACAGTAAAGAATTCAATTAAATTAAACTAGATTACACTGTTATGGAGATTAAGTAGATCAAGACAGGATACGTAAGGACACTAGGATAAAAAAGAAAAGAGAAAGTTATGTACAGTATGGATGAGGAGGAGAATATGGTTAGAGAAAGTAAAGAGCGGAGGAAAAAGACTTGAGAACAGACAAGAAGGAAGAGGGGTAGAGGCTAGAAGGGGGAAGTGGTGAATAGAGAGAAGGGTAGAGAAAGAAGGATGAAGAGAAGGAGAGAGGTAAGGTAGGGGAGAAACATTAGGTAGGAAGAAGAAAAGGGGAATAAATAAGGTGGGGTAAGGTGTAAAGTAAGTGCATGAGAATGTATAGGTGGGATTTTGGGTTCCCTATTAAAATCGCGAAGGTCCACTTACCCGAATACGGAAATGTCAATACGTATATGTCGAAACGCGAAAACACCGATCGTCCTGAAGCGCAAAATCCGAAATGTCGAATCGTCATGGTTGGCCCTTCTGCGGTATAGCTCTGTAAGGTAAGTGTGTGATAGTTATGGACCTTAGGATTAGGCTGCGGGTTAAGGTAAGTGTATAGATAGTAATAGTGTGCGATACTTACGGACCTTAGGGTTAGGCTGCAGATTAAGGTAAGTGTATAGATAGTAATAGTGTGCGATACTTATGGACCTTAGGATTAGGCTGCGGGTTAAGGTAAGTGTATAGATAGTAATAGTGTGCGATACTTACGGACCTTAGGATTAGGCTGTGGGTGAAGATAAGTGTATAGATAGTAATAGTGTGCGATACTTACGGACCTTAGGGTTAGGGTGCGGATTAAGGTAAGTGTATAGATAGTAATAGTGTGCAATAGTTATGGACCTTAGGGTTAGGGTGCGGGTTAAGGTAAGTGTATAGATAGTAATAGTGTGCGATACTTACGGACCTTAGGGTTAGGGTGCGGATTAAGGTAAATGCATAGATAGTAATGTATGTAAGGTTTAGTGTAGGGTTAGAAGCAGGGTTTTGTTAAGTGTATGTATGTGGGTTATTTATTTTGTTTGGGTATAGCTCCGTCAGGTAAGTGTGCGATAGTTACGGACCTTAGGGTTAGGCTGCGGGTTAAGGTAAGTGCATAGACAGTAATGTATGCAAGGTTTAGTGTAGGGTTAGAAGTAGGGTTTTGGTTAGTGTATGTATGTGGTTTAGTTATTTTGTTTGGGTAGGTAGTATGTAGCGTGTGGTGAGGTTGGACAACTATGACGGTTCGAGATTTTGAATTTTGCAGTTTAGAGTGTTTGGTGTATTCGCGGTTCAGGTAATGTGTGTCGATGATTCCGTATTCGCTGTTAAGGACTTTCTCAGTTGTAATACAGACCTGGGATTTTGATGCAGAGGAGGAGATAGAGGAAATAAGTAAGTGAATTGTATATAGTGGATGTAGAATGATAAAAGAGGTATGAAGGGGGCAGCTAGGTCCAGTACATGGGCAGAGCCAGATGTTCCTGGGGAAGACTCTTAGCTGGATTTTCAAGTGTGTTGGGTCACTAGTAGTTAATATGCTCTGGGTGGTAGAATTCCATAATTTGGAGATGTAGTTGGAAAGTCCCCAGCTTTGTTATTGGATTTGGACTCTTGCAATAAATATCTGTTGCGAATCAAAGTATACAAGTGTTAGTGTAAGGTAAAACCATAGTTTGAAGAGCAGGGGTTAGTGTACGAGTGTCAGTGTAAGGTAAAAGCATTGTACAAAGGGCAGAGATTAGTGTATAAGTGTTAGTGTATGGTAAAACCATTGTTTGAAGGGCAGGGGTAAGTGTATCTGTGTTAGTACAACGTAAAGGGATATTTCGAAGGGCAGGGGTTAGTGTACGAATGAGTGTTAGTGTAAGGTAAAGGCATAGCATGAAGGGCAGGGGTTTGTTCAGGTTGATGTACCAATCTGTGAGTAAGGGTGAGTTGAGTCTAAGTTAAATAGTGGAGTAGTTAAAGCCACTTTAGGTGATGTAAAGCAGAGCAGTGGTGAGACGTGTATGGGGAGTTAGTGGTGATTTTGGCTATTTTATTATAGCAGGTTTCAACCTTAGTGAGGATTGTTTTACTAATGTCAGTGAAGGCATATAGTAGGGTGGGGAGAAGATGAGATCTAGTTATACCTTGTCTTGAGTTGTCTTGAGTTGTTAGTCAGGAAACGTTTGATTCTATATAATTAGCCAAATTTCATATGTGTCTTCTTGCTGGACTAGGATAGCTGGATGTCAAAAGTCAAGTTACTGTCTATTAGAATGCCTAGTAATTTAGTTTGAGTTACAGCTGCTGTTATGGTGTTGTTTGAGGAATAGATTTGCAAAGGTATGGGGGGGTCTTGTGAATGGCTGTGGTAGAATAGCATCAACTTAGTTTTGGAAGGGCTCAGAATCAGTTGTGAGTCAGATAGCCATGCTTCAGATAAGTAACTATGGAACCAAGTTAGAAAGGAGTGGCTGAGGTTTAAGGAGGTTCATAGGCTCATAGGTAGGTAGGATAATTCATCAAGAACTTTCTGATGGAAACAGTGTCAAAACCTTTGGATAGATCTAGAAAGACAGAGGACAACAGCTTCCTATTATTTCTAGGTTGGTTTATGATATTAGTGAAAGGGAGAAGGCACGATGAGGTATTATGATTTGGGTGGAAGCCGTGTTGGGTGTTAGGAGCTTTCTGGATAATAGGATCATAGGAGGTTACTAGGATAATTGAGTATAACACCACGTTTAGTATGTACCTCTGCAGGTGTTTGGAGAGGTACATACTAGACGAGGTGTTATACTCAATTATTGGCCTAAGGAGGGAGGAGTACAGAGAGGTAATAACCTCCTTTTTTCTGGATGCAGTCCCTTTACTTATGAGATGAATCAAGTAAAAGGCTTTTCTGACCACTGCCACTACATGATGGTCGAATGTGAGGTTGTTATCAACCTGAGTACCCGGGTCTCTCACCACAGGTTGTGTGGTTAGGGGGTTGTCGTTGATGAGGTATTCAGTAGGTCTGCTTCTTGTTACATAAGTTAAAATTTAATGATTACAACTGCACAACTGCTGATTTCACTACAACTTGCTGTGTTGCAATAGACACTAGTGCAACTGTACTAAGGCTCAAAGACAAGTGCCTTCTCATATAAGCTGCCCTTCATAAAACTAATATTGTCATGCAATACTATACTTCCAGTTATAGGACAGCAGAGAAGGAGGCAGACAGCAGTCCAGAGGGAAAAAGTAAATAACATGAAGAAATGCATTAGGTAGTACAAATATGTCTACCCTGAACATATTAGATGCATGCTTATAATAATTAGAGAGATTATTATTTATTACATTGTTCACATAACTAGAGTACAAATTCACTTTAAACTGTCCTTTATGGCATGAGAGTGTACTTCAGTAAACATGCCATTGGGTGTGGGAAAATCTCTACTCAGCTGCCTTGTGCATTCTACTGGGGGAGGGGTTGAACTTTCAATAAACAAGTGCCTCTATTTACAAGTTATATGCATCTTATATCTAAGCTTTTAGTAAAGCATTTAGAGTGTTTACATTTCCAGCACTTCGCAATCAGCTTTTATCTTGCAGGTAAGATAAAGAATTCTTTCTGTTAGTCTTTGTCCAGGCACTCTCGTATGAAAATAGATAATGGTATATTTTTATTTAGTTGTATAAGCTCCTTTGATGATAACTATAATGAAGTATTAATGTGTGACCTTATTTTGATTATTTTAGTTTTCTGTCAGTAACATATTTTTCTCATTCAGAGGACTCTACTCCAATCAATCACACCACAGGTAAGAAATCATTCTTTGATTACATAATATTTAAAAAGATATTTGTATAAAATTAATTGTCATTCATATGAGTTAAATAAGTGATAATGCATAATAGCATTACTAGCACTGGGCAATTCCAAAATACCCAGGTGCATTTTTAAGCCTCTCCATCAGAGGGCATCATTGTCTCTGAAACATCTGGTATTGCCTCTTCCCTGTTCATGTTTGACACATGATCACTTAGCGGTGGCACAGTGGTACAGTGGATGGTGTTGTCATCTCATAGCAAAAGTTCCCTGGTTCAATCCTCAGCAAGGGTATCCTGTGGGTGCAGTTTGCATGTCCTCCCTGTATTCATGTGTCAGCAAATAAACTATAATGAAGTGTTATGCTCTAACACTATTTTGATTATATAAGTTCCCTATCAGTCACATATAACATACTTTTCTCTTTCAGAGATATCTACTACAGTCAGTCACGCCACAGGTAAAAGGAAATCATTCTTTGATTACATAATATTTAAAAAAGACATCTGTATAATATTAATTGTTATTCATATGAGTTAAATAAGTGATAATGCATAATGACATCACTGGCACTGGACAATTCCAAAATACCCAGGTACATTTTGAAGCCTCACCATCAAAGGGCATCATTGTCCCTGGAACATCTGGTATTGCCTTTTCTCTTTTAATGATTGAGACATGATCACTCAATGGTGCCACAGTGATGCAGCAGATAGTGTTGTCACCTCATAAAAAGAGGTTCTGCAATTTGATTCTCAGCTAGGGTACCTTCTGTGTGTTATTTGCATGTCCTTCTGGTATTCATGTGGGTTTTTATTGGGTGCTCCAGTTTTCTCCCACATTCCAAACACATTCAGGCAGTGGATTTGACACTCCAAATTGGCCACAGTTATGAGTGTGATATGGAAGAAAACCACAGCAGGGCTAGCCACCAAGTGGTGTGAACATTGGCTCTCGATGATTGCATTTTTGAAATACCACCTCAACCTCATGTGCAAAAAATGGAAAAAAGGGATAAAGATTAGACATGGCAACTCAAAAAACCCTTACAATCACAACTGACCATGAGCACAACATAAAATCCATCAATGCAGATTGATATAATGACGGAGCAACCTTCCCTACACTAATGATGTGGTGTAAGAAATATCCGAACACCTGCTAATCTACATATACCAACTCAGGTCACACAAAGGTGGGAAAGAGTGAAACTCCCCACAACAGTGCACAGTGGCATAGCACACAGATCCAAACATAATTGCAAGTCTAAGATATGGCTTACAATCAAACCATAATTTGGCCAATCGTGTTCAAGCAATTACAATCTGATCAAGTGGTGAACCATCATATGTAGGAAATCAGTATGGTTCCATGTCAACCAGCCTGGAAGGTATTAGTATTAGTAGCATTACAATTAGTAATATTATGTATAAAATATAGTCTGTGCATTCAGATGTGGTTACTGGCATGTTATTCATCAGTGTATTAATAAGCCTATCCCAGTTCTCCAGGGAAGAAATGATGGGGTAACTGTCTCACTCAGAGTCACACAGTAGGAAAATGTATGCTGAGGGAACCTGGAGTACAGAAACAAGATCAATTGCTATTCATAGGGTTAATCCTCTGCATTAAATGCTTGTCAGCATACACATAACTGACAGTTTTAAAAATAGTTAAGTGAAACGGAATGGATTTTCATCCATCACGTTAACAACCCAGCCAAGATTAAAAAGCTGATTTATTTTATATCTGCGTTAATATTATCTTATACATTTGGTCATTTTTTTTTTGTATTTTTGAAATAAGATAGATCCTTCAATAGAAATTTCCAACTGAATGTACAACATATAGAAAATGTATAGTTGAAAAAATATAAGATTTACATGCTACAATAACTAAATGTGTTTTCCAAGCCGTTATTTAGCAGTTTCTGTTATTCTTACTAAAAGACAGAATATTTATGATCATTTTTCTCATCCATGAGTAGCAAGCTAAGAAATGAGTTAGTTACTTAAGCTACTGATGTTAGACAGGAGCATAAATATCACTTTGTGCCTAGAACAGAAAGTACAGCATTTATTTCTTATTGGTTAAAAAAAGTCAGATGTAAAATGCCACTGAGAAAAATGTGCACCTGCTATGTTTAGTATGATGACTCCACCTACAATTTCACCAACACCCTCCCACTTACATACAACAGGCTTACAGTGTGCAGATGACTCCACACTCAGCTGTATATGTGACAATGTGGCATGCCTCGCAACTGAAACATGGCTTTGTAACTCAATACTCATGCTGAATCCTACAGAAAAAAAAAACAAAAAAAAACAGGAAGCTACTACTTTTATTCCCAAATCCCTGCCCCACGAAAACACAAAATTTAAAGAAATAATCATCAAAAAGTAGGGATGCTTTATAGAGCCAAGAACTTTCTCAACCAAGCAACTAAAGCTACACTTGCCACTACTTTTCTCCTCCCCACATTTCTTTATGGTGCTCCCATCCTTACTAACCTTGAGACTTCAAAAAAAATCAAAACTTGAACAGTGCTATAACAAAGTTGCTAAACTTGTTGCAAATATCTCTTTCATAACCCATTACTGTATACCACTAAAAAAGCCTAAATTGGTTAGAATGACCTCATCAACTAACATATGCAAGCTTCTTACCAATTATATAATTATTTAGAATCTGCCTGCTTGTCCAGCAGTAAATAACATTCTACACAACTATGTTCCCAGTCAGTCATTGTGCTCCAGTGACCAAGAACTCCTGTCTGTTCACAAACATATCAATTCTGCTGGGCATTGTTTGTACTCGTACCATGTTGCTGAGGCCTCGAAGTCCTTATCTCAATACATCAGGTCAATGCCCTCCTTCCCATCCTTCATAGCCATTCTGAAAGACTTCCTAGCCCAAAGTTGGCTTTGTTCTTTTTCAACATCAAGATAAACTATATCCCTAAATATGAACAAATACGTATTCATGCCTTTCACCTCCTTACTCTCCCTTCTTCACTCACTTCCTTACTTCTATCAATTTCTCTCTCCTGGATTTTTCTCTAAATATGCAGTAAGCCTGCTTTTCCTCTCAGTTCATATTGCAGTTCCTGTTTGATTTATACCATCTTACTTTTAATTTCTCTATAAACTGGCCAATTTTTCTCTAACATTTAAATCATTGTCATATAACTTGTATCTGCTCTCAACAAATGATTTCATACTATGTCTAAATTGGTATAATTATTTAAACTGCGTTTCTCTTTTTTGTATTTTTAAAGACTGTGGGCCAGATTCACGAAGGCTTACATGGAGTCTAAGAGTAGAGTAAGACTCCAGTCAGCCAATATGTCTGCCGAGCGATCCAGCAACAGCCGGCAGGGGCGTGCATGAGAGCTCCCAAAACTACTCTTGCACGGACAGTGTTATGTTATGCAAATTACCTCATTTGCTGCTGAAAGCTATGCAAATTAGGTAAATTTGCTTTCCAGGAAACACTAACCTGTCCGAGTAAGAGTAGAGTTACTTGCAGAAATGTACTCCGTTGGTAACAGAGTACCATTCTGCAAATAAAACAGTACCAAAGAACAGGACCAAGAACAAATTCAACTGCCACGAAGCTGACACCACAAGATTCGAGTAAATCCAAAAAACTGGTCTTTATTTGTAGAAAAAACACCACATCAAAGTCAAGCAAAAACAGCTTTTATTAGGATATTCCTAGCTTTGTCAAGTTGCTGAAATATTCTGAAACATCAGCTTAAATAGCTGCTTGTGTTAAATTAAGCAATCATGATGCAATTAAAAAACTGATTAATTGCCATTCATTTAGTTAGGGAACCTGCCTATCAAATGCATAAAAAATTATATTAACAATTCAAATAATATGTAATATTATAATTAGAAAATAAATATATTATAAATAATATAAAAGAAGTAGTAGGAAGTTAACCAAGGAGAACTAGCAGAGCTGCCAGGTGAAATCAGTCAGAATCAGACAGGTACTCAGGTACACTAGCCCAGCCCAGCCCAGCACTTAAAACTCTGCAAACACCATTCCCCATGTTTTTCTCAGAAACACTGCAACACTGCAGTATATAAAGAGAAGTGAAAACTTAAAAAGCTTAACTGAGACAAAAAAATGTTAGGGGCTGCCCTTGCTATTATAAGGCAACATGTGCAAGATGCTGAGGGTGGTGCCATTGCGAATGCTGCTGATCAACCCACAGTGAGGAGATGGAGAAGAGTGTACAGACCCAGGGTAACCTACCAGGGTCTACATGAGCTGGAGATAGTGGAGTGCTATAGAGTGGACAGAGACCTCCTGCAGCAAATTGTTGAGCTGTGCAGGCCACGCCTCACACACAGAACCAACAGAGGGGAACCCATCCCAGTGGAAACCAAGGTATGTGTTGGCCTAAGAATACTAGCTGGTGATATTTATGGGGATTTCACAGGCATCAGCATCCAGGGTATTGCACCAGTTCCTGAATGCCATGTCAGCACATGTCGGTGATCATGTATATTTCCCCAATTCCCATGAGGTATTGGCCAGCAATATGCGTCTCTTCCAGCAAATAGCGCAATACCCTGAGGTAGTGGGTGCAATTGACTGCACGCGCATACACATCAAAGCACCATCCAGTGAGTGGGGTAGGGCCTACATCAACCGCAAGGGCTTCCACTCCATCAACTGCCAGGTCATGTGCGATGCCCAGGGCATAATACTGAATGTTTGTGCTGGCTGCCCTGGAAGCTACCACAATTCCCATATCTGGCATCTGATGCAGCTGTACCAGACATTTGCCAATGGGGACATCCCTGACATTCACCTAGTGGGGGATGTTGGATATGCACTGGAGCATTGGCTGATGACACCCATCAGAAATGTACACACACCTGAACAAGAACTCCATAATGAGGCACACGCACAAACATGAAACATAATCGAGCATGTGTTTGGGATGCTCGAGTCATGGTTCTGGTGCCTGGACACATCTGGTGGAGCCTTTCAGTACTCACCAACTACATGTACCCAAATTGTCAAGGTATGTGCCATGTTACACAGTATGATCCTGCAAAAACAGCTGCAGCAGGAACAGCATTAAGCAGGGCCAAACAGCCCCCCACCATTGCCAAGGCCATCACAGGCACAGCATGACTCGGAGGAGGAACAACCTAAGCCTGCCCCAGTAGGCAGAAGGAGCCGTGCCCAGTATGCCTTGGCCATGGCAAAAAGGCAACGCATAGCACATACACTGGCTCAGTAGGAACCCTCGAAATTATACCTCTCTCTGACTCGCACATAAAATAAAAGGGATGCCTAACTTGACACTACCTGTTTCCAAACATGTATAGGGAGTGTAGTATGTGCATCCGACATAGGCAGCCCTGCAGCACCACCTAAGGCATGATTGCCATGTTTTAAGCAATATAACACCAAGTAGTATATGCAAACTTGATGACCCTGACTAACATCCTACCCTCACCAAGCATGATGCCACAATATGAAGACAAGATGATCAATTACAATAATTGGCTTAAGTATTGCTGTTAGTCAAAGGGGATCCAATGCGTGTCAGCCTGGGATGACATGCTGAGCAAGACACGATGCTCCACCTGCTAGGGATGGCGTGCACCTATCACTCCTGGTCTTTTGGATACTGGCAAAGGCTGTTGTCACCCCCACCGTGCCTTGAATAGGTAAGGCTCAAAACACAAACCCACCTCCATAGGTATCACAAGGGATAAGAACCTAGACATAATGCTACCCAATGCCAGAAGTCTAAACTGCAAGATGCATGCAGTCCAAACTCTCCTCAGCATGGAGAATGTTGATATCTGTTCTGTAACAGAAACCTGGGTCAAGGCTCACAAGAGCACCCTAACACTACCAGGTTACACCTCATACCATGCTTTACAGCCCCAAAACATGGAACAAACTACAAAAGGAGGGTGACTATCAATAATTGTCAAGGATAACCACACCCCCAGGTTGGTACCACAACAAGAAGCAGCATGGACTATCCACGGGCAAGTAACAGTGGCTAAAACTGCCTCCCAGTTTGTAGCCTGCTACAGACCACCCTCCTAATGCCAGGAACCACACTTGGCCTACTTCGGAACACATGAAAATATCAAGGTCTCTCCAAACAACATTATATTGGGTGACTGAAAATACTCAAACATAGACTGGGAGCATTATTCTAGCTCCAACACCCTAGGCCAAAGGTTCCTAGAATTCATAAACCAAAATGCTCAGGAACAACTTACCACTCCCACAAGAGGGGTAAGCATACTGGATGTGATAATCAGCAACATGGGTACTCTATGCCCAGATGAGAAGTGTATCCCTCACTGGTAAGATCAGACCATAGAGTAATCTCACTGGATATTCACATCCTGACCCCAGTCCCTGGGCAGAAAACCACAGTGAAAAACATGTGTAAAGCAAATGTTGCACTCCTCCAAACTGATGTGGAATCCATTAAAGGCCTGTGCTGTGGAAAATATGGGCCAGACCTCAGAACCCTTTATAAATGCATTCTATGAACACTGTCAGGAATGCATGGATTATGCAATCCCAAATAAAACCAAGACCCAATTCCATACACGCAGGCATCTGGCCTGGTGGACCCCAGCCATTACCAAACCATGCAAGACAAGGAGGAAGCTACTACATGATAGAGCAAAACCCAAAAAGGGAAGTAATCTCTTATCAGTATTATGGCAAAAAACTATGGCCACACATAAAATCCTCTAAGGCCAGCTACAACATGTTGAATCTGGGAATCTTGAGGCAATGTTACACCTGCCCCATGTACACAGACAA
>NC_056726.1:1066334149-1066373577 GCF_019279795.1 Protopterus annectens | reverse complement strand
GTCTGCATGACTTACCACTAAGTCTGCATGACTGATATGCAAGAACTTTGTGCTGAAAGCAATATATCATGAAATAGTAGGACTGAATGTAAATGGAATATAGGAAGGCTATTACACAAAGCTTTTTTTGTATCTTTACTGGCAATTCTTGTGGATTTGCATTACATTAGTGTGAGAAGAGAAACAGCCATGCTAGTAGGTAGCTAGTGGGTAATAATGTGACAGTAGCACCTTGCAAACCACACACACTATCAGAGCAGGATAAACACCACCATATTTGAATAGGTAAGAGGCCAGACCTCGCAACTGTGACTGATTTACAGGGATGTTCCTGATTTGCAAACAAATGTTAACTGTGCCCCACTGACTCCCTGTGAAATGTACTAACAGTAGGCAGAAAGGTGTTTTATCCCACGTAATGGTAACTGTCAGTTACTGAAAGTATGCACTACTTGCATGTCAGAAATGGTGTAGTAATACATATGCTCAAAATACCCCACAGTCACAACTGCAGAATATCTGAAATATATCATGGGTGTATCCCACTGATATGTACCATTCCCTGAGGCTGCTAAAAGATACACCTGAGAGTATCTGAGGCCTGCAAGTGTCACAAACTCACAGGCATATCATTCTGTCTGCTGTCACACACTCTGTGAATAGCTGTAGAACTGCTTCCACAAGCAAACCCTCATGTAGGAGTACAACCCAGAAATATCAAAGGATGTAGCCAACTAATAAAATACGGACAGTATAGCAGTTTACAAATGCTGCATGTGCCTGATATCCATAACCGTTAGTACAAAGCACAAGGCCCCACTACTGCTCATCAGCAAAATAAAATACCCTTGTAGGTGTCAAGCCCCACACCTTGGCCAGACCAGACTGCATGCAGTACCACCAAACCACACCAAACATATAAGGAATTGCTGCTGAAAGAAATATAGCAAGTGTTACAAGGTGTGAATGTAAATAGAAAATAGGAAAGCCATAGCAACACATTCCAGTAAAGACACCTAGCAGGCCTTCAAGGAGTGAATGTAAAGGCTAAATAGTAAAGCCATAGCAACAAATTGCAAGAGCCACTGATGTATACCAGTTAATCCACAAGTCCCACAGGAAAGCACATACTTCCATTTAAACAGTATTAGTATTATTAGGTGTCAGTTAACATACACACTGAGAAGAATGAACTGGAAGAAGCAACAGTCAGGTTTCAGTACAACATGCATTTCAGTGCCTACAACACAGCCTTAAATATGAGAGACATACCAATCTTTGCACTCACAGAACAGTGTCCACAGCATACCAGCATGGTCCCCACCTTGAAAATCTGAAAGGGCTATGCCTACCTAACCTAACATTATATAGCACTGTCCTGAAATTACAGTGAGAACTGCAATTACCACACAGCAGGCTGCATGCAATTAGTAAATGCTGGCTAACAATTGGTGCAGAGGCCATCACATGCACATGTGCAGATACCTACAAAAGCAGCCTGTACTCCCAGTCCACACATGCAATAGTTTCATTGCAACAACTGGAGGGAGAGACAGAGAGAGAGAGAGAAAGAGAGAGACACCAAAAAAATAAATAAATAAAAATAAAAACCATCAAGCCAACCATCAGCAGGCCAGCCAGTAGCAAGCCATCCCAAACAGCAGTGAGAAACAAAGGTAATGTAAACTACATAATCTAATAATCTACATACTGTGAACCCTCCATATGTGTTAGCAGTCTGTATCTATATATATAAATATGAAGATGTGCATAGGGCAGGGGACATACTGCAACTGTTAGTGAAGGCTGGACATACATATGTATTTGAAGGTTGCTATGTGCACATATCAATGCCGGTTGTAGTACAAAGTACAATGTAGGTTGTACAGTAATGGATGTTTAGCAGTATGTTAGTGTGTGTATTCGTATGTGTAAATAATATATATATATATATATATATATATATATATATATATATATATGTGTATATATGTATATATGTATATATATATATATATATATATATATATATATATATAATATGCATATATGTGTACATAGATAGAGAGGGATGTATAAATAGATAGACATATATAGATAGATAGAATATGTATATACATATATATGTAATAGACACATATATATATATATATATATATATATATATATATATATATATAGATATATATATATAGATACATACACATATACAGACAGATATGAATGTCTAGAGATATGTATGTATATGAATCTCTCTCTCTCTCTCTCTCTCTATATATATATATATATATATATATATATATATATATGTACTGAGAGTGGCACATGTGTGCAGATGTATTGCAACAGGTGCCTGGTGACAAAGGCATGGACTGAACACCAGTGTGGATACTGGAGTACCATACCCCATTCCAAAACACTTTCACCACTAACCACCACATAGGTTGTTGCCTGCCTACTACTGGAGGTGTCAGAAGGGAACATGGGAAACAAGTGTACAATAGCCTCTCCTTTG
Organism: Protopterus annectens; assembly: GCF_019279795.1. NCBI lineage: Eukaryota > Metazoa > Chordata > Ceratodontiformes > Protopteridae > Protopterus > Protopterus annectens. The sequence goes on along the minus strand of NC_056726.1, from coordinate 1,066,371,062 downwards.
ATATTCACAGTGGCACACTAGTCTTGTAATCCCTGTACATGGTACGTGTCAGCGCAAATGGTGTGTCAGCTAGGGAAATGTAGGTCACTGTACCCCTCTACACCTCACAATGTCCTACATGGTATGTACCTCCCATGACAACTACAGAAAGGGAGAAGGACACAGTCATACCTAACAAACAGTGATAATGCACTCAAACACATTACGTATGCAGAGTGACTGACAAAACCACAGATAGAGTGCCTCTCATACTACCCACACAGAGGTTACCACTGATGGATATACATAGTTAAGTCACACCCATAACAGTTGTCCAACAACCATGGTAACACCTCACAATATCCCCAGCCTAAATGACCTATGTCTGCCATCCATGGCACCGCAGTAAAGAGCACATGGTGGAGGTACAGGTTCCTACCCACAAATAAGCCATACCCTGGAGTAAACCACCCAGCATTAAGAAACAAGGCTCCTCATTAGTAGATGTCAGACATACCCCTGTTGAATGTTATGCAGACAGGTAATATGCCATATGAGTCACCCTGTGTAACTGTTTGACAGGAGCAAGTACAATCACATTACATGTGTCCCAAGGGGCAGGGTAGCATAACAGTATGCTGCTGTAGGCCCAGGGCCAATAGCATACTACCTATCTATGACACAATGCACACACACATGTACTCATTGCAATACCAACTATGTGAGGTGGAATGAGTGTGCCACTGACTGTGTGCAAGGTCTGTAATGGTGTGATTGCTCAGCATGACTTTGTGTCTGTCATGGTAGTGTGTGTCCTTGGTGTGAGGCCAGAGAAAGATGTGTCAGGTATTGGGATACAAACATACTACATAGTGCTGTGGTTCCCTGTATATGACTGCGGTGTAGGTAGGGGTATGGCCGCAAAGACTAGGGTGCATTACCATTGAAATTTTAACTGTGAATTGCATGCATTGCATGGGATGACAATGTTCCCCATCCATTACCTTGATACATACCCCCAGTGTGAGGTTATGCATTGTACCTCAAACAGTGTGCCGACTGCTGGTGTATACTAGTTTATTGTATGGAGTGTGCCAGGCACTGTCACACAGTTGTTGGCTGAGCACTAATATGTGGTCATTTCCATGTGTATCGCCCGATAGACAGACAGATGCTATATATGGCAGTTCAGTGATATCACTACAGTAGAGTATTATGTGTGCCATATTACTTGCTCACATATTTTTCTTTTCCTTCCAGGGTGATGGTGCATCAGCACAACCCCTCTTACTCAGCTGCAGAGGATGAGGAGATACACCAGAGCCTGGTGCGAGCTTTTGCCACACTCTTTTCCCGCACCAGCCAGAACCAGCAGGAGAGGGCTGCACTGTGTCAAGACCTTGTCCGTCGGGTAAATGACATAGGCATGCATAACCTGACATATGAGCAGGTACGCCATCACTGCAGTGATTTAATTAGAAATGTCCGTCAGCGTGCGTCTGATATCCACAGGCAACAGCTTGCCACAGGTGGTGGGGCACCGATAAACCCCCCCCCCTCACCAGACTGGAGGAGCACCTCCTAAGTGTTGTGGCTCCAGCCAACAACATCCACAGACATGTGTAATGATGGAGGCTGGAGCCACCCAGCATGTGGACATGGGGCATGCAGGTAACATGCCATATCTATAGTTGAGTGTTTTCTACACTGGTAGTTTATGCATGTGTGAGATGTGTACTGTGTTTGTAGCTGTTATCCTGGAAATTATTGTTGAAGATTGATATTCTCAATATCAGCAGTAGACCTGTGAAAGCCAACTGTTGTACTACTGTACTGTATCATACTCACAGTATCAATAGCACAGTTGTGCCCACTGAAAATAAATGTCTTATTTGTGCAGGTCCCTCTAGAGTAACAGCAAGGCAGCCAATCCATGCTGGTGAGTGTGTAATAACAATACTTTTAATACTAATGATAATAATAGTAATAATACCCTCAAACAGTATTGCTATGTGTTGGATTGCAGGTGTGTTTGTGTCTGTGTGTTTGTATCTCATGTACTGAGGAGTGTGCATGTGCCCATGTGTGCATGTGTGCATGTGTGCATGTGCGCATGTGTGCTTGTGTGCATGTGCCCATGTGTGCATGTGTGCATGTGCGCAGGTGTGCATGTGTGCATGTGTGCATGTGCCCGTGTGCATCTGTGGTAACATTGTGTACACATTGTAAACTGTGTTTCCTGTCTTCCTCTCACAGGTTCTGGTGTTGCTCTGGTGGTGTGCAGCAGGGAACCTGAAGCCACTGCTGAGGATAGTGATAATGATGATACATGTGTAATGGCACAGGGAGGTGTGACAGGGTCTGTTGTTGGTCAGCCAATCGACAGTACACAGTAGTCAACCCCATCAATGCGCACAGTCATCCTGCCAATACATCCATTGTCACCAATGTCCTTAGGTGAGGGACAGCATACAGTGGGCATTGACCAGGGTAATGTGGTATCAGTGGTACATGCATCCCCTCATAGCAGCCATGGCCATAGTCCTGACATGGTACCAAGCAGGCAGATGTCCAGGGGTTCTCGTGGGAGCATCTGTGGTCATACTGCCCCTGTCAGATGTGCCCACAGAGGTCTTACAACCTCAGCTATGTTCCGGGCTGTAATGCAGGCACAGGCACGTATGGAACGGTACACCAGACAGGGTCTGAGGGAGCTTAGAGCACATCGCACTGCTATGAATGACACTATGCTTGACGTTGCAGCTGCCATATGTAATTTCACTGACGCCATTGATAGACATTGGGGGGACACATTAGATCTGTTCCACAACTACATGTCCATGAGCCAGGGCAATGCAGGACGGTTGAGGCATTGACGTGGATGTATGCCAGCAACATCAGCAGCTGGCAGTTGTCGCGGATGACAACAAACCCGCAGCCGCTCCCATAGTGCCAGTACCAGCCCCAGCAATACTGGGTCTGTGCTGTCATCAGACCGCCCTAGAAGACCACATGCACGTGGCTCTGGACAGTCCCAGCAGGGACATGTGTCCAGTCATCAACCAACTGCTTCTGATGACAGTACCCAGTCTGGCTTAGTACCTGATACTGTCCATAGCACCCCTGCCAGGCACAGATACCGTGTCCGTGGCCAGAGACAGTGATCTGTATGGCCTGGCAGGTACAGTCTGTGGCTGTCCACAAACACCCGTATATGGCAGCCATGAGGCGGAATGGTGTGCATGCATACACACATGAATAATGCTAACACCTAGGGCTGACACATACATGTACACACCGCATCAGCATTGCCCCATCTTGTACTGTTGTCCCTCACTAACACACACACACATACATGTTGATTGGTTGTATCAGTGGCAGACTCAGGCATACCAAGTACACACCCTGTGCATATGATGAAACTGTGCCACCTCCTGCAATCTGTAACATCGATGCAGGACCGGTTAACATGGTGCTGATGCACAGGGTGACTACATAGAAGTGTAGTAATATTATCATGTTGTCAACTGTACAGTGTAATGATATCATATAGCAATAACCCACGCCTGGGTGTGGGTAATGCTAAATTTACCCACGGTTGGCATGGTTTGGTCCCGAGGGTGAAGCCCGAGGGATCAAACAAAGCCAACCGTGGGTAAATACAGCATTACCCATACCCAGAAGTGGGTTATTGCTATTATACAATAACGTTATTTAAGAAAAGAAATAATTACTTTTCTTAAATAATGGCATTGCATAATGCCTCTTTACTGCCCTTACGCAGCTGTCTGGTATTCTGTGGCAGTTCTGATGTACTGCGCATGCCTACGCAGTACATCAGAGCTGTGGGCAAAAGCAATGGAGAGCATAAGATCTCCGTTGCTTTTACTGTTTAGCTATGTTAAATGGGTTTAACATGGCGAGACAGCTTTAAAATAAGCAGCATATCTCCGTTGCTTATTGTAAAGCTGTCTCCATGTTAAACCCATTTAATAATAGCTTAAACAGTAATGGAGATCTTGCGATCTCCGTTGCTTTTTTTAAAAAACCTGTCTCGCTATGTTAAGTGGGTTTAACATAGCGAGACAGCTTTAAAATAAGCAACAGATATCTCCGTTGCTTATTTTAAAGCTGTCTCGCTATGTTAAACCCATTTAATATGGCGAGACAGTTTAAAAAAACGGAGATCGCAAGATCTCGTTTCTTTACACACTGTGTCGCTATGTTAAAGGAGTTTAACATGGCGAGACAGCTTTAAAAAGCAACGGAGATCTCCGTTGCTTTTAAAACCTGTCGCTATGTTAAACTCATTTAACATAGCGAGACAGTGTTTTATACTAACGGAAAAAGTCCGGGCGACCGGACCTTTTTCCGTTAGTATATTGAGGGGTTTACAACGGGCATGCTGGTTGGGCTGGCCAATCAGTGTGCACGTTTTAGGGGAGGAATTGTATAATTGTGGGTATATCCCAGCATGCCTGATGCATTAACAGTATGATTGTCATTGTATTGTTTGGTACACCCCTATTAATTACCACAGTGAAATGTCTGCACATCTTTGCATTCTGGTGGTAAGGCTGTAAACAGAAGGCCACCTACATAGGTAGCACAGGGGATAAGAAAATGGAAGTAATGATACTCAATGATGGACATGTAAACACAAGGCCACCTACATAGGTAGCACAAGGGATAAGAAAATGGAAGTAATGATATTCAGTGATGGACATGTAAACACAAGGCCACCTACATAGGTAGCACAGGGGATAAGAAAATGGAAGTAATGATACTCAATGATGGACATGTAAACACAAGGCCACCTACATAGGTAGCACAGGGAATAAGAAAATGGAAGTAATGATACTCAATGCCGGACATGTAAACACAAGGCCACCTACATAGGTAGCACAGGGGATAAGAAAATGGAAGTAATGATACTCAATGATGGACATGTAAACACAAGGCCACCTACATAGGTAGCACAGGGGATAAGAAAATGGAAGTAATGATACAAAATGATGGACATGTAAACACAACGCCACCTACATAGGTAGCACAGGGAATAAGAAAATGGAAGTAAAGATACTCAATGATGGACATGTAAACACAAGGCCACCTACATAGGTAGCACAGGGGATAAGAAAATGGAAGTAATGATACTCAATGCCGGACAAGTAAACACAAGGCCACCTACATAGGTAGCACAGGGGATAAGAAAATGGAAGTAATGATACTCAATGATGGACATGTAAACACAAGGCCACCTACATAGGTAGCACAGGGGATAAGAAAATGGAAGTAATGATACTCAATGATGGACATGTAAACACAAGGCCACCTACATAGGTAGCACAGGGGATAAGAAAATGGAAGTAATGATACTCAATGATGGACATGTAAACACAAGGCCACCTACATAGGTAGCACAGGGGATAAGAAAATGGAAGTAATGATACTCAATGATGGACATGTAAACACAAGGCCACCTACATAGGTAGCACAGGGGATAAGAAAATGGAAGTAATGATACTCAATGATGGACATGTAAACACAAGGCCACCTACATAGGTAGCACAGGGGATAAGAAAATGGAAGTAATGATACTCAATGATGGACATGTAAACACAAGGCCACCTACATAGGTAGCACAGAGGATATGAAAATGGAAGTAATGATACTCAATGATGGACATGTAAACACACAGCCACCTACATAGGTAGCACAGAGGATATGAAAATGGAAGTAATGATACTCAATGATGGACATGTAAACACAAGGCCACCTACATAGGTAGCACAGGGGATAAGAAAATGGAAGTAATGATACTCAATGATGGACATGTAAACACAAGGCCACCTACATAGGTAGCACAGGGGATAAGAAAATGGAAGTAATGATACTCAATGATGGACATGTAAACACAAGTCCACCTACATAGGTAGCACAGGGGATAAGAAAATGGAAGTAATGATACTCAATGATGGACATGTAAACACAAGGCCACCTACATAGGTAGCACAGGAGATAAGAAAATGGAAGTAATGATACTCAGTGATGGACATGTAAACACAAGGCCACCTACATGGGTAACACAGGGGATAAGAAAATGGAAGTAATGATACTCAATGATGGACATGCAAACAGAAGGCCACCTACATAGGTAGCACAGGGGTAAGAAAATGGAAGTAATGATACTCAATGATGGACATGTAAACACAAGGCCACCTACATAGGTAGCACAGGGGATAAGAAAATGGAAGTAATGATACTCAATGATGGATGTAAACACAAGGCCACCTACATAGGTAGCACAGGGGATAAGAAAATGGAAGTAATGATACTCAATGATGGACATGCAAACACAAGGCCACCTACATAGGTAGCACAGGGGTAAGAAAATGGAAGTAATGATACTCAATAATGGACATGTAAACACAAGGCCACCTACATAGGTAGCACAGGGGATAAGAAAATGGAAGTAATGATACTCAATGATGGACATGTAAACACAAGGCCACCTACATAGGTAGCACAGGGGATAAGAAAATGGAAGTAATGATACTCAATGATGGACATGTAAACCACAAGATGCATGCAGTCCAAACTCTACTCTGCATGCAGAATGTTGATATCTGTGCAGTAATAGACAACAGGTTCAAGACTCCCAAGAGCACCCTAGCACTACCAGGTTACACCTCATACCATGCTTGACAGCACCAAAACAAGGAACTAACTATGACAAAAGGGTGAGTTTCATTAAATGTCAATGATACTCTGGTGGCAGGACAGGTAGCTTACATCCTTCTAAGTTGGGAACTGCTGATTGAGGGCTCAGTGTCTGTTATTCTAAAAGTGTATTAGTTCTGGTTTAAGCACTTGGGCTTCAGGCCAGTTATTTTACATTAAGAAGGTTCATTGTCTGCATTCTAGTGGGAGGAGAGGCTGGACTCTGCCCTTCTGAGCTGGGAATTTCTGGTTAAAGGCTTATAGTGCCTGCATATTTGAACTGTTTCTTACTGAAATTGGTACACCTTGTTTGCTGTAGCATAGACTAGATCCTGGCCTGCTGAATCTGGCTTTGTTTGTATGCTTGTTTGCTTGTTATTTCCCTGAAACACTAATTCCACCTAAAACGTGGCTTTTCAGTGCTTCTGTGGATCCCTAGTGACATTTGCATTGCTTACTGTACTTATTTCCTTGTTTCACTTGAAAGAAAGTTACTGTTTGTCATTTTTGCATTTAAGTTACCCTTAACACATTGCATTTAAGTTACCTGGCACTTGCTCACTAAAGCAATTATATAAGTCAGCACTAAAAAATTAAAAGCACTACACCCTCACAAACTCCCCTTGAGTACCTTGTTCCCCATTGGCCCTTTTTTTTTTGTCAATTATAAAGGAATTCCCAATACTATTCTAGCATGTCCAAAGGTCAGTTGTCAATCTCCTCTCCGGTAAAGCTGGTGAATCTGGGAATCTTGAGGCAATGTTACAACTGCCTCATGTACACAGACAACCCTCTCCTCCTCCCAACAAATTCCAACACATGTGAGAGATGCAACCATATAGCCAAACTGGAGGCTAAGCTCTCTCAACTCAGTACTGGTGAAATATGTCAGGAGGAGAAGGAAATCACACTCATGACAATTCCAGTCTCACATAGACCTACCATGACAGCAAACCAAACACATAAACACACAAAATCATACTCGGAAGCTCTAAATAAAAATCTGCGTAAGCAGCAGAGACCTCCAAAGCAGGCACCCAAGCAACCGCTACCCCAAAACAAAACACGTGCAGCACATAGCTCACAAAGCCAGTGTGCCAAACAGTCACAGCCCTTAAGGCTAAATAACACACCTGATACACTTGTACTAGGTGGCTCTATCGTCAGGCACACTGACGTCCCGCTCACCAGGCTGAACAAGGAGAAGGTCACGGTGAGCTGCCTGTCGGGTGCTAGGATCCGCCACATAACAAAAGCACTCAGATCACTCCAAGGCAAGTACAAATATGACTCAGTCATTGTCCATGCTAGTGTGAATGACCTGAGACGTACCTCCCTGGACTACACGAAAAGATACAAAGAGGAGCTCTCTGAACATGTGGCCCAGGACAGTATGACCCTGACCTTGAGTAGCATCTTACTCTCACCAAGAATGATGCCACAATATGAAGACAAGATGATCAATTTCAACAACTGGCTTAAGTATTGGTGTCATTCAAAGAGGATCCAATGCCTGTCAGCCTGGGATGACATGCTCGACAAGCCACAGTGCTTTGCTAGGGACAGCTTGCACCTGTCACCCCTGGGCTTTCAGATATTGGCAAAGGCTCTTGCTACCCCCATAGTGCCTTTTTTAGGCAAGGCTCAAAAGACAAACCCACCTCCATAGGTATCACAAGGGATAAGAAACTAAGAGTAATGCTACTCAACACCAGAAGTCTAACCCTCAAGATGCATGCACTGGAAACTCTCCTTAGCATGGAGAACATCGATATCTGTGCAATAACAGAAACCTGGTTTAAGGCTCCAGAGAGCACCCCAGCACTACCAGGTTATACCTCATACCATGCTTTTCGGCCGCAAAACTTGCACCGAAACAGAAAAGGAGGGGGGAGTATCAATATTCGTCAAAGATATCCACACCTCCAGGTTGGTGGCACAGCACGAAGCATCAGAGACTATCCATGTGCAACTAACAGTGGATAAAACTGCCTTCCAGTTTATAGCCTGCTACAGACCACCCTCCCAAAGCCAGGAACCCCACTCGGCCTTCCTGAGAACACTGGAAAATATGAAGATCTCTCCAACCACCATTATATTGGGCGACTTCAACTACCCAAACATAGACTGGGAGCATTACTCTAGCTCCAACACCCTAGCTCAAAGGTTCCTAGAATTTATAAACTCAAATGCTATGGATCAACTTGTTACCACTCCCACAAGAGGGGAAAACATACTGGACCTGATCATCACCAACATGGGGACTCTATGCTCCAGACCAGAAGTGTATCCCTCACTGGTAAGATCAGACCATAAACTAATCTCACTGGATATTCACATCCCAAACCCATCCCCTGCCCAGAAAACCACAGTGAAAAACTTCTCTAAAGCAAATTTCACACTCCTCAAAACCGAGGTGGAATCCTTCAAAACCCCCGGGCCTGTGGAAAATACGGCCCAAACCGCAGAATCCTTTATAAACACATTCTATGAACACCTTCAGGAATGCATGGATCATGCAATCCCAAATAAAACCAAGACCCAATCCTCCAAAGGCAGACAGCCTGTCTGGTGGACCCCAGCCATAAACAAACTATACAATAGAAGGAGAAAGCTACTACATAATAGAGCAAAATCCCAAAAAGGGAAGGCATCTCTGATCAGTGTTAGCAAAAAACTACGGCACTCATAAAATTGTCTAAGGCCAGCTTCGAGAGAAAAATTGCACAGGACACTAAGGATAATCACAAGCCTTTCTTTAGTTATGTTAGGAACCTGGGTGGGAATTCCCAGATATGCTCAGAATTAGTCCAAAATTACAAAAAATACACCGAACCCACAGACATTGCCAACATCCTAGCTGGCAGGTTCAGTGCAAACTTCTCCCCCCCCCACCAGAAGGGCAAATATCTATCCCAGCAGAGTGCTGCCCCCCTGACATCTCAGATGCTCAGGTAAGAGCCACCCTCTCCAAAGCAGAAAACACAGCATCAATGGGACCAGACGGTGTCCCGAGATGCGACCTACATGAACTCCAAGAAGAGCTAAACCCAAACATAAAACTACTGTTCAATCTCAGCCTTACCACAGGATATGTACCCAAAGAGTGGCGTACAGCAACAGTGGTCCCTCTACACAAAGGTGGTGCCTCAACGGATCTTGGAAACTATCACCCCATAAGCCTGACTAGCTTGGTCTGCAAAGCTATGGAAAGGATCATCATGGACCTCATAAAAAAAGATATTGGGGACCTACAGACACTGGATCCTACCCAGTTCGGCTTTGTTAAGGGCAGATCCTGCCTCTTAAACCTGAATGATTTCTTTGAAACAGTCACCAAGGCCATTGACGAGGGGAAGGTGGTCAACACAGCCTACCTGGACCTCACAAAAGCCTTCTATACAATACCCCACTCGGGCATTATAGATAAGTTCACCAGCTTAAATATAAACCCCTATGTCACTAGATGGGTTGCAAACTGGCTCAAGGACAGAACCCACATGGTTAGAATTGCTGGAGCCATGTCAGACTCCAAACCAGTTACAAGTGGCATCCCACAAGGCTCAGTCCTGGGACCTCTCCTGTTCGGTATATATTTCTCGGAGGTACAGGCCAACACAGAAGGACTGTGGCTGACCAAGTTCGCAGATGACTGCAAACTGGGCGCTATAATCGACTCTCCAGCCGACACAAGCATCCTCCTAAAGGGCCTCATAGAAATAGACAACTGGTGCCAGAGCCACGGCCTCAAGCTAAATGCCAAAAAGTGTATAGTCATCCCCTTTAGCAAAAACAAAGTGCTCACAAATTACCACATAGGTGGTAGTCCATTAAGTATGGAAGAAGTAATTAGGGACCTGGGGACCCAAGTTGATAGCAATCGCTCATTTGACAACCACGTGGCCAAAGTGGTTAGAAAAACATTTTATATAGCCCACCTAATCATGAAGGGATTCACATCTAGATCAGGGGAGGTCATCATGCCTCTTTACTCATCCCTCATCAGGCCCATAATTGAGTACAATGCCCCTTTTAGGATGTACCTTACCAGACACCTGCAGCAACTGGAAAGACCCCAAAAGTAGCTCACCAAGTGGATCAAAGGGCTCAAACAGATGCCATATGCTGCCCGGTTAAAGAAACTCCAGCTCTACTAAGTGGCATACTGCCTGCTCAGAGGCGATCTGTGCCTGACGTATAATGCCATGTCTAACCCAGAATAAATGGACATGCTGCACCTAAGAAAATCCAAATCCCATCGAGCTACGTGCTCGAGAGACTTGAACCTCAGCACTGACATAAATAGGACATGCTGGAGGGACAGATTCATAACCCAGAGGCTCCCTTCACTCTGGAATAAAATCCCAGTCCAGGTTAGGCAGAGTCCTTCATTGACTCTTGCAAGAGGAATCTTGATGAGTGGATGGGGGAACATACGTTTACCCCAGGTATCACTTCTGTGTCACTGTTAGACAGAGGCACAGTATACTAACCTCGAAAAAGGGCATAGCAACATTAATTTAAAATGGGTGGCAAAAGCCAAACACACTCTGGCTAGGCTTATAAATGCCCTAGGGCTGATAGCCTAGTATGAACCTATGAACCTATGAACCTATACCCACACCCCCAGGTTGTTGCCACAGCGTGACACATCACAGGCTATCCATGTGCAACTAACAGTGGATTAAACTGACTTCCAGTTCATAGCCTGCTACAGACCACCCTCCTAAACCCAGGTAACCCACTTGGCCTACTTAAGAACACATGAATATATGCAGGTGTCTCCAAACAACAATATATTGGGCAGCTTAATTTACCCACACATAGACTGGGAGCATTACTGTACCTCCAACACCCTAGGTGAAAGGTTCCTAGAATCCATACACTCAAATGCTATGGAACAACTTGTTACCACTCCCACAAGAGGGGAAAACATGCTGCACCTGATCATCACCAACATGTGGACTCTATGCTCCAGACCAGAAGTGCATCCCTCACTGGTAAGATGACACCATAGCGTACTCTCACTGTATATTCACATACCAACCGCAGCCCCTGCACAGAAAACCACAGTCAAAAAGTTGTGTAATGCAAATTCCATGTATTCACATGAGGCAGGCTTCACACATCGGAGCTATTTAAGGTCACAGGTACATATGTCTATGTGGCACACACATACCTCATGTGTGCATTGAAATTACTGATATAATATATGTCATACAATATTAAGAGAAACACCCAACACACATGGACGAACTGTGTGACAAAAACACGGATGGCATTTGTAGGATTCAAACCCCTAACTATGTTATGACACTTGGAAGAGACACATTAGCAGAGTGTGCTAGTTGCATTACTGGGAGGTTTCCTTTCTCCTGCTATACTTATAAGGTGCTGATATCTTCAGTGTTTAGAAAGAGGAATGTACATCATGTAGTGTGTTCTTCTAGTTGCCAAAAGGGACACTTCTTTCAAACAGAATTGCACACACACACTGACCATTTGCAGGATTCAAACTCCTACCTAACTACGTTATGACACTTGAGAGAGACGCATTAGCGGAGCGGGCTATTCGCATTACTGGGAGGTTTCTCTTCTCCTGCTATACTTATAGGATGCTGACATCATCAGTGTTTAGAAAGAGGAATGTACATCATGTAGTGTGTTCTTCTAGTTGCCAAAAGGGACATTTCTTTCAAACAGAATTGCACACACACTAACCCCCCCCTCCCCAATCACACACACACACACATTGCGCGATTCAAACCCCTACCTAACTATATTATGACACTTGAGAGAGACGCATTAGCGGAGCGCGCTATTCGAATTACTGGGTATCTTTTCTTCTCCTGCAGTATTTATAGGGTGCTGACATCATTATTTATAAAGAGGTATGTACATCTATTACTATCTGTCAGTAAGGGGGATAGCATATATATGCATTAACAGATGCCTACTTCAGGGTCACATATGCACATCAGCACTGCCAGGTTATGTTTTATACCATGCTTCATGGCCACAGGACTTGTAACACACAACATAACCAGTTCCGACCACCCCTACCATATCCAGGAACCACACTTTGCTTCCCTGGGAACAGTGTAGGATATGAAGGTGTTCACATACACCATTACAGTGGTTAACTTCAGGTACAGGTATATTGAGTGGGGGAACTACTCAGACCTCAAAAACCTCACCCTACAGCCACTACAATTTGTGAATCCATGTGCTATGGCAGGACCAATCACCACAAACACAAGGGGGAATACATATTGGACCTGACCATCTGCAACATGGGGACTCTATGTTCCACACCAGAGGTAGATCACCATTGTTAATATCTGACCATAACCAACTTTCCCTGGACATCCATATCCCATCCCCACCCCCAGGCAAGGAAGTCACTGCAAACAAAGTATTTATCAAAAGCAGACTTTGCACTTGTGAAGACTGAGGTGGAAGACTTCAAAGGACCCATGCTGGAGGATTATACAGGACACTCTGCATAATCCTTGACAATTGCATTCTATGAGCATCCGGAAGGTTTGCATTGATCATGCTATCCCAAATAAGCCCAAGAGTCCTCCACAACAGGAGACCTGTCTGGTGTACACCAGCCATATATAAGCTGTACAACAGAAGGAGGAAGCTAATACATTACAGAGCAATATCTCACAGAGGGAGGATGTCTCTGAACAGTATTGGCAAGACACTTCAATCCCTCAAAATCATCACTTCAAAGTGTTGACAGTAAAATTGTCCAGACACTGCAGATAAGGCTCCGCTCAGTCTGTAATTGACGCCCAATTACTGTTATAAGTCCTCGCCAACCCTCTTCCAGCAAACTCCAGCCACATGGATGTGACATTGAAAATTCAACCCCTGGGATCTCCACTGTGTCCTTGCTTGATGGAGGCACAGCACACTAGCCTTAAACGGTGCCTTCTGTGACCTACTTTTCAGAGGCACAGTAGCCTACTGTACTGGGGAGGTAGATGCCAAACACACTCTGGCTATGCGTATGTGTTCCCTACGGCAAACAGCCTAGTATTGACAAATGTTTGAGACCCTTTATCCTCTTGGTGAGGTACTTTTGGGGTCTTTCTAACTGCTGCAGGTGTCGGGTAAGATACATCCCAAATGGGGCATTGTACTCAATTATGGGCCTGATAAGAGAAGAGTATAGGGGCACAATGACCTCTCTTGATGTAGATGTGAATCCTTTCATGATAATGTGGCCAATATAGAAGGCCTTCCTAGCCACCTTGGCAATGTGAGTGTCAAATGAGAGGTTACTGTCCACTTGTGTCCCTAGGTCCCTGATTACTTCTTCCGTACTTAATGGATTACCACCTATGTGGTAATTTGTGGGTACCTTGTTTGGTATTTGGAGAGACATTCATACTCTCCAGTGTCTTCAGGAAGGCTGAGTGGGGTTCCTGGGTTTGAGAGGGTGGTCTGTAGCATGCTACAAACTGTACGGCAGTTTTGCCTATGGTTAGTTGCACATGGATGGTATCCGATGCTTCGTGCATTGTCAGTAACCTGGAGGTGTGGGTATCTTTGATGAATATGGATACTCCCCCTCCTTTTGTGGTTTGGTCCAGGTTTTGGGGCCAAAAAGCATGATATGAGGTATAACCTGGTAGTTCTGGGGTGCTCTCAGGAGCCTTGAAGCAGGTTTCCGTCACTGCACAGACATCGATGTTCTCCATACTGAGGAGGGCTTCGAGGGCGTGCATCTTGAGGTTTAGACTTCTGGCGTTGAGCAGCATTACCCTTATTTTTTTTCCTCTTATGTTTTCTAGGAAGGTGGGTTTGTCTTTTGCACCTTGCCTAAAAAAGGCACTATGGAGATGGCAAGAGCCTTGGTCAATATCCAGAAGCCCAGGGGTGACAGGAGCAAGCCATCCCTGGCAAAGCAGCATGGCTTGTCAAGCATGTCATCCCAAGCAGACAGACATTGAGCCAATTGTTAAAGCTGATCATTCTGTGGCATCATTCTTGGTGAGGGTCAGATGCTGCTCAGGGTCAGGGTCATACCGGCCTGGGCTACATAATCAGAGAGCTCCTCTATGTCTCTTTTCATGTAGTCCAGGGAGGTACGTCTCAGGTCATTCACACCAGCATGGACAATGACTGAGTCATATTTGTACTTGCTTTGGAGTGACCTGAGTGCTTGTGTTATGTGGTGGATTCCAGCGCCCAACAGGCAGCTTACTGTAACCTTTTCCTTGTTCAGTCTGGTGAGCGGGACATCAGTGTGTCTGACTATGGAGTCACCTATTACAAGTGTATCAGGCATGTTGTTTGTCCTTAAGGGCTGTGACTGTTTGGCACACTGACTTTGTGAACAATGTGTTGCATGTGCTATGTTTTGAGGTAGTGGTTGCTTGGGTGTCTGCTTTGGAGGCCTCTGTTGATTTGGTAGATTTTTAATTAGAGCCTCCGGGAATGTTTTTGTGTGTTTATGTCTTTGGTTTGCAGTTGTGATAGGTCTATTTGAGAACGGGTTTGTGGTGTGTGTGGTTACCTTCTCCTCCTGACTGGTTTCGCCAGTACAGAGTTGAGAGAGCTCGGCCTCCAGTTTGGATAAATAGTTGCATCTCTCACATATATTTGTATTTGTTGGGGGGAGGAGGGGGTTGTCTGTGTACATGGGGCAGGTGTAACATTGCCTCAAGATTCCCAGATTCAACATGTTGTAGCTAGCCTTAGAGGATTTTATCAGAGATTACTTCCCTTTTTGGGTTTTGCTCTATCATGTAGTAGCTTCCTCCTTCTCTTGCATGGTTTGGTAATGGCTGGGGTCCACCAGGCCAGATGCCTGCGTGTATGGAATTGGGTCTTGGTTTTATTTGGGATTGCATAATCCATGCATTCCTGACAGTGTTCATAGAATGCATTTATAAAGGGTTCTGAGGTCTGGCCCATATTTTACACAGGCACAAGGCCTTTAATGGATTCCACATCAGTTTGGAGGAGTGCAACATTTGCTTTACACATGTTTTTCACTGTGGTTTTCTGCCCATGGACTGGGGTCAGGATGTGAATATCCAGTGAGATTACTCTATGGTCTGATCTTACCAGTGAGGGATACACTTCTAATCTGGGCATAGAGTACCCATGTTGCTGATTGTCACATCCAGTACGCTAACCCCTCTTGTGGGAGTGGTAAGTTGTTCCTGAGCATTTTGGTTTATGAATTCTAGGAACCTTTGGCCTAGGGTGTGGGAGCTAGAATAATGCTCCCAGTCTATGTTTGAGTATTTTCAGTCGCCCAATATAATGTTGTTTGGAGAGACCTTGATATTTTCATGTGTTCCGAAGTAGGCCAAGTGTGGTTCCTGGCATTAGGAGGGTGGTTTGTAGCAGGCTACAAACTGGGAGGCAGTTTTAGCCACTGTTACTTGCCCGTGGATAGTCCATGCTGCTTCTTGCTGTGGTACCAACCTGGGGGTGTGGTTATCCTTGACAATTATTGATAGTCACCCTCCTTATGTAGTTTGTTCCATGTTTTGGGGCTGTAAAGCATGGTTTGAGGTGTAACCTGGTAGTGTTAGGGTGCTCTTGTGAGCCTTCATCCAGGTTTCTGTTACAGAATAGATATCAACATTCTCCATGCTGAGGAGAGTTTGGACTGCATGCATCTTGCAGTTTAGACTTCTGGCATTGGGTAGCATTATGTCTAGGTTCTTATCCCTTGTGATACCTATGGAGGTGGGTTTGTGTTTTAAACCTTACCTATTCAAGGCATGGTGGGGGTGACAACAGCCTTTGCCTGTATCCAAAAGGCCAGGAGTGATAGGTGCACGCCATCCCTAGCAGGTGGAGCATTGTGTCTTGCTCAGCATGTCATCCCAGGCTGACACGCATTGGTTCCCCTTTAACTAACAGCAATACTTAAGCCAATTATTGTAAATGATCATCTTGTCTTCATATTGTGGCATCATGCTTGGTGAGGGTAGGATGTTAGTCAGGGTCATCAAGTTTGCATATACTACTTGGTGTTACATTGCTTAACACATGGCAATCATGCCTCAGGTGATGCTGCAGGGTTGTCTATGTTGGATGCACATACTACACTCCCTGTACATGTTTGAAAGCAGGTTGTGTAAACTTAGGCATCCCTTTTACTATATGTGTGAGTCAGAGAGAGGTATCATTTCCAGGGTTCCTACTGAGCCAGTGTATGTGCTATGCATTGCCTCTTTGCCAAGGCCAAGGCATACTGGGCACGCCTCCTTCTGCCTACTGGGGCAGGCTCAGGTTGTTCCTCCTCTGAGTCACGCTCTGCCTGTGATTGGCTTGGCAATGGTGGGAGGTCATTTGGCCCAGCACTATGCTGGTCCTGCTGCAGCTGTTTTTGCAAAATCATATTATGTAGCATAGCACATACCATGACAATTTGGGTGCATGTAGTTGGTGAGTACTGCAAGGCTCCACCAGGTGTGTCCAGGCACCAGAACCATGACTTGAGCAGCCCAAACACACGCTGGATTACATTTTGTGTTTGTGCATGTGCCTCATTATGGCGTTCTTGTTCAGGTGTGTGTGCATTTCTGATGGGTGTCATCAGCCACGGCTCCAGTGCGTAGCCAGCATCCCCCACTAAGTAACCATGTGGGATGTCCCCATTGGCAAATGTCTGGTACAGCTGCATCAAATGCCAGATATGGGAATCATGGTAGCTTCCAGGGCAGCCAGCACACACATTCATTATTATGCCCTGGGCATCACACACGACCTGGCAGTTGATGGAAGGGAAGCCCTTGCAGTTAATGTAGGCCCTACCCCGCTCACCAGCTGGTGCTTTGATGCATATATGCATGCAGTCTATTGCATCCACTACCTCAGGGTATTTCGCTATTTGCTGGAAGAGACGCATATTGCTGGCCAATACCTCATGGGAATTGGGGAAATATACATGATCACTGACATGTGGTGACATGGCATCCAGGAAATGGTGCAGTAACCTGGATGCTGATGCCTGTGATATCCCCATCATATCACCAGTTGGTCTCTGGAAGGTACCTGCTGCTAGTAAGCTTAGGCCAACACATACCTTGGTTTCCACTGGGATGGGTTCCCCTCTGTTGGTTCTGTGTGTGAGGTGTGGCCTGCACAGCTCAACAATTTGCTGTAGGAGGTCTCTGTCCACTCTATAGTGCTCCACTATCTCCAGATCATGTAACCCCTGGTAGGTGACCCTGGGCCTGTACACTCTTCTCCGTCTCCTTACTGTGGGTTGTCCAGCAGCATTTGCATAGTCACCACCCTCAGCAAGTTGCATATGTCTCCTTATAACAGCTATGGCAGCCCCTAACATTTTTGGTCTGAGTGAAGTTTTTTCAGTTTTCACTTCTAATAGCTTACTCCTCTGTTGCAGTGTCTCTTGAGAGAAACATACTGCACTGTTGTTTGCAGAGTTTTAAGTGCTGGGCTGGGCTACTGTTCTGCCTGTGTAATTGCCTGCTTCTGATTGTTTTCACCTGCTAGCTCTGCCAGTATTCCCTGCTAGCTTCCTACTATTTCTCCTGCTTCCTTTTTCCCTTCTGTTTCCTCAGGGGGGAGCGATGTGCATACCAGCGAAAACACGCTCACAGCGGGTAACACGCGTGCACACATGCTTAGACGGACTAGAATCTGCTTATTCGGGTGAAAACGCATGCACACCAGCGCAAACAAGCTTACAGGTGTTTAAACAGGCTCCTACATACTTATTCTGCCTTAAACGCACGCACTCATGCTTACACGCACGCACTCTATCTTACTCGTGCCTACCAGTGCGCACACGCGCGCATGCACGCCCAGCAAGAAACGTTGGTGTTATCCATAGTGTACACCTTCTATTTCTTGGCTTTCCCATGCCTACTTGTTGACACTCCTCTTTCCATGATGTGTGACTGACATCTTTCACATGCCACTGTGCTCCAATGAGCTTCATTTCTTTCATACATTCCCCCCTGTGATGTCACCTATCTCCTAATCTGTTACTCCCCCTTATCCTACTCCTACACTGCACGGAATGTGCTCATTTGCTATGTGAGAGTACCATTCACTATCCTACCACTCATTCACATAGGATTGCCTACTAATGCTTAGTTACATGTCTTACACTCTGCTTCCCCCCCTAGCAACCCCTACTCGGTGGCCATGTTGTTTTCAGCCAGCTATTCCCTTACATTGTAAATTCATGCTTTGCATAAAACCCACATTTATGGGTTTTACATTTTTCTGTTTTTTATAGCGCAGCCCGTTTGCGCTGTGCTGTGCTATATTTAAACAAAAAGAGCATTTTTATTTTATTTTTGCATCAGGGTACGTTGCCAGTGGCCACATATTTGGCCATTGGCATGCTGCCTGGAACATATGCAACCTTTATTTGGAGCTGGCAAGGCTCCATTGTGTTATTTGCAGAACGGTACTCAGTAGTCAACTGAGTACATTTCTGCAGATAACATGGCTCTTACATGGGCAGGTTTCTGCTTCCTGGATCGCAAAATTACCTCATTTGCATGCCTTTCGGCTCCAAGTGAGGTAATTAGCATATCCACACCCTGTCCGTGTAACAGCCATTTTAGGTGCCCTCTTACATGCGCATACAGGCTGTTCCTGGATAGCGATGGCTGCATGGAGTCTTACACTACTCTTAGACTCCGTGCAAGCCATCGTGAATCCTGCTAATAGTATGAAATCATTTGTTGACAACAGATACAAGTTATATGACAATTATTTAAATGTTAGAGAAATTTTAGCCAGTTTATAGAGAAATTAAAAGTAAGATAGCATAAATCAAACAGGAATTGCAATATGAAGCAAGAGGAAAACCAGGCTTATTGTATATTTAGAGAAAAATCCAGGAGAGAGAAATTGATAAAAGAAGGTAGAGTAATGAGATGTAAGGCATGAACATGTATTTGTTCATATTTAGGGATATAGTTTATCCTGATGTTCATAAGTCAGTACTAAGCTAATTGCTCTTGCGAGCCATTGAAAGACTAGCCAATTATCCCTTGTGAGACTTAAACTCTGCATGTTGTGTTGTAAGGCAAACACCTCAACCATTAGGCCACCCTTCCAACCCTTGAGGAAGAACAAATCCAGCTTTGGGCTAGGAAGTCTTTCAGAATGGCTATGAAGGATGGGAAGGAGGGCATTGACCTGATGTATTGAGATAAGGACTTCCAGGCCTCAGCAACATGGTGCGAGTGCAAACAATGCCCAGCAGAACTGATAGGATTGTGGACAGACAGGAATTCCTGGTCAGTGGATCACAATGACTGACTGGGAACATAGTTGTGTAGAATGTTATTTACTGCCTGACAAGCAGGCAGATTCTGAATAATTATATAATTGGTAAGAAGCTTGTATATGTTAGTTGATGAGGTAATTCTAACCAATTTAGGCTTTTTTAGTGCTATACAGTAATGGGTTATGAAATAGATATTTGCAGCAAGTTTAGCAACTTTGTTATAGCACTGTTCAAGTTTTGACTTTTGTTGAAGTCTCAAGGTTAGTAAGGATGGGAGCGCCATAAAGAAATGTGGGGAGGAGATAAGTAGTGGCAAGTGTAGCTTTAGTTGCTTGGTTGAGAAAGTTCTTGGCTCTATAAAGCATCCCTACTTTTTGATGATTATTTCTTTAAATTTTGTGTTTTCGTGGGGCAGGTATTTGGGAATAAAAGTAGTAGCTTCCTGTTTTTTTGTAGGATTCAGCATGAGTATTGAGTTACAAAGCCATGTTTCAGTTGCTGTTAAAGCTTTCTGAGTAATTGTTTGGAGGCATGCCACATTGTCACATATACAGCTGAGTGTGGAGTCATCTGCACACTGTAAGCCTGTTGTATGTAAGTGTGGAGGGTGTTGGTGAAATTGTAGGTGTAGTCATCATACTAAACATAGCAGGTGCACATTTTTCTCAGTGGCATTTTACATCTGACTTTTTTTAACCATTAAGAAATAAATGCTGTACTTTCTGTTCTAGGCACAAAGTGATATTTATGCTCCTGTCTAACATCAGTAGCTTAAGTAACTAACTCATTTCTTAGCTTGCTACTCATGGATGAGAAAAATGATCATACATATTCTGTCTTTTAGTAAGAATAACAGAAACTGCTAAATAACGGCTTGGAAAACACATTTAGTTATTGTAGCATGTAAATCTTATATTTTTTCAACTATACATTTTCTATATGTTGTACATTCAGTTGGAAATTTCTATTGAAGGATCTATCTTATTTCAAAAATACAAAAAAAAAATGACCAAATGTATAAGATAATATTAACACAGATATAAAATAAATCAGCTTTTTAATCTCGGCTGGGTTGTTAACGTGATGGATGAAAATCCATTCCATTTCACTTAACTATTTTTAACACTGTCAGTTATGTGTATGCTGCCAAGCATTTAATGCTGAGGATTAACCCTATGAATAGCAATTGATCTTGTTTCTGTACTCCAGGTTCCCTCAGCGTACATTTTCCTACTGTGTGACTCTGAGTGAGACAGTTACCCCATCATCTCTTCCCTGGAGAACTGGGATAGGCTTATTAATACTCTGATGAATAACATGCCAGTAACCACATCTGAATGCACAGACTATATTTTATACATAATATTACTAATTGCAATGCTACTAATACTAATACCTTCCAGGCTGGTTGTCATGGAACCTTACTGATTTCCTACATATGATGGTTCACCACTTGATCAGATTGTAATTGCTTGAACACGATTGGCCAAATTATGGTTGATTGTAGGCCATATCTTAGACTTGCAATTATGTTTGGATCTGTGTGCTACACCACTGTGCACTGTTGTGGGGAGTTTCACTCTTTCCCACCTTTGTGTGACCTGAGTTGGTATATGTAGATTAGCAGGTGTTCGGATATTTCTTACACCACATCATTAGTGTAGGGAAGGTTGCTCCGTCATTATATCAATCTGCATTGATGGATTTTATTTTGTGCTCACGGTCAGTTGTGATTGTAAGGGTTTTTTGAGTTACCATGTCTAATCTTTATCCCTTTTTTCCATTTTTTGCACATGAGGTTGAGGTGGTTTTTCGAAAATGCAATCATCCAGAGCCAATGTTCACACCACTTGGTGGCTAGCCCTGCTGTGTTTTTCTTCCATATCACACTCATAACTGTGGCCAATTTGGAGTGTCAAATCCACTGCCTGAATGTGTTTGGAATGTGGGAGAAAACTGGAGCACCCAATAAAAACCCACATGAATACCAGAAGGACATGCAAATAACATACAGAAGGTACCCTAGCTGAGAATCAAATTGCAGAACCTCTTTTTATGAGGTGACAACACTATCTGCTGCATCACTGTGAACCTCTTTTTATGAGGTGACAACACTATCTGCTGCATCACTGTGGCACCATTGAGTGATCATGTCTCAATCATTAATAGAGAAAAGGCAATACCAGATGTTCCAGAGACAATGATGCCCTCTGATGGTGAAGCTTCAAAATGTACCTAGGAATTTTGGAATTGCCCAGTGCCAGTAATGTCATTATGCATTATCACTTATTTAACTCATATGAATAACAATTAATATTATACAGATGTCTTTTTAAATAATATGTAATCAAAGAATGATTTATTTTTACCTGTGGAGTGACTGACTGTAGTAGATATCTCTGAAAGAGAAAAGTATGTTATATGTTACTGATAGGAAACTAATATAATCAAAATAGGGTTAGAGCATAACACTTCATTATAGTTTATTTTCTGACACATGAATACAGGGAGGACAAGCAAACTGCACCCACAGGATACCCTCACTGAGGATTGAACCAGGGAACATTTGCTATGAGGTGACAACACCATCCACTGTACCACTGTGCCACCACTAAGTGATCATGTGTCAAACATGAACAGGGAAGAGGCAGTACCACATGTTCCAGAGACAATGATGCCCTCTGATGGAGATATAATGCTACAAAATGCATCTGGGTATTTTGGAATTGCCCAGTGCTAGTAATGCTATTATGCATTATCACTTATTTAGCTCATATGAATGACAATTAATTTTATACAAATATCTTTTTAAATATTATGTAATCAAAGAATTATTTTTTACCTGTGGTGTGATTGATTGTAGTAGAGTCCTCTGAATGAGAAAAGTATGTTACTGACAGAAAACTAAAATAATCAAAATAAGGTCACACATTAATACTTCATTATAGTTATCATCAAAGGCGCTTATACAACTAAATAAAAATATACCATTCTCTATTTTCATATGAGAGTGCCTGGACAAAGACTAACAGAAAGAATTCTTTATCTTACCTGCAAGATAAAAGCTGATTGCGAAGTGCTGGAAATGTAAACACTCTAAATGCTTTACTAAAAGCTTAGATATAAGATGCATATAACTTGTAAATAGAGGCACTTGTTTACTGAAAGTTCAACCCCTCCCCCAGTAGAATGCACAAGACAGCTGAGTAGAGATTTTCCCACACCCAATGGCATGTTTACTGAAGTACACTCTCATGCCATAAAGGACAGTTTAAAGTGAATTTGCACTCTAGTTATGTGAACAATGTAATAAATAATAATCTCTCTAATTATTATAAGCATGCATCTAATATGTTCAGGGTAGACATATTTGTACTACCTAATGCATTTCTTCATGTTATTTACTTTTTCCCTCTGGACTGCTGTCTGCCTCCTTCTCTGCTGTCCTATAACTGGAAGTATAGTATTGCATGACAATATTAGTTTTATGAAGGGCAGCTTATATGAGAAGGCACTTGTCTTTGAGCCTTAGTACAGTTGCACTAGTGTCTATTGCAACACAGCAAGTTGTAGTGAAATCAGCAGTTGTGCAGTTGTAATCATTAAATTTTAACTTACATAACAAGAAGCAGACCTACTGAATACCTCATCAACGACAACCCCCTAACCACACAACCCGTGGTGAGAGACCCGGGTACTCAGGTTGATAACAACCTCACATTCGACCATCATGTAGTGGCAGTGGTCAGAAAAGCCTTTCACTTGATTCATCTCATAAGTAAAGGGACTGCATCCAGAAAAAAGGAGGTTATTACCTCTCTGTACTCCTACCTCCTTAGGCCAATAATTGAGTATAACACCGCGTCTAGTATGTACCTCTCCAAACACCTGCAGAGGTACATAGAAAACGTGGTGTTATACTCAATTATCCTAGTAACTTCCTATGATCCTATTATCCAGAAAGCTCCTAACACCCAACACGGCTTCCGCCCAAATCATGATACCTCATCTGCTCTTCTCCCTTTCACTAATATCATAAACCAACCTAGAAATAATAGGAAGCTGTTGTCCTCTGTCTTTCTAGATCTATCCAAAGGTTTTGACACTGTTTCCCATCAGAAAGTTCTTGATGAATTATCCTACCTACCTATGACCTATGAACCTCCCTAAACCTCAGCCACTCCTCTCTAACTTGGTTCCATAGTTACTTATCTGAAGCATGGCTATCTGACTCACAACTGATTCTGAACCCTTCCAAAACTAAGTTGATGCTATTCTACCACAGCCATTCACAAGACCCCCCCATACCTTTGCAAATCTATTCCTCGAACAACACCATAACAACAGCTGTAACTCAAACTAAATTACTAGGCATTCTAATAGACAGTAACTTGACTTTTGACATCCAGCTATCCTAGTCCATCAAGAAGACACATATGAAATTTGGCTCATTATATAGAATCAAACGTTTCCTCACTGACAATTCAAGACAACTCAAGACAAGGTATAAACTAGATCTCATCTTCTCCCCACCCTACTATATGCCTCCCTTAACATTAGTAAAACAATCCTCACTAAGTTTGAAACCTGCGATAATAAAATAGCCAAAATCACCACTAACTCCCCATACACGTCTCACCACTGCTCTGCTTTACATCACCTAAAGTGGCTTGAACTACTCCTCTATTTAACTTAAACTCAACTCACCCTTACCCACAGATTGGTACATCAACCTGAACAAACCCCTGCCCTTCATGCTATGCCTTTACCTTACACTAACACTCATTTGTACACTAATCCCTGCCCTTCAAAATATCCCTTTACCTTGTACAAACACTCATACACTTACCCCTGCCCTTCAAACAATGGTTTTACCATACACTAACACATATACACTAATATCTACCCTTTGTACAATGCTTTTACATTACATTGACACTCATACACTAACCCCTGCTCTTCAAACTATGGTTTTACCTTACACTAACACTTGTACACTTTGATTCTCCAACAGATCTTTATTACAAGTGTCCAAATCCAATAACAAAGCTGGGGACTCTCCAACTACATCTCCAATTTATGGAATTCTACCACCCAGAGCATATTAACTACTACTGACCCAACACACTTGAAAATCCAGCTAAGAGTCTTCCCCAGGAACATCTGGCTCTGCCCACGTACTGGACCTAGCTACCCCCTTCATACCTCTTTTATCGTTCTACATCCACTGTATACAATTCACTTACTTATTCCCTCTATCTTAGGTTCATAGGTTCATAGGTTTATACTAGGCTATCTGCCCTAAGGCATTTATAAGCCTAGCCCAAATTATTGTGGCTTACGCCACCCCTTATATGAAAAATACTGTGCCCATTAGTTTGTTGTGCCTCTGTCCAGCAGTGACCCAGAGATGATTCCGGGTAAACCCTCGATCTCCCATCCACAGGTCTAGATTTCTCTTGAACAGAGTCAGCGAGGTGCTCTGCCTCACATGGACCGGGATTTTATTCCACAACATAGGGAGTCTCTGAGTGATAAATCTATCCCTCCAGCACGTCCTATTTATATCCGTGCTAAGGTTTAAGTCGCTTGCTCTAGTGGTTTTGGTGGATTTGGATTTTTGAGGTGGAGCATGTCCATTAATTCCGGGTTGGACATGGCCTTGTATATCAGGCACATGTCACCTCTGGGCAGGCGGTATACGACTGAATAGAGCTGGAGTTTCTTCAATCTGGCAGCATATGACAGATTTTGGAGTCCCTTTATCCTTTTGGTGAGGAACTTTTGGGGTCTCTCCAATTGCTGCAGATGTCGGGTGAGATACATCCCGAATGGGGCATTGTACTCTATCATTGGTCTGATAAGTGAAGAGTACAGGAACAATGACCTCACTAGATCTGGATGTGAATCCTTCATGATCAGGTGGGCAATGTAGAAGGTCTTTCTAACCACTTTAGCAATGTGAGTGTCAAAGAAAGGCCACTGTCAACCTGGGTCCCCAGGTCCCTGATGACCTCTTCTGTGCTTAGTGGATTTCCACCTATATGGTAGCTTGGGGTTACCTTGTTTTTCCCGAAGGGTATGACTATACATTTTTTGGCGTTTAACTTCAGGCCATGGCTCTGGCACCAGCTATCTGTTTCCGTGAGTCCCTTCTGAAGGATATCCGTGTCCGATGCACTTTCCACTATGGCGCCCAGTTTGCAGTCATCTGCAAACTTTGTCAGCCAAAGTCCTCCCATGTTGGCCTGTACTTCTGAGAAGTAGATGCCAAACAATAGGGGGCCTCTGCGTCAAAATCCCAGGTCTGTATTACAACCGAGAAAGTCCTTAACAGTGAATACGGAATCATCGACACACATTACCTGAACCGCGAATACACCAAACACCCTAAACCGCAAAATTCAAAATCTCGAACCGTCATAGTTGTCCAACCTCACCGCACGCTACATACTACCTACCCAAACAAAATAACTAAATCACATACATAGACTAACCAAAACCCTACTTCTAACCCTACACTAAACCTTACATACATTACTGTCTATGCACTTACCTTAACCCGCAGCCTAACCCTAAGGTCCGTGACTATCGCACACTTACCTGACAGAGCTATACCCAAACAAAATAAATAACCCACACACATACACTTAACAAAACCCTGCTTCTAACCCTACACTAAACCTTACATACATTACTGTCTATGCATTTACCTTAACCCGCAGCCTAACCCTAAGGTCCGTGACTATCGCACACTATTACTATCTATACACTTACCTTAACCCGCAGTCTAACCCTAAGGTCCGTAAGTATCGCACACTATTACTGTCTATGCACTTACCTTAATCCGCACCCTAACCCTATGGTCCGTAAGTATCGCACACTATTACTATCTATACACTTGCCTTAACCCGCAGCCTAACCCTAAGGTCCGTAAGTATCACACACTATTACTATCTATACACTTACCTTAACCCGCAGCCTAATCCTAAGGTCCATAAGTATCGCACACTATTACTATCTATACACTTACCTTAGCCCGCACCCTAACCCTAAGGTCCATAAGTATCACACACTATTACTATCTATACACTTACCTTAACCCGCAGCCTAATCCTAAGGTCCATAACTATCGCACACTTACCTTACAGAGCTATACCACAGAAGGGCCAACCATGACAATTCGACATTTCGGATTTTGCGCTTCAGGACGATTGGTGTTTTCGCATTTCGACGTATACGTGTCGACATTTCCGTATTCAGGTAAGTGGATTTTCACGATTTTAATAGGGAACCCAAAATCCCACCTATACATTCTCATGCATTTACTTTACATCTTACCCTGCCTTATGTATCCCCCTTTTCTTCTTCCTACCTAATGTTTCTCCCCTACCTTACCTCTCTCCTTCTCTTCATCCTTCTTTCTCTACCCTCCTCTCTATTCACCTCTTCCCCCTTCTAGCCTCTACCCCTCTTCCTTCTTGTCTGCTCCCAAGTCTTTTTCCTCTGCTCTTTACTTTCTTAATTCATACTCAAGTTATACATTCTGTATGCTGCTTTTATTATTTGTTGGTGAGCTGAAGTCTAAATAAAGGACGTATTATTGCTCCTGCTGTATCATTCCTTCTGGTCTTAAGGAATACTTTGTTGCTTTTGGCGTTTTTTGGATTTATTATGCTTTACTTTCTCTAACCATATTCTCCTCCTCATCCATACTGTACATAACTTTCTCTTTTCTCTTTTATCCTAGTGTCCTTACGTATCCTGTCTTGATCTACTTAATCTCCATAACAGTGTAATCTAGTTTAATTTAATTGAATTCTTTACTGTGATTTGTAATGTACCTTTGATGTTTATAACTCTTATGATTTGTATGTTTCCTGTTATGATGTACATAATTCTTAAGATGTTCAAAATGTTTTTCTTCTCTAAACATTGTAAAATTGTCTTGGAGCTTTTCTTCCCCCAGCCTGCACTGAAAATGGGCTTTTCACCTAGTCGGACTATCCCGGTTAACAAATATGAAGTAAATACAATAAAAATAAAATGTGTGCAGTCACAGAGACATGGTTCAAAGGCACAGAAAGCACCTCACCCATGCAGGGCTACAATGCCTTCCATACATTCAGACAGCAATCTGACCAAAGGAGGAGGTGTATCCATCTTCATTAAGGGTAAGTACACCTCAAGACTGGTCAGGCAGTATGATTCTCTAGTGCCACTCCATGTCCAATTAACTATAGGCAAAGCCACATACCACATCTTAGCTAGCTATAAGTCCCCCACCATGAAACAGGAAAAGCATGCTGCATATCTGGACTTACTGGAGTCTCTTGTCATACAGCCCAACACCTTACTCATGGATGATTTTAATTACTCTGCCATTGACTGGAAAACATAAACAACCACAAACATGCTTGCTCAGAGGTTCTTGGACTTTATTAATGCAAATGCTATGGAACTCCTAGCCAGCAGACCCATAACAGCTTAAATGTCCTGGACATAATTCTCACTACATGGGAGAGCATTGCACTCCAACCCCCAGTGTGATGTCCTCCCTGGTAAGATTGCCATAAATTAGTCTGATTCGATGTAATTATAAGACCAGATTATGTCATCAAGCTGAAAAATGCTTAAGAGTTTTTCTAAGGCAAATTACTTCATACTAAGTGATGGCATGAGATGTTTCAAAACTCCTTGAACACAGATAACATGGACTCCTATGCAAAGGTGTACATCAATGACTTGTATAACTACTTAATCAGTTGTATAGAATTGGCTGTACCTGACTGGATTAAAACCAGGTCTTGCTGAAAAAACAAGCAACCCTGATAGACCTCTAATATAAACATGCTGTAGAACAGAGGAAAGAAACTAACGTCCAAGAACAAGAGGGAACTGGCTCAGCAGAAGACTAAATCCTTTTCTAGCTTAAAGAAACAAATTATAGATATTAGACAGCTTGGCATGTCATCCACAGTGAAGATTTTTTATTTATTTATCATTTGTTGACCGAGAAAGTCCGACTAGGTTCCACAGAGCCTGATTTCAGCGGAGGCCCGGGGAGAAATGCTCCTTGTTGTTGTTGTTGTGTCTTTCGGCTTTTCCCGGTTAGGGGTCGCCACAGCAGAACTCCGGTCTGATAATCATTGGCAGTAGAGTTTTACGCGCCGTGTTGCCAGCCCTGATGCACAACCTTCAACGAAGGTACGCCCATTCATGCATGTCTACACACAGAAGACGCTCTAGCTGAGAATTGAACAGGACGTCTTACTGTGAGGCGACAACACTACAGCAGCACCACCACCGCAGTATGAAGCAAAAATAGCCTCACTAGCTAAGGATACTCAAAAGACATTCTTTAACTATGTCCAAAATCTAAAATGGAATTCCCAGCTATACATTGAAATGGTGGGGGTCCAGGTTTTATTTTTACTTCAAAGGAGACCATTTTGTGGTCTGACCTTACCAGGAAAGACATTACAGTAGGGTTTGTGTAGCACTCTCCCATATTAGTAAGGACCAGATCTAGTATGGCTGCACCCCTTGTTGGTGTATTGACTATCTGGTCAGGGTGTTTGTGTTTACAGAATCCAGGAATCTCTGTGCCGTTACGTTTGGTGTTGTATAGGACTCCCAGTAGTGAGGTAATCAAAGTCACCCATGAATATGGTATTAGGTTGGATGGTTAGTGTTCCAATAAGTTTAAATACATGGTATGGGTGTTCTGTGTCACAGAGGGGTCCTATAGCTGGCAAGGAAGTGATACTGGATTTTTGCCTATGGTGATTTGAACATGGAGCAGCTCAAGTGCATTGTCTTGTTTGACCAGTAGTGAGGTATATTTATTTTTGATGTAAATAGAGAAACATCCACCTTTAGTCCCTGACTGTGTAGTAGCTGGTCTAAACGCGTGGAAGACATTATAACCTTGCAATGTTGGTGTGCTGTCCCCAGCTTTAAACTATGTAAATGACTGCACAAACATCAGCATTTTCTAGGGTGAAGAAAGCTTCTAGAGAGTGGAGTTTTTTTTGTTTAACTCCTAGCATTGAGAAATAATACCCTTAGATTTTCTTGGTTTTGATTTGCTATGTCAGAAGTACTTTCAGTTTGACACTGCCTAAAAAAGGCTGCATCTTACATGAATTCAGGCAGGAACTTGCAGCACCATTAGGCACCCTATTCAACCAAAGCCTGAGTACTGGCTTGGTCCCAGCTGAGTTGAGGACAGCCACTTTCATCCCTTTACATAAAGGTGGAGCGTCCACCAATCTGGGAAATTATAAACACATCAGCCTAACTAGCCTGATCTGCAAGGCCATGAAATGGATTATCATAGACCTCATTAACAAGGACATTGGCAACCTCCAGACACTTGATCCCTCACAGTTTGGATTCGTCAAAGGGAGGTCATGTCTGCTAAATTTGAACAACTTCTTTGAGGCAGTCAACAAAGCCATGGACGAGGGGTAGATGGTGCACACTGCCTAGTTTGACCTGGCCAAAGCCTTTAACACTATTCCACACTTGGGCATAAAAGATAAACTCTCTCAACTAAGCATCAATCCATATGTTACCAGATTGGTAGAAAACTGGCTCACTGATAGAGCCCATGTAGTCAAGATAGGAGAAGCCACCTTAAGCAGTAGACTTGTAGCAAGTGGCTTACCCCAGGTTCAGTCCTGGGGCCTCTGTTATTTGGGATATAGTTGTCTGAGGTGCAGGACAAAACCAGTGAGCTATGGCTGACCAAGTTTGCTGATGACTGCAAGCTGGGTGCTGTCAATTCCCCTAGTGATGTGGACATCCTCTGAGAGTGGCTCACTAAGACAAATGATTAGTGCCAGAAACATGGATTCAACATGAGTACCAAAAATGCATCATCATCCCTTTAATGATCACATTAATAACAATGTCCTAAGCACTCAATCAGTCGTTGTTGCTTCCATAGTATGGAAGCTTTCCATCCAGAGACAAGGAGGTCATAACATCCCTGTATTCTTCCCTTTTAAGGCCCATTATTGATTACAATGCACCTTTCGGCATCTACCTTGCAAAGCACATGCAGCAGCTGGAGAGACCACAGAGGTTCCTCACCAGGAGAATCCAGGGCCTCAAACATCTAGGCTAAAAGCCCTATCACTCCAATCAGTTTAATACAGACTCCTCAGAGGGGACCCCTTTCTGGCATACAAGGCCATCATGGACCCCACCTCGATGGGATTGCTGCATATCCGCAAGTCAAGCTCCCCTCAACCTGGTCTGTGACATCAATAAGACTTGCTGGTGGGACAGATTTGTGTCCCAGAGACTCCCCCATCTGTAGAATAGACTCCCTCTCCACATCAAGCTGAGTATCTCTTTACCCCTTTTTAAGCACAACCTGGATAATTGAATGGGAAACAGAAAATATACCTCTGAGATTCCACCCATGTCCCAGATGGACAGGTGCATTGGGTGCTGATTTGCCTAAACATGGGCTAAACTCTTGCCTAGGCTTATAAGAGCCTCAGGGCCAATAGCCTAGTATCCTCATATGATCCTATGATCCTATGTTCCTATGAACTGTACTGTGCATAGTGCACTTCATTTATCAGACAATTACATCTTCATTCTTTATTAATTTCCTTTCTGCAGTTGACTGGAGTCAAATTAGAACACACATGCAGTGAATACAGCCCTACAGAAGTTATTTGCATATATTACTTATCAAAGGACAATCATGCTTCAAACGTTGTTATTGTTTCTTAGAATTTGTCATTTATATTACTTTGTTCCTTTATTCAAACTGGCATTTATAAGACAGATGACTCACTCTGGCCAGGTGCCCTGCATGAAACTGGACATTGTGAGCCTGTTCAGCTGCAGCTGTTGGAAGAGAAGCAAATCATTATGCATGCCAGTTTTGCATGGACTCAGCTTGTATGTTAGTAAAGTAGTAGCAAGCATACCTACATATTTGTGAGGTATTCCTAGCCCTTGCCTCTTGGACCCAGATGTCCAAGGTTCCCCTCTTCTTCACTTCAAGTCATCATAGTGGCTGATCCAAGGCTTCAGCTTTACATTCTCAGCCTTGGTAATCAGCCTGCAGCAGCTGAGGTTTATAGTTGGTCAACAGGTGTCCAAGAAACAATGTGGACTTCTGCACACCCAGCTCTGTGCCCAAAAGCGTGCTCCCTCACCAACACTCTCAGGCATTTCAACAGATTACTAAGGGCTCCAGTGAATGCTGGCTGCATCCCTGGCCTTACACATCATAGTGTAACATTCAGAAAAGCACCGCATTGCTTAGCATCACACAAACCAGCTTAGAGGAGCTGAGCATCATGGAAACTCGCACAACCATGTTTCAGCGGAGCTTAGCAAAGAGCAAATAAGAATAGCCATTGACCATGTTTAAGTGGTGCTTAGCATTGCGCAGTTTTTCCAAATATAGCAATTTTATTTTTGTATTAAACCACCCTTTAGGTCACCTCACACAGTTTCATGGCATGACATGCAAAAAGGTATGAACAAGAAGAAGGTTACTGTTAGCTGTCTGTCAGGTGCAGGATCCACCACATAACACAAGCACTCAGGTCACTGAAGAACAAGTACAAATATGACTCTGTCATTGTCCATGTTGGTGTGAATGACCTGAGCTGTACCTCCCTGGACTACATGAAAAGAGATATGGAGGAGCTCTCTGATCATGTAGCCCAGGCCGGTATGACCCTGACCCTGATTAGCATCCTACCCTCACCAAGAATGATACCATGGTATAGAGAAAAAAATATCAATTTCAACAATTGGCCAAGATTTTGGTGTCATTCAAAGGGGATCCAGTGTCTGTTAGCCTGGGATGACATGCTCGATAAGCCAGGCTGCTTCACTAGAGATGGTTTGCACCTGTCACCCATAGGCTTTCGAATATTGGCCAAGGATCTTGCCACCCCCGTAGTGCCTTTTTTAGGCAAGGCTCAAAAGACAAACCCACTGCCGTAAATGGCAGAAGTAACAAAAAACTGAGGGTAATGCTACTAAATGCCAGAAGTCTAAATCTCAAAATGCATATATTTGAGGCACTCCTCAGTATGGAGAAAATCAATATATGTGCAGTAACAGAAACCTGGATTAAGACCCCAGAGAGCACCGCAGCACTACCAGGCTACAACTCGTACCATACATTTCGGCCACATAACCCAGACCAAAATACAAAAGGCGGGGGAGTATCCATATTCAAGGATACCCACACCTCCAGGTTAGTGACACAGCACGATGCTTCAGAGATCATCCACATGAAACTAACAATGGTTAAAACTGCTATTCAAATTATAGCTTGCTACAGATCACCCACCATGTCCCAGGACCCCCACTCCACATTCCTGGAAACACTGGGAAACATAAAGGTCCTACCAAACACCCTGATATTGGGTGATTTCAATTACCCAGTTTGGGAGAACTACTCAAGTACAAACTCCCTTGCCCAACATTTCCTAGAATTTATAAACTCAAATGCCCTGGATTAATTGGTCAACACCCCCACCAGAGGTGACAAAATATTGGACCTGGTCATCATCAACATGAGCGACTGGTGTTCCACACCGGAGGTCAACCCCTCGCTGGTTAGATCTGACCATAAACTAATCACTCTGCATATTCAGATTCCGACACCACCCCCGGTCAAAGAAACCACTGTGAAAAACTTTTCAAAAGCAAACTTTACGTTACTTAAGACTGAGGTGGGAAGCTTCAAAGACTGCATGCTAAAGGATAATGCTGTCCAAGCTGCAAAATCCTTTACTACTGCACTCTACAGGCACCTGCAAGAATGCATGGATCGTGCTATCCCAAACAAAACCAAGACTCACTCCTCAAAGAAAAGGAAACCAGTCTGGTGGACCCCTGCCATAAACAAGCTATACAATAGAAGGAGGAAACTAGTACAGAAAAGAGTAAAATCCCATGAAGGGAAGACATCCATGATCAATATCAGCAAGAAACTACGTTCCCCTCATAAAATCAGCCAAGGCTAGTTTCGAAAGAAAAATTGCCATGGACTCCAAAGATAACCACAAGGCATTCTTTAGCTATGTCAAGAATCTAAGTGGCAATTCTCAGATCTGCTCAGAGTTAGTGCAGAATGGCACAAAATACACTGAACTGACTGATATAGACAACATCCTGGCTGACAGGTTCAGTACAAACTTCACCCCCTCTCACCCCCAAAAGGCCCCATAACTATACCAGAAGAATGTAGTGCCCCTGAAATCACAGACACTCAGGTTAAAACAGCCCTTTCCAAAGCCAAACCCACAGCATCAATGGGGCTGGATGGTGTCCCAGGCTGCATCCTACATGAGCTCAAAGATGAACTAACCCCTCACTTAAACTCAGCCTCTCCACAGGCTACCTGCCCACAGAGTGGTGCACTGCAATGGTTATTCCGCTCCACAAAAGTGGAGCCACAATGGACCCCAGGAACTATCACCCTATAAGCCTGACTAGCTTGGATTGCAAAGCTATGGAGCACATCATCATGGATCTTATTAACAGAGACATTGAGAACCTCCAAACACTGGACCTTACCCAGTTTGGCTTTAAGGGCAGATCACGCTTCCTAAACCTGGTGGTCTTCTTTGAGACAGTAACCAAGGCTATAGATGAGGGAAAGGTGGTCCACGCAGCCTACCTAGACCTTGCAAAGGCCTTCAACACCATTCCCTACGCAGGTAGTGTAGACAAGCTCACCAGCCTGAACATAAACCCCTACATCACGAGATGGGTTACCAACTGCCTCACAGACAGAACCCACACGGTAAGAGTTGCGGGAGCTAGGTCTGACTCTAAACCGGTTACAAGTGGCATTCTACAGGGTTCAGTCCTAGGACCCCCTCATTTTTGGCATATGCTTCTCAGAGGTACAGGCAAGCACAGGAGGACTATGACTGACCAAGTTCACAGACAACTGCAAACTAGGGGCTATAACTGACTCTCCGGCTGACACAGACATCCTCCAAAAGGACCTCACTGAGACAGATACCTGGTATCAAAGCCATGGCCTAAAGCTAAATGCCAAAAAGTACATAGTCATCCTCTTTGGAAAAAACAAAGTACCCACAAACTACCACATAGGTGGTAGCCCCCTAAATACAGAAGACATAATAAGGGATCTTGGGACCCAAGTAGATAGTAACCTCTCCTTTGATAATCACATTGCCAAAGTGGTTAGAAAATCCTTCTATGTGTCCCACCTAATCACAAAAGGGTTTGCATCCAGATCAAAAGAAGTCATTGGGCCCCTCTATGTATCACTCATCAGACCCATCATAGAGTACAATGCCCCATTTGGAATGTACCTTACAAGACCCCTGCAACAGCTGGAAATACCACAGAAGTACCTCACCAAGAGGATCACTGGCCTTAAGCAGATGCCATATGCAGCTCAGCTGAAGAAACTCCAGTTGTATTTGGTTGCATACCGCCTACTCAGAGGTGATCTCTGCCTGACATGCAAGGCCATGTCCAACCCAGATTTAATGGACATGCTCCACCCAAAGAAAACCATATCCCCTCAAGCCACATGCTCCAGGGATCTAAACATCATCACAACAATAAATAGGACGTGCTGGAGGGGCAGATTCATAGGTTCATAGGTTCATAGATTAGTACTAAGCTAACTTCCCTTGTGAGACATTTTAAGCCCTGTAATATCCTCACTTGGCCTCAAACACCACAACTTGTGTTTGTAAGGAAAACACCTTAACCATTAGGCCACCCTCCCAACCCCCGTCCCAGAGACTTCCCATGCTCTGGAACAAGATGCCAGTCTACATTAGGCAGAGCTCCTCACTAACCCTCTTCAAGAGAAACCTTGATGAGTGGATGGGAAGCAGA
Organism: Protopterus annectens; assembly: GCF_019279795.1. Lineage (NCBI taxonomy): Eukaryota > Metazoa > Chordata > Ceratodontiformes > Protopteridae > Protopterus > Protopterus annectens. The sequence goes on along the minus strand of NC_056726.1, from coordinate 1,066,335,226 downwards.
AAGTTTACCCCAGGGATCACTTGAATGGCTCTGCTGGACAGAGGCACAGGGAAGTAATCTAAGGGGACGGTGAAAGCCAACACATTCTGGCTAGTCTTATAAATGCCTTCGGGCAGACAGCCTAGTACCTACCTCTGAACCTATGAACTCACGACTCAAACCCAAGACCTACTACCTTTGAGACTGTGAGTCAACCTATTTAGCTACTGGGATAGTGAGACAACAACTATACCTTCACATGTACTAAAAGGTGCCTGTTAGCATTGCTAAGCACAACACCACACCATGCCACATTGTGCAAACATCCATTTAAAAAAAATGACCAATTAATTACATCCGATTTCTATTTTTAGATGTCTGACAGGTGTTATCTGTGCATGTGTAAGTGCAGCTCAGCACCACTAAGCACCATGCTGCCCCACACAAACGGGCATTAAAAAAGTCATGTCAACTGATTAATTACATCTGGTTTCTATTTTAGATGTCTGGCAGGTGTCAGCTGTGCATGTGTAAGTGCAGCTCGGCACCACTAAGCACCATGCTGCCCCACACAAACGGGCATTAAAAAAGACATGTCAACTGATTAATTACATCTTGTGTCTATTTTAGATGTCTGGCAGGTATCAGCTGTGCATGTTAAGTGCAGCTCAGCACTGCTAAGCACCACACCCTGCTGCACAAATGGGCAATAAAAAAATTAAAAAAAATAAATAAAAACAGATAGAATAATTAATTACATCAGCTTTCTATTTTTAAATATCTAGTAGGTGTGAGCTGTGCATGTGTAAGTGCAGCTCAGCACTGCTAAGCACCACACTGAAGAAACTGGCATTAAAATAATACAAATATATTCAAACACTAGCTGAGTACATTACCAGGATTCCTTTCCAGTATATGACATCTGTCCAAGAATTTCCTGGACAATCCACAGCCTCTGCACTACTGCTTACATGGATTCGGTATTTGTGTTACTGTGATCTCCTTCAGCAGCACAACACCATTATTAATATGCAAGGCATGCTGCCGAGGGAGAACCGTTCCCATGTACATAGGTACATTCCATGTAGGCTCTACACA
>NC_056726.1:1066319149-1066331649 GCF_019279795.1 Protopterus annectens | reverse complement strand
GAAGTCTCTGGGACAGGAATCTATCCCTCCAGCATGTTCTGGTTATTGTGGTGGCAAGGTTTAATTCCCTAGAGCATGTAGCTCAGAGGAATTGAGATTTTGTTAGGTGTAGCATGTCGAACAGCTCTGGGTTTGACATAGCTTTGTATGTTAGCCAAAGATCACCTCGGTGTAGGTGATATGGTACGGAGTAAAGCTGGAGACAGACAGCATAGGGCATCTGTTTGAGGCCAGTAATCCTCTTGGTGAGGTACTTCTGTGGCCTTTCCAGCTGTTGCAGATGTGTTGTGAGGTACATTCCAAAAGAGGCATTGTACTCTATAATGGGGCCAATGAGTGATGAGTAGAGGTGAACAATGACCTATTTTTTTCCAGGGTGAGAACCTTTTTCTGATGAGTTGTGCCATGTAGAAGGATTTTCTGACTACTGTGGCGATGTGATTACCATAGGAGAGACTACTGTCCACCTGGGTCCCAAGGTCCCTTATCACACATTTGGCATTAAGTAGACTGCCACCTATGTGGTAGTTCATGGGTACAGAGTTTTTACCAAAGGGGATGAGAATGCACTTTTTGGCATTGAGCTTGAGACCATAGCTCTGACACCAGGTGTCTGTTTCAGTGAGGCCCTTCTGTAGGATGTCCACATCATTTGTGGACTCAACTATGGCTCTTAGTTTGCAGTCATCTGTGAACTTAGTTATCCAGAGACCTTCTGTGTTAGCCAGTACTTCAGAGAAGTAGATACCAAACAGGAGAGAACCCAGGACTGAACCTTGAGGTGCTCCACTTGTCACTGGTTTGAAGTCAGATTTGGAGTCTGCAACTTTTACAGTGTGGGTTCTGTCAGTGAGCCAGTTGGCAACCCAACTTGTGACATAGGGATTTATACCTAATTTTGTGAGTTTATCTATAATTCCAGAATGTGGGATGGTGTCAAAAGCCTTGGCAAGGTCAAGATAGGCTGTGTGAACCACATTACTCTTGTCTATGGCTTTGGTGACTGCTTCAAAGAAGTCGATCAGGTTCAGGAGGCATGATCTGCCTTTCACAAACCCAAACTGGGTGGGGTCCAGAGTTTGGAGGTTACCACTATCTTTGTTTATAAGTTCCATGATGATACTTTCCATGGCTTTACAGACTAGGGTCGTCAGGCTAATAAGGCAATGGTTCTTGGATTCCATAGTTGCTCCCCCCTTGTGGAGTGGGATAACTGTTGCTGTGTGCCATTCAGTGGGCACAAAGCCTGATGTGAGGCTATGATTAAATATGGTGCTTAGGTGGGGAGCCAATTCATTCTGAAGTTCATGTAGAACACAGCCTGGGATGTTGTCTGGCCCCATAGAAGCTGTGTTGTTGGCTTTAGGGAGTGCCATTTTTACCTGCATAGTTATGATTATGGGGACTCTGTATTCTTCTGGTATGGATATGAGCCCTTTAGAGGGTGAGAGAGGGTTAAAGTCAGCACTGAACCTATCTGCCAGGATGTTGGCAATATCAGTTGGTTCTGTAATTTTCATGCCATTGTGCTGTAACTCAGAGCAGATCTGGGTGTTGCCATTGAGATTCTTGACATAGCTATAGAATGCCCTGTGGTTCTCCTTAGAATCAGTGGCAATTTTGTTTTCGTAGCTAGCTTTGGAAGATTTTATGAGGGATCTCTTCTTCTAAATGAGGCTAACCAGAGAGATCCTCCACTCATGGGATTTTACTCTCTTTTGCAACAGTTTCTTCCTTCTGTTGTAGAGTTTGTTTATGGCAGGGGACCAACAGATTGGCTTCATTTTGTTGGAGGATAGCGTCTTGGTTCTGTTAGGAATAGCACGATCCATGCACTCATGTAAGTGCTTATAGAGGGCATTTGTATGGGATTCAGCAGTCGTAACTGTATTGTCCTTCTGCATGGGTGTCATGAAGTTTGCCACTTCTGTCTCAAAAAGCATGAAGTTGACTTTGGAGAAATATTTTACAGTGGTTTCTTTAATGGGGGGTGGGGGCGGCATGGGGATATCTAAGGTGATTAGCTTATGGTTGGATCTGACCAATGAGGAGTTGACTTCAGGTGTGGAACACCGGTCACTCATGTGGGTAATGACTAGGTTTAGGATATTGTTGCCCCTGGTGGGGATATGGATAAATTGATCCAGGGCATTGGAATTTAATTCCAGAAAGCATTCAGTGAAGGAGTTTGTACATGAGTAGTTTTCCCAGTAATGGTGGGGGTAGTTGAAATTGTCCATTATTAGGCTGTTTGGTTGAACCCTAATATTTTTCCATATATCAAGAAAAGAGGAGTGGGAATCCTGGGGCATGGTGGGGGATCTGTAGCAAGCTACAATTTGGATTGCAGTTTGGGGGTGTGGATATCCTTAATGAATATGAACACACCTCCGCCTGTAGTGTTCCAGTCCAGCTTAAATCGTGAAAGGTGTGGTATGAGCTATAGCCTGGTAATGCAGGGGTGCTCTCTGGAGCCTTGAATCAGGTCTCAGTCACTGCACAGATATCAATGTTCTCCATTTTAAGGAGTGCCTCAAGTGAGTGCATTTTGAGGTTTAGACTTCTAGCATTGAGTAGCATTACCCTCAGTTTTTGCTTGCCTGTACCTGTTATGGTGGTGAATGTGTCATTTGAACCTTGCCTAAAAAGGGCACTATAGGGGCAGCAAGACCCTTGGCCAGTATCCAGAATCCCAGGGGCGACAGAAGCAGGCTATCTCTGGCAAAGCATCGTTGTCTGTTGACCATGTCATCCCAGGCAGACAGATACTGCATCCCCTTAGAATTACACCAGAAGCTTAACCAGTTGTTGAAGTCAATCATTTTGTCCGGTATCATTCTGGGTGATGGCAGGATGCTACTCAGGGCTAGGGTCATACCTGCCTGGGCTGCAAGATCAGAGAACTCTTCCATGTCTCTTTTCATGTAGTCCAGGGAGGTATTTCTCACATCATTCACACCAACATGGACCATGACAGAGTCAAATTTGTACTTGTGGAGTGACCTGAGTGCGTGGGTTGTGTGGCGGTTCCTGGCACCCAACAGGCAGCTGACAGTAACCTTCTCCTTGTTTAGCCTGGTGAGTGGGACATCAGTGTGCCTGAGTATCGAGTCGCCTATGACTAGTGTGTTGGGTACGTTGTTTTGCCTTATGGCCTGTGGTTGAGTGGCACACAAGTCTGTGGACTATGTGTCATTTGGGTTGTGTTGGGGTGTGGAGGTTGCTTGGGCAGATTATTATTCAGAGCCTCCATGAATATTTTTGTTTCTATGTGTGATGTTTGGTGGTGTAGGTATAGTGGGACTATGTGAAGTGTGGTGTGGTGCAAGTGTTTATCTTCTCCTCTTGACTATCAAGTTCAGTCTTGGTTGGAGAGATCTTTGCCTCCAGTTTGGCTAGATAAGTGCATCTCTCACAGGTTGTAGTGTTGGGTGGTAGGAGGAGAGGGTTATCTGTGTACATGGGGCAATTGATACATTGCCTCAAGATGCCCAGATTCGTCAGGTATACAGGAGAGAGCACCATGAGCTGACCCTTAGACATGCCTGAATAAAACTATTTACCTCTAGGCAAGTGAGAAAAGTAAGTACTAAAACTGTTTCCCTCTAGGTAAGGAGGAAAATTGAGTGCTGTAGTAGTATGTAGCTTACTTAGTGCTTACAACAAGCTCTGAACAAGTGCTGAGCACAAGGAAGCAAATTCAAGTGCTAAAACTAAGAAACTGGCTAGTTCTAAGGGAAAAACTGAAGAGCAGACTTTATGGCGCTGGGAATAGTTTAACCCTAGCTAAGTCGTACTGCGTGATGTGCAAACTCATGCAAACTCACACAGGTTTTTAACTCAAAGTTGAAAGGGATAGAAATCAGCCCAGAACAGCCAATATGGTTCAATTTCAGAGCTGGAAACCACTCCTCTTGTGACAGATAGTATGTTCAATGCTTACCACTCTCACTGATGAGCAGAAAGACTTCCCACTATCACAACAAGGTCTGGACAATTCAGAAACACAAACTGAAGTCCTGAAACTAGCAAATCTGGGATCCAGACTAATGTAGTATAGGAAAAGGTGTGAAACAAGCAAAACATATAGTAGTTTTGTTTTTGAGAAATTAAGCAGAAAAAAGCAATTTAACAGTAATTATGCACAGAAAAGGTGGTTGCACTTGAGGTTGACACCTACAGTAATAAATACAAATTAAATTATTAGCTTTAAGCTGAAAATCAAAGTGCACACACAGTAAAATGATTTAACAGTACAATGCCGTAGAAATATTAACAGAGCCACAGTATAAATGGCTTTTAAAGTACGATAAGCAAAAACAGTTGAGAAAAAGCCAAAAAGATACTTCGAATCAGCAAAAAAGTCTCTCCTTCTCATTTCTGGTACTGTAGTAGTCTACAGGACACCCAAGCAGGATCCGCTGAGCTAAAAATTTCTATTGAAGGATCTATCTTATTTCAAAAATACAAAAAAAAGACCAAAAGTATAAGATAATATTAAAGCAAATATAAAATAAATCAGCTTTTTGATCTTGGCTGGGTTGTTAAGGTGATGGATGAAAATTCATTGCTGTTTCACTTCACTATTTTGAAAACTGTCAGTTATGTGTATACTGTCAAGCATTTAATGCAGAGGATTAACCCTATGAATTGCAATTGGTTTTGTTTATGTACTCCGGGTTCCCTTGGCCTATGTTTGCCTACTGTGTGACCCTGAGCATGTCAATTACCCTGCAATTTTTCTGTGAAAATTGAGCTAGGCTTATTAATACTCTGATGAATAACTTCATAGGTTTAGCTTCATAGGTTAGTACTAAGCTAACTACTCTTGCGAGCCATTTTAAGCCTAGCCAATTATCTGTTGTGAGACTCAAACCCAGCACCTTGTGTTTGTGAGGCAAACACCTTAACCATTAGGCCACTGCTGCCTTCTCTAAATGCTCTTTTAGGCCATTTTAAGCCTAGCCAATTACCCCATGTGAGAATCAAACCTTGCACCTTATGCCTGTAAGGTAAACATCTTAACTATTATGCCAACCTCCCACATGCCTAGTAATCACATCTGAACACACAGGCCATATTTACACAGACCATATTCTATAAAAAAAGTATTAAAGATATGCTAGTTCATGCTTATTTTATTTTTTCTGCTGCCAGTCTAACTAAATGTATTTCTGATTATGGTTTTAAAGCATGTGGTCATTGTAGTATATGTAACCAAACAGTAAATTCTTTTGACTGTATAAATGGAAAGAAATTTAATGTGAATGGTAATTTTAGTTGTAACACAGAGGGTATTGTATATGTACTCAAATGTGAATGCAATTTATTTTACATAGGTGAATCAAAAAGAAGTTTTCGAGTCAGGTTCTTAGAACATCTGAGAAATATTAAAAATGAAAAGGTTTAGGCTTTCATTTTAAAAAATATCATAACAGTGATGGTAAAAACTTAACATGCACAATTTTGGAAAAAGTACATTGTGTGAAAGGTATGTGCTTGAAAAATAAACTACAATGGAAAGAAGCACTGTTTATTTTAAAATTTGACACTTTACACCCTAAGGGGTTAAATAGAGAGCTTGATTGGAAATGGCTGTTGTAATTAAGTGTTTTTAATTGTTTTATTAGAATAGTTTTTACTATATAAAGGAATGAGAAATGGGTTTTGTTATACTCTGTTAAAAGGCTTATGTTTGCGCTGGAGAACATCAATTGTTGGTACTATAAAATAAATTCTTTGGATATACTGGCCGAGTCATTTCCTGGACTATTTTTCCTTCTTGGTGGTTTAATATACTTTTATCAATGGCCAGTGATCCTTCTTTCCAAACTCCCAGAATTTTTCGTGAGGAACTGGGAGATACTACTCAAAGAACTTTTGAACAAAATATTCTACAGGTGGGTGAACGTTTGCCTGATAGAGGTATGAATTCTACATCCCAACTGGGAGAATCACAGAAGATTTGGGATAAAGTGCTGTTGGATGGATGTCAAAAACGGATTGTTAATCCATTCTCTACTATAGGACAACATCATACTGCAGCTATGTCAGCTGAATTACAAGGTACTGTTAAAAAACTTGAAAGTTTACTTTTAAAGAAAATGCAACACATTATAACATTATTAGCTTACAAAGGTATCTGAGCTGAATATTACTCCAAAGGGCTTAAGACCTTTCAAAATCCTTCTACGCCTTTGATGAAAAAAAATGTAGAAGATGTACAGTTTGCTAAAAGATGGGTGATGGCAGCACATCGCTGTACAACAGAATGGGTGGCCATCCTAGTCGAAAGAGATTTGTTAAAACAAAAACTGATTAAAAATGACAGTGCAAAGCTGTGCTCTAGTTTATGCACTTCTCTGACGGTCCCTAGATTTGAGGGCATGTTAAAAGATCTTAATGAGAAAGTACTGAGTAAAACTGAGACTTTGATTGACAGAAAAATACACAAATTGCAGAGAGATCTGAGGTATTATGCAAATGAGACTGCTTTTACCAATAAAAACCATCTGAAAACCATGGGCGGGTTCTCTGGTGAAAGGATGGTAAAGAAAAAACATGGTGTCTTGTTTACTTCATCTGAAGCAACAGAAGCTTCAGGAGAATGGTCGGATGAAAATGCAGACTTTACTTCACTTCCTCCAGCTCAAAAAAGTGAATATATGTATGAACATTTTTATAACAGACCCAATACAAGTGAGAGAGGTCGGAAAAGGGGACAAGCAGACACGACGTGGGGCAGACAACAACAGAATCAACAGGGGAAAAGGAAAAGATGGTATTAACTTTTTTAAAACTATTAGTGTTAATGACAGGTTAGATGAACAGTATGTTTTTAATTTAACTGGCAGTTCTTTTTCAGATACTGAAATAGCAGTATTAAATTGTGGCATTAAGTTTATTCCTACTGTCGTTTCTATTATGCATACATTTAAAATAGATGTTTTTAAGCTAGTAAGAAAGTTACATCTTTTGTGCTTTTTTCAAAGTCAAACGAAAAAAATGTACAAGTAACTAATTCCTTTGATATGGATGATTCTCTGAATGAGACAACTTCTATGGAATTTTTTTCTTGTGATTCTTTTTTTGAGAATGATGAAACTTTGAATGCTTACTGTCTATTATCGACAGATGGGATTAGCATAAAAAGTAACTATATACCTCCTTTTACTAATGAGGCAGTGAAATGTTTTTCCAGCATAGTGAATGAATTATTCTATGCAGGATATTTTTTAAAAAAAGGAAAAAGTGTCTTATAATCTAACTAAAAATGAATGGGAGGCTTTAACGAAGATGAGATGTAGAAAAGATATTATATTTAAGCCCTCAGATAAAGGCAATAAGTTAGTTATAATGACAGTAGAACAGTATTATAAGATGTGTATGGATAATTTAAATAATGAGGAAGTATATAGAATTGCTATATGGAAGGAATATGAAACAGCCTTGTCAGCATATAATGAACTAATAAATAGGGGTATAGACTTGGTTATTTTACCAAAAAGACATAGAGAGGAAATTTTCCATAGAAAATTGTACTATGTAAATTTTACTGTCTTCTAAACTACATAAAGATAGATATAATCCCCCGGGTCATCCTATAGTGTCTGCTTGCAACTATTTTCTTCATAATATAGGAATTGTGTTGCATGAATTACTTTTACCAAAGGTTGTGCAGTTGTCTTCCCATATTAGAGACACCTTTGACTTTCTGGAGAATTAATAAAAATTCAGTGGAATGAAAATAGGTACTGGATAGTAGTAGATGTTAAAATTTGTATACTAATATTACACATGAATTAGGGGTGGAAGCTCTTAAATTTCATTTGGGTGAAACTCCACTACGATTATACAGTTGATTTAATACTGTTTTGTCTTAAAAATAATTTTTTTGAATTTAATGAAATTCTTTATCAACAAATTAAAGGCACAGCGATGGGAGCAGTTTTACCCAGTATATGCAAATCTATTTATGGGTTATTTTGAAACCAAATTTCTATATAGAATGTGCTTTTTCAGAAGTCATGCAATAGAATATTATCGTTACATAGATGATTTCATCTTTCTATGTGAAGGGGGTAGTTTAGATGTACATAATTTTATTCATGATCTAGACTGTAATAATTTTGGTATAAAGTTTGATGGAGCTCAGTGGGGAGATAAAGTTACATTTTTGGATGTAAATTTGCATGTTAGAGGTAATAAGGTAGTAACATCAGTACATCATAAATTTGAAGGTGTGAATAATTTCATTAATGGGACTAGTTGCCATCCTCCACACTTAATATCAGCACTTCCCTATAATGAATTATTGCGAATTTCAAGATTAACTAGTGATGAACAACAAAAAGAATTAGAAATTGAGTTGACTTGTCAGAAATTTATCAAAAGAGGTTATAGCGTAGAAAGTGTAGAACAAGCTAAAAATAATTTGAATTTTAATAATCAGATTCATAAACAAGTAAAACATAGGGCTAAATCAGATAAAAATGTGTATAATCAACAAGTGGATAAAATGTTTTTTGTTACAATATATGGAACATATACAGAGAAGTTAGTAGAAATTGTTATGTTTTATTGGACACATTTGTTACAAGATCCATGCTTGGGTGAATTGTTACCTCAAAAACCTATGGTGTCTTATAGACATGGAAAAAGTATTAAAGATATGCTAGTTCATGCTTATTTTATTTTTTCTGCTGCCAGTCTAACTAAATGTATTTCTGATTATGGTTTTAAAGCATGTGGTCATTGTAGTATATGTAACCAAACAGTAAATTCTTTTGACTGTATAAATGGAAAGAAATTTAATGTGAATGGTAATTTTAGTTGTAACACAGAGGGTATTGTATAATGTACTCAAATGTGAATGCAATTTATTTTACATAAGTGAATCAAAAAGAAGTTTTCGAGTCAGGTTCTTAGAACATTTGAGAAATATTAAAAATGAAAAGGTAGAAAGCCCTTTAGGCTTTCATTTTAAAAAATATCATAACAGTGATGGTAAAAACTTAACAGGCACACTTTTGGAAAAAGTACATTGTGTGAAAGGTATGTCCTTGAAGAATAAACTACAATGGAAAGAAGCACTGTTTATTTTAAAATTTGACACTTTACACCCTAAGGGGTTAAACAGAGAGCTTGATTGGAAATGGCTGTTGTAATTAAGTGTTTTTTTTAATTGTTTTATTAGAATAGTTTTTTTACTATATAAAGGAATGAGAAATGGGTTTTGTTATACTCTATTAAAAGGCTTATGCCGAGGCGCTGGAGAACATCAATTGTTGGTAATATAAAATAAATTCTTTGGATATACTGGCCGAGTCGTTTCCTGGACTATTTTTCCTTCTTGGTGGTTTAACATATTCAATTAATAACATTGCTAAGAATACTACTAATATAATAATAGCTTCCAGGTTGGTTGCCATAGAACGATACTGATTTCCTACATATGATTGTTGACCACTAGATCATACTGTAATTGCTCGCACACAATTGGTCAAATTCTGGTTTGATTGTAGTTATGTTTGGATCTGTGTGCAACATCACTGTGCACTGTTGTGGAGAGTTTCTCCTTCTCCATCTTTGTGTGACCTTGGAGTGTGTGCATACAGATTAGCAGGTTGGTGGGTATTCACTGCACCACATAGTTAGTGTAGGGAAGCTTGCTCCTTCATTATTTCAATCTGCATTGGTGGATTTTATTTTGTGCTCTTGATCAGTTGTGATTGCAAAGATTTTTTCATTGGCCATGTCCATCCATTACCCCTTTTACCAATTTTTGACATGGGGTCGGGGTATCACTTCAAAAGTGGCAATCATCTAGAACCAATGTTTACACTGCTGGGTAGCTAGCCCTGCTGTGGTTTTTAATCCATATCACACTCACACCTGTGGGCAATTTAGAGTGTCAAATCCACCTATTGAATGTCTTTTGAATGCAGAAGAAAACTGGAGCACCCTATGAAAACCCACATAAATAAAGGGAGAACATGCAAACTTCACACAGAAGGTACCCTAGCTGGGGCTCAAACAAGGGAACTTCTTCCTATAAGGTGACAACACTATACACTGCACCACAACTGACTTATCATGTCTTGATTATTAACAGGGAATAAGCAATACCAGATGTTCCAGAGACAATGATGCCTTCTGATGGAGATATTAGGCTTCAAAATATATCTGAGTATTTTGGAATTTCACAGTGCCAGTAATGTCATTATGCATTATCACTTACGTAAGTCATATGAATACCAATTAATATTATACAGATGTCTTTAAATTTTATGTAATAAAAGAATGATTTGGAATGATTGATTGCAATAAAATCCTCTGAAAAAGAAAAATATGTTACATGTTAGTGATAGGAAACTAAAATAATCAAAATAAGGTCAGGCTGTAATACTTCATTATAGTTTATGTATTTATTTATTGACATTTGATTACCAGTAAATTCTTATTGGGTAAGAGATCATTTTCAGTGGAGGCTCGGGGAGAAAAGCTCCAAAGTATTATGAAACATTTTAAGAAGAATTTTACAGGCCGGGATTCAGTAATCCTCCGTGTAAGACTAAACAAGTCTTACACGGAAACTGCAGCCTAAGAGGAAGACGTCAGCACGCCATGCATATTCATGAGGGTGCGTTGACTCAACTCTAAGGTTAACATGGAGTGTGCACGAGTGCAGGGGGTGTGTCGGACTGCCGAGCAGTCCAAATATCCACCCCCCTGCAAGTCCCTAAATCAGCAAATGTCAACAGACATGAGCGAGTCCGCTCAAATGTGTACATACACAAGACTACACTCCCCCACATTCTAAAATCCTGTACAATTATAAAATGTAAAACTTATATATATATTTTTTGTTATTCCCGATATAGCTGCCTGTATTTGCACGTGTTTGCATGGGTGTGCCCATTGCTTAGCTACAGTTAGCAGTTTAGACATCGAAGAGAATACTAAGAAACTCATATGCAAATTAAGCCAAATAACAGTAGCGTAGTGGTAGAGCCTTCGCACAAAGAGGAGGCATTCGCGGTTCGAGTCCCTCCACTCCCCTTTCTATTTTCTGTAGGAAATCTGTATAGAAAAGTAATTCCTGACATTTATCTGTTAAATTTTAGTAAAAAGTATTGAAATGGCCTATGTAGTAACGAACGATATTTTATATATATATATAAGAAGGTGAATTGGTTATGCATATTGATGAATGCATAAGTAACATATCTTAAGCAATGTGAAGCACTGCTAAGCAATGTTTACCAGTATTAAGCACAGTTAAGAATAATTGCCCATAGCTTAGCACTGCTTTAAATAGCGCAATGGCTTTATGGAGCCGCGATCGTGCCAACTAGCCGAAACAAAACATGTTTGCGGCTCACACAGCGCTAACTAGCCAATGTAGAGCAACGTAAAGCAATGCTGGGCAAAGTTGAGCAAAGTTGGCTAAACACAGCCACACCCCCTAGCTGGTCAGGCCAGTAGTAAAATAAAAGCAATGACAGGCCTCGAACACGGGATACTGTGCACCATAATCACAGTACTGAACTACTAAGCCATGACAGCTTTTGCTGTTCATGCACTGTCAACATACATATACATATTAATCAAAGTTTACTTAGTGCTAAGCAGGTGTGCACTCAGCTGAGAATTTTCAAATCTGGCCAATCACAAATAAGTGCGGGAAATTAGGCATATTTAAGCTCCATAGGCGTAAATACTTTCCATAACTGGTTGTAGCTCCCATCTGCAGGCAGCATGGCTGGTGTCTGAGAGGGCTCTCGCTTTCAAGTGCAACGGTGGGGCATTGAAGAGTCAAAAGTGATGGTTTGGCTCCTCATCCATAATCATGATGCCAGACTCCTGCAGGGCCAGTTCCAGGCCACTGAATACAAAGCGGAGGCCTGGAACCATCTCGCACATGATCTCACCAGTGCCATAGGCATCCCTCAGACTGGTGAGCAGGTCAGACACCACTATGCAGACCTGAAGAGACACAAGCAGGACCAACTGAACCAGTGGATACAGGAGGCTGGTGGGAATGAAAATGCCCCACTACTGAGTAGGTAGCCATGGAATGGAGTATGTAAGAATTTATATTGTAGTCGATATTATGGATAGGTATATGTCTCAATAACACTTCATTTACTTCACAGCTACAGGTGTCCATGCTGAGAATCAGCAAGCCTATGCAGATAGGCTGCTAAGGCTGCACCACCAGGCAGGTTAGTAATTATTCTGCATGTATTGTTATATAAAATAAGTGAGAGAGCCTGAAAAAAAGTGTTGTAGCCCAATAATAAAGGTATAATAAGTCCTAAATAATTTCTCTGCATGTACTGGTATATAAAATAAGTGAGAGAGCCTGAAAAAGAGTAAGAAAATCTCCATTAATAAAGGTATAATATGTCTTGAATAAGTCTTCTGCAAGCACTGTAATATCAAATAAATGAGAGAGCCTCTAGAAAAGTGAGTAATTTAATTTGATGATTATAGGA
>NC_056726.1:1066306200-1066313700 GCF_019279795.1 Protopterus annectens | reverse complement strand
ATCATGCTTTTACTTGGATTTTTTTTGAATGAAAGTGCTAAATAAAAATGGTATTATTATGAAAGCATGAAAAGGGCAGAGGGTAGGGCAGGGAGGCGTTTTGTCAAAAAACTGATTGTATTCATGACCGGAATTAAGTGCAATCAATACATTTCAGATTTATCTCACATTTGTTTATCAGGAAGGTCCAACTGGGTGTTAGCCCATTTTCAGTGGGGTCCCAGAGAAAAATCTCTAAAGACAATATATTCCTTACTGTTATGACCCACCACTGGACCAGTAATCAAGGAGCCTCAAGCCTCACCACTGGCAACAGGGGGAACATTCACTGGGAGGATAACAGGTACACACACAGTGTTTACAGATGCAGCTCTCTGCATCAAGTGCAATTTCCCTTAAGATCGCACAGAGACCACAGACAGTCCGATATGATCTGAAGAAGAACTATTCAAAAGCACTTATCATTGGACAAGGGACTTAATTTTTATTATTTTTGTTCTTATTTTGTTTTATTTCATTCTTTTTATTAAATTCTGGATTTTAACAGACCTTTTATTACTGGATTGTGCAGACAGTTTATATGCTTTTCAGCACAGTGTTAGCTTGGGTGAACCAGCTGTCTTTTGGTTTGTTGACAGTCCGAGACTCTTTTTCACTCTTTCTCCAGATCTGCAATAAGACTCCCCACTGGCACAGCTATAGAGTTGAGATGTCAGCTGAGTGACCAAGCAAAGACCTCCAGCACCCTATCTGTCCAACCAGTGCTTCATGTCCCTAGCCAAGTAGCTGACACACACACACACTCTTTGTGGTTTGATTTACACACAGACAGACAGACACAGACAGTCACACACACAGACAGACAGACAGACACACACAGACAGACAGACACAGACACAAAGATAGACACACACACAGACAGACACAGACGGACAGACACACACACACACACACACACAGACACACAGACGCAGGCACACAGCCACACACACACAGACACACAGAGACACATGGACACACACAGACACAGACAGACACACAGACAGACAGACGCACAGACAGACACACAGAAGGCACACAGACAGACACAGACAGACAGGGAGATGCACAGAGACACACAGACACACACACAGACACACAGACAGGCACACACAGAGGCACACACAGACAGACACATAGACAGACAGACACACAGACAGACACACAAAGACAGACACACACAGACAGACAGACACACAGACAGACAGAAAGACAGACAGATGCACAGACACACAGACAGACACACACACACACAGACAGACACACAGGCAGAAAAACACAGACACACACACACACACACACACACACACACACACACACACACACACACACACACACACAGACACATACAGACAGACAGACACACAGGCAGACACACACAGAAACACACAGAAAAACAAAGACAGACAGACACACAGACAGACCGACAGACACACACAGGCAGACCAACAGACACACACAGACACACACAGACAGCCAGACACACACAGACACACAAACAGATACACACAGACAGACAGACACACACACAGGCACACATAGACAGACACACACAGACAGACACACACAGACAGGCACACACACACAGACACACACACAGAGAGACACACAGACAGACATACACACAGACACACACACAGACACAGACAGACACACACACAGACACACACAGACACACACAGACAGACACACAGACACAGACAGATACGCGCGCACACACACACAGACAGACACACAGACACAGACACACACACACACAGACAGACAGGCACACACACACACACACACAGACACACAGACACACAGATACACATACAGACAGACACACACACAGACACACACAAAGACAGACACAGACAGACAGACGCACAGACACACAGACACACACAGACAGACACACAGACAGACAGACACACACAGACAGGCAGACACACAGACAGACAGACACACAGACACACACAGACACAGACACACACAGGCATGCACACAGACATGCACACACAGACAGACAGACACAGACAGACAGACACACACACACACACACACAGACGCACACACACACACAGACAGATACACAGACAGACACACACACAGACAGACAAAGGCAGACAAAGACAGACACACACACACAGACAGAGACAGACACACACATAGACAGAGACAGACACAGACACAGACAGACAGACACACACAGACACACACAGACACACACAGACAGACACGCAGACAGACACACACACAAACACACACAGATAGACAGACGCACACAGAGACACATAGACAGACACACACACAGACACACAGGTGCACACACACACAGACAGACAGACACACACACACACACACAGACACAGACACAGACACACACAGACAGACAAGCACACACACACAGACAGACAGGCACACACTGACAGACAGACACACACACAGACACACACACAGACACCCAGACAGACACACACACAGAGACAGACATGCACACACAGAGACACACACACAGGCACACACAGACACACCGAGACAGACACACACAGAGACAGACAGATACACAGACACACACACAGACATACACACACAGACACATACAGGCAGACACACACACAGACAGACACACACACACAGCCAGACACACAGGCAGATCGACACACTCACAGAGACAGACACACACAGACAGACACACATACACACAGACAGACACACACACAGACACACACAGACAGCCACACAGACATACACAGACAGACACTGAGACAGACAGACAAATACACACACAGACAGACACACACACAGACAGACACACAGACAGACACATACACAGACAGACACACACACATAGACAGACACACACACAGACAGACACACACACAGACAGACACACAGACAGGCACTCATAGACAGACACACAGACATATACAGGTAGACAGACACACACACACACACAGACACACACACACACAGACACACATGGACACAGACTGAATGACAGACACACACACAGACACACAGACAGACACACACACACAGACACACACACAGACACACAGACAGACACACACACACACACACACACACACACAGACACACACAGACACACACACACAGGCAGATACACAGAGACAGACCAACACACACACACACACACACACACACACACACAGACAGACACACACAGACACCCACACACACACAGGACAGACAGACACACACAGGACAGACAGACACACAGACACAGACAGACACACACACTCACACAGACAGACACACACACTCATTCACACAGAAAGACACACACAGACACACAAACACACACACTCACACAGACACACACACACTCACACAGACATACACACACAGACAGACACACACACACACAGACACACACACAGGCAGACACACACAGACAGACACACAGACAGACAGATAGACAGACACACAGACAGACAGACACAGAAAGGTAGACAGACACAGAAAAGCAGACAGACACACCGACAGACAGACAGACAGAAAGGCAGACAGGCATACAGACACACACAGACAGAGTGACAGACACACAGACAGACAGACGCAGACACAGACAGACACACACAGACACACACAGACAGACACAGACCATTACAGACAGACAGAGAAAGACAGAGAAAGACAGACTGGCACACAGACAGGCACAGACACAGACAGACACACACACAGACACAGACAGACACACTCACAGATAGACAGACACACCGACAGACACACCCACAGACAGACACACACAGACAGACACACAGACACACACAGACAGACACAGGCAGATAGACAAACACAGACAGACACAGAAAGACAGACACAGACAGAAAGACAGACACAGACAGACCCAGACACATACACACCCAGACACAGACAGACAGACACAGACACACAGACACACAGACACACACAGACACAAATAGAGACACACACAGATACACACACAGACAGACACACAGACAGTCTTTGGCCTAGCACTCTTGTGTGGGGTCATTTACTGCACTGTTATAACTTGTTGATACTTGTGAACCTCTGCTATCTCTGAAAAAAACAAAAAAAACCCCAAAAAAATCTTGCTTTTTTCCCACTTTTCTGAGATTTAAAAAAGTTCAGTTACAGGCTTGCTGTTCTTCAACTGTTTGTAAGTTTCTTGGAGGCCATTTTTTGCTTGGGCTAAAGGGAAGTCTCTCTGTTGATCAGTGGCAGTGAAAAACACTGAGCAGCCTGCCTGCCCCTGTGGGAGTGGTTACTGACTTGAAACTGTAGTTTTATTGGCTATTTTGGGTCAATTCCAAACTCATTCATCTTCCTCTCTTAAACCCCTCTTTTGCGCGGTTGTGTGCATAGTGCAACAGGGGCAGCACCACCTAATTGGGTTTAAACTATTCCTGGCTCCACAAAGTCTGTTCTTCACTTTTTCCCTTAGAACTGCTATATCTCTTAATTTAAACACCATATTCTCATTCTAAGGCCCTTCACTGGTCCAATTAAGTAATCCTACAAGTTAGCACTATTAAACCATAAGCACTACTTACTCTTATACTCTCTACAATTACCCTGTCCTCTATTGGTCCATCTTAAATTCAGCCTCCCTATATTACTCTAGCATGCCAAAGGTCAGTCAATGGTTTCCTCTCCAGTCCAGCTGGTGAATCTGGGAATTTTGAGGCAATGTTACAACTGTCTCATGTACACTGACAACCCTCTCCTCCTCCAAACAGGTTCAAATATATGTGAGAGATGCAACTATTTAGCCAAACTGGGGGCTGAGCTCTCTCATCTCAAAACTGGTGTAACCAGTCAGGAGGAGAAGGTAACCTCACACAACACAATTCCAGTATCACATAGTCCCACCACATCAGCGAACCAAACACATAAATACACAAAAACATACTCAGAGGCTCTAAATAAAAATCTACCTAAGCAACAGAGACCTCCAAAGCAGACATCCAAGCAAACGCTACCTCAAAACAAAGCACACACAACACATAGCCCACAACGTCAGTGTGCCAAGCAGCCACAGCCCTTAAGGCTGAATAACACACCTGATACTCTTGTAATAGGTGACTCTATTTCAGACACACTGACGTCCCACTCACCAGGCTGAATAAAGAGAAGGTCACGGTGAGCTGCCTGTCAGGTGCTAGGATCCGCCACATAACGCAGGCACATAAGGTCACTCCAAAGCAAATACAAATATGACTCAGACATTGTACATGCTGGTTTGAATGACCTGAGATGTACCTCCCTGGACTACATGAAAAGAGACATAGAGGAGCTCTCTGATCATGTAGCCCAGGCTGGTATGACCCTGACCTTGAGCAGCATCTTACCCTCACCTAGAATGATGCCACAGTACAAAGACAAAATGATCAATTTTAACAATTGGCTAAAATTTTGGTGTCATTCAAAGGGGATCCAGTGTCTGTCAGCCTGGGATGACATGCTCGACAAGCCACGTTGCTTCACTAGGGATGGCTTGCACCTGTCACCACTGGGCTTTTAGATATTGGCAAAGGCTCTTGCCACCCCCATAGTGTCTTTTTTAGACAAGGCTCAAAAGTCAAACCCACCCCCATAGACAGCATAAGGAACAAGAAACTAAGGGTAATGCTGCTTAATGCCAGAAGTCTTAACCTCAAGATGCACACACTTGAAGCTCTCCTCAGTATGGAGAACATTGATATCTGTGCAGTGACAGAAACCTGGTCCAAGGCTCCAGAGAGCACCCCAGCACTACCAGGCTATACCTCATATCATGCTTTTTGGCCCCAAAACCCAGACTGAACCACAAAAGGAGGGGGAGTTTCCATATTTATCAAGGATATTCACACCTCCAGGTTAATGGCATTGCACGAAGTATCGGAGACCATCCATGTGCAACTAACAGTGGGCAAGACTGCTTTTCAGTTTATAGCATCCTACAGACCACCCTCTCAAAGTCAGGAATCCCACTTGGCTTTCCTGAAAACATTGGAGAACATGAAGATCTCTCCGAACACCATTATATTGGGTGACTTCAACTACCCAAACATTGACTGGGAGCACTATTCAAGCCCCAGCACCTTAGCCCAAAGGTTCCTGGAAATTATAAACTCAAATGCTATGGAACAACTAGTCACCACTCCCATAAGAAGGGACAACATACTAGACCTGATCATTACCAACATGGGGACTCTATGCTCCACACCAGAAGTATATCCCTCATTGGTAAGATTAGACCATAAATTAATTTCACTGGATGTCCACATCCCGACCCCACCCCCAGCCCAGAAAACCACAGTGAAAAACATCTCAAAAGCAAACTTCTCACTTCTCAGAACCAAAGTGGAATCCTTCAAGGCCCCAGGGCCAGTGGAAACTACGGCCCAAACTGCAGAATCCTATATAAACGCATTCTACGGACATCTCCAGGAATGCATGGATCATGCTATCCCAAACAAAACCAAGACCCAATCATCCAAAGGCAGGCGTTCAGTCTGGTGGACCCCTTCCATAAATAAACTGTACAACAGAAGGAGGAAGCTACTACATGATAGAGCAAAATCCCTAATAGGGAAGGCATCTCTGATCAGTACTAGCAAAAAATTACGATCCCTCATAAAATCTTCCAAGGCCAGCTTCGAGAGAAAAATTGCACAGGATACCAAAGACAATCATAAAGCTTTTTTCAGTTATGTTAGGAACTTGGGATACAACTCCCAGACTTGTTCTGAGTTGATTCTAAATGACAAAAAATACACTGAACCCACAGACATCACCAATATCCTGGCAAACAGGTTCAGTGCAAACTTCTCCACCCCCTCCCCCCAAAAGAGCAAGTATCTATTCTGGCAGAGGGCTGCCTCCCAAACATCTCTGATGCTCAGGTGAAGGCTGCAAAAAAACACTGCTTCCATGGGATCAGATGGCATCCCAAGTTGCGTCCTACATGAACTCCAAGAGGAACTAATCCCTCAAATAAAACAGCTATACAATCTCAGCCTCACTACAGGATATGTGCCCACAGAATGGCATACAGCAACAGTGGTCCCACTCCACAAAGTTGGAGCCTCTATGGACCCTGGAAACTATCGCCCAATAAGCCTGAATAGCTTAGTCTGCAAGGCTATGGAGAGGATCATCATGGAGCTCATAAACAAAGACATAGAGGACCTACAGACACTAGATCCTACCCAGTTCGGCTTTGTCAGATCCTGCCTTTTGAACCTGGTTGACTTCTTCGAAACAGTCACCAAAGCCATAGATGAAGGGAAGGTAGTCCACGCAGCCTATCTGGACCTTGCAAAGGCATTTGACACAATACCCCACTCGGGCATCATAGATAAGCTATCCAGCTTAAATATAAACCCCTATGTCACAAGATGGGTTGCAAACTGGCTCAAAGACAGAACCCACAGAGTGAGAGTTGCTGGAGCCATGTCAGACTCGAAACTGGTCACAAGTGGCATC
>NC_056726.1:1066053700-1066301200 GCF_019279795.1 Protopterus annectens | reverse complement strand
CATACAAAGGCTTTTGCTCAGATCTTTGGCAGATGCTGGAAGTCATAAAACAATTGCATTCCTCCACATTTCAAGAATAGTAATTAGTTCATACTAAACACAATACAGAAAGTTTCCTAGTACAGGTGTTGTGTCTCTTGCTGCATTGAGAACTGAAATATACAATATTTTATGGCCTAGCCTATAAAGTGATTTAATTTCAGATATTTTTCTAAAGTTTGCTGGACTGAGGTTAACCCTCCAGTTTCCACTGTTAACAAATACATTTAAATAGTTACAGTAATGCATGTACAATTTCTGTTCTCTTCCAGTAGGGCACACTCTGGATACATTTTTAAGCACAAGCACTTTACAAATACCTTTTCAACACAAATGTCTGTACAAAGCAGTTTGATATACACATGACCTACAGTTCTAATACATTAGTAATACAAACATCTTGTATAAATTAGTTTGATATTCACAAGTGCCATATAATTATTTACAAGATTCCAGCTAGCTGTGCTGGCAGTGTCTCCTATTGTCACACTTACATAGTTACATAGCATACTAAACAGCAATAAAGAACATTACGTATGTTTCAGAATCGTGTCATTGTTGCACAGCAATCACTTATACATACATTAGATTAAGAACCTAAACATAAAGAAAAACAATTTACTTCATATTTTATAGGGGGCATTATCTGAAGATGGTAGGCAAAGCAATGACACAAAACGAATAGTCTTACTCTATAGGAAGGTGAGTGATGTTGTGAAGGTGTGCTTATTTAAAGACTTTTATAACAGGGCAGAGAGACAAGAGGAATGAATTTACAGAAGATGGGAAAAGAGGAGAGAGTTAAGTGTTAAGAAGAGTAAAGGTGTGAGATAGTTCTACAGAAAGCACAAGGAAAACCAAGTTTATGAGAAAGTATAGTGTCAAGGAGCAAGTAGTCAAGAGAGAATGGAGAAAATGTTTAGTTTAATCAAGAGGAAAGTGGAAAGAAAAGTTAAGAGTTAGGTGAGGAGAGAGCAGAGAAGAAGACAGTTATGCTAAGTAGGGTGAGGTATAAGACAGAGCATGCTCTATGTACTGTTGGAGGAAAAAGGATGACATAGATTTCAGCTATATTGGGGGAGGAGATATGTGATAAGATTTGAAGAGTTCTATTATGAATGTTAGTAATGGAGGGGGGGTCACTAGGTATAAGAGGGCAATACGCAGGAATATATTAGGTGTATATGGTAGATAGACAAGAGGAATGGACTTAGCCAGAACTAGACCATGGACAAAGCCAGGTATTGTTTATGTGATTTTCTTAGTAGTTTTTTGAACGTTTTGAGGTTATAAGTTTATAGGTTCATAGGTAGGTACTAAGCTATCTGCCTGAGGGCATTTATAAGCCTAGCCAGAGTGTGTCGGCTTTCACCGCCCCATTGATTAATTAACTGAGCCTCTGTCAAGCAGAGCCAATGAAGTGATCTCAGGGGTGTACTTTCTGTTACCCATCCACTCGTCAAGGCTTCTCTTGAAGAGTATTAGTGAGGGGCTCTGCCTAATGTAGTTAGGATTTTTGTTCCAAAGCATGGAGAGTCTCTGTGACAGGAATCTATCCCTCCAGCATGTTCTATTTATTGTTGTTGTGAGGTTTAGCTCACTAGAGCACGTGGCTCGCAGTGACTTGGATTTCTTTAGGTGAAGCATGTCCATCAATTCTGAGTTGGACATGGCTTTGTAAGTCAGGCAGAGATCAACTCTGAGTAAGGAATATGCCACTGAGTATAGGCAGAGTTTTTTCAGTCGGGCTGCATAGGACATACGTTTGAGGCCAGTAATCCTCTTGGTGAAGTGCTTTTGTGGTCTTTCAAGCTGTTGGAAGTGTCTTGTGAGGTACATCCCAAATGGGGCATTGTATTCTATGATGGGTCTGATGAGTGATGAGTAGAGGGGCACTATAACCTCTTTATTTCTAGAAGCGAACTCCTTAGTAATTAGATGGGCCACATAGAAGGATTTCCTAACTACTTCAGCAATATGATTGTCAAAGGAGAGATTACTATCTACCTGGGTCCCCAGATCTCTTATTACCTCTTCTGTATTAAGGGAGCTGCCACCTATGTGGTAATTTGTGGGTGTTTTGTTTTTCCCAAATGGGATGACTATGCATTTTTTGGCATTTAGCTTGAGGCCATGATTTTGACACCAGGTGTCTGTCTCAGTAAGGCCTTTTTGGAGGATGTCCATGTCAGCCGGAGAGTCAATTAATCCCAGTTTGCAGTCATCGGCAAACTTGGTTAGCCATAGTCCTCCTCTGTTGCCTGTACTTCTGAAAAATATATGATGAACAGTAGGGGTCCCAGAACTGAGCCTTGCGGGGCAGCACTTGTGACTGGTTTAGAGTCAGACCTGGAGCCTGCTATTCTTACCGTGTGAGTTCTGTCTGTAAGCCAGTTGGCAACCCATCTTGTGACTTAGGGGTTTATGTTCAAGCTGGTGAGTTTTTCTATAATACCTGAGAGAGGAATGGTGTTGAACACCTTGGCAAGATCAAGGTAGGCTGTGTGAACCACCTTTCCCTCATCTATGGCCTTGGTAACTGTCTCAAAGAAGTCAGCCAGGTTTTGTAGGCATGATCTGCCCTTAACAAAGCCAAACTGGGTCGGGTCAAGTGTTTGGAGGTTCCCAATGTCTTTGTTAATGAGTTCCATGATGATGCGCTCAATAGCCTTGCAGACCAGGCTAGTCAGACTTATGGGGCGATAGTTTCCAGAATCCGTTGAGGCACCACCTTTGTGGAGAGGGACCACTGTTGCTGTCACAGCCACTCTTTGGGTACATATCCTATAAGGATAAGATAAGATTAGACAGTAGTTTTATGTTTGGGTTTAGCTCTTCTTGGGAGTTCATGTAGGGCGCAGCCGGGACACCCTCTGGTCCCATTGATGCTGTGTTTTTTGCTTTGGAGAGGTGGCTCTTACCTGAGCATCTGAGAGATGTCAGGGCGCTTACTCTGTTGGGATAGATATTTGCCCTTTTGGTGGGAGAGGGGAAGAAGTTTGCACTGAACCTGTCAGCTAGGATGTTGGCAATGTCTGTGGGCTCAGTGTATTTTTGTCATTTTGGATACATTCTGAGCATATCTGGGAAATCCCGCATAGGTTCCTAACATAACTAAAGAAGCCTTGTGATTATCCTTAGTGTCCTGTGCAATTTTCTCTCAAGAAAGCTGGCCTTAGGCGATTTTATGAGTGCCCGTGATTTTTTGCTAATACTGATCAGAGATGCCTTCCCTTTTTGGTTTGCTCTATCATGTAGTAGCTTCCTCCTTCCTGTGTGTATAGTGTGTTTGGCTGGGGTCCACCAGACAGGGCGTCTACCTTTGGAGGATTGGGTCTTTGTTTTATTTGATTTGCATGATCCATGCATTCCTGAAGGTGTTCATAGAATGTGTTTATAAAAGGATTCTGGGTGGGCCATTATTTTTCCACAGGCAGGGGCTGAAGGATTTCGCCTCAGTTTGAGGTGTGAAATTTGCTTTAGAGAAGTTTTTCACTGTGGTTTTCTGGGCAGGGGGGTGGGGTCCGGGATGTGAATATCAGTGAGATTAGTTTGCAGTCTGATCTTACCAGTGAGAGGATGCACTTACAGTGCAGGAGCATAGTGTCCCCATGTTGGTGATGATCAGGTCCAGTATATTTCCCCTCTTGTGGGGTGGTAACAAGTTGTTCCATAGCATTTGAGTTTATAAATTCTAGGAACCTTTGTGCTAAGTGTTGGAGCTAGGTAATGCTCCCAGTCTATGTTGGGTAGTTGAAGTCGCCCAATATAATGAATTGTTTGGAGAGACCTTCATATTTTCCAGTATTCTCAGGAGAGCCAAGTGGGGTTCCTGTGTTTGAAGGTGGTCTGTAGCAGGCTATAAACTGGAAGGCAGTTTTACCCACAGTTAGTTGCACATGGATAGTCTCTGATGCCGTGCTGTGCCACCAACCTGGAGATGTGGGTATCTTTGGCAGGCCATTGTGCACTCCACTCCTTTTGTGGATTTGGTCCCAGGATTTTGGGGCCGAAAAGCAGTGAGGTATAACCTGGTAGTGCTGGGGTGCTGTGGGGGCAGACAGGTTTCTGTTACTGCACAGATGTCGATGTTCCTCCATGCTAGAGAGTTTCAGTGCATGCATCTTTGAGTTTAGACTTCTGGCGTTGGAGTAGCATTACTCTTAGTTTCTTATCCTTGTGATACCTATGGGTGGGTTTGTCTTTGAGCCTTGCCTAAAAAGGCACTATGGGGTTAACAAGAGCCTTTGCCAATATCTGAAAGCCCAGGGGTGACAGGTGCAAGCCGTCCCTAGCGAAGCATCGTGGCTTGTATCAGTGTCATCCCAGGCTGACGCTGAGCGTGGATCCCGCCAGAATGACACCAACACTTAAATAATTGTTGAAATTGATCATCTTATCTTCATATTGTGGCATCATTCTTGCTGAGGGTAAGATGCTATGAGTCAGGGTCATACTGGCCTGGGATACATGCTCAGAGAGCTCCTCTATGTCTCTTTTCATGTAGTCAGGGGAGGTACGTCTCAGGTCATTCACACCAGCATGGACAATGGCTGAGTCATATTTATGCTTGCCTTGGGAGTGACCTGAGTGCTTGTGTTATGTGGGCGGATCCTGGCCCGACAGGCAGCTACCATGACCTTCTCCTTGTTCAGCCTGGTGGCGGGGCGTCAGTGTGCCTGATGATGGGAGTCACCTATTACACAAATGTATCAGGTGTGTGTTGTTTAGCCTTAAGGGCTGTGACTGTTGACACACTGGCTTCCAGCGAGCTATGTGTGTTGTTGCATGTGTTTTTGTTTTGGGGGTAGCAGTTACTTGGGTGTCTACTTTGGAGATTCTCTGCTGCTTAAGAGCAGATTTTTATTTAGAGCCTCCGGTATGTTTTTGTGTGTGTTTATGTGTTTGGTTTGTTGTCGTGGTAGGTCTATGTGAGACTGGAATTGTAGCGAGTGAGTGTGGTTTTTCCTTCTCCTTCTGACTGGTTATGCCACTGCTGAGTTGAGAGCTTAGCCTCCCAGTTTGGCTATATGGTTTGCATCTCCATGAAATGGCCGAAGAAGAAAGAAAAGGAATTATCTAATAACCCTATAAAAACAGATTATAGCACAATACCTCAGGTGGAAGTCCCACCAGCTGGGCCGGAGAGAGATTGACAACTGACCTAACTGGACATGCTAGAATAACAACAGTATTAGAATTCAGCATAATTGAAAAAGGGCCAATGGGAACAAGATTACTCAGGGAGTTTGTGAGGGTGTAGTGGCTTTAATTTTTAGAGCTCGACTTATATAGGCACTGTTTCTTTAGTGAGCAAGTGCCAGGTAACTTAAAATGCAATGTGCTACAGGTAACTTAAAATGCAAAAAAAACTACAAACAAACAGTAACTTTCTTTCAAGTGAAACAAAGGAAATAAGTACAGTAAACGTAAATACCCAGATATATATCACTAGGGATCCACAAGACAGTGCTAAAAAGGCCGCGTGTTTTAGGTACAAATTATTAGTGTTTCAGGGAAATAAAACAAACAACAAGCATACAAATAAAAAGCTAGATTCAGCAGGCTTGGATCTGAGTCTATGCTACAACAAACAAGGTGTGTACCCAATTTCAGTAAGAAACAGTTAGAATATGCGGGCACTATAAGCCTCTAACCAGAAATCTCCCTGCCTCAGAAGGGGCTGGGTCAGAGTCCAACCTCTCCTCCACAAGAGTGCAGACCGCGAAATCCTTCTTAACGCATTAAAATAACTGTCCTGAAGTCCAAGTGCTTAAACCAGAACTAATACACTTTTTTAGAATAACAGACACTGAGCTCTCAATCAGCAGTTCCCAACTTAGAAGGATGTAAGCTACCTGTCCTGGTCACCACAGTGCAAGGGCACAAACCTTCCTAATGTAAAACAACAACTGGTCTGAAGCCCAAGTGTAATCCAAAGACTTAGAAATGATAGCTACACTTTAATCAAAGTTACTACCAGTAATAAATACATCTGAATACTTAAGATTTTCTTGTGGGGGAGTTTATGTGTTGAGTGAAGCCATGCAGTTTAATAAGGGTAGATGGATTAGTATGTTCACATAAGTTCCAGTCAATATTCAAGTCTCCTAAAAGTATTGTTTCTTGAAGGAGGTTTAGAGAAAGCCAGTTTAGTAGGTCTTCTAATATGGTAGGATTTTTGCCTGGGGGAATATAGGTACAGATAATATTAACAGTTTTTTGAGGATTGATTTGAAGTTTTGAGCTGATTAATTCAACATTTGTGTCAGTTACAAGCGTATGATTTGTTATACTTATTTGCAGGCCGGTTTTATAGAATATAGCTACTCCGCCACCTTTTTTGTTTAAGCGGTCTTGTCTCAGGATGTTGTAGCCAGGGAGGATAATTTTGTTATCTTTTATTGTAGGTTTGAGCCAAGTTTCAGTTAGACAGAGAATGTCGAACTGTTGGATTTCTAGAAGAGCATGAATTTGTGGTATTTTATTACAAATGCTACGTATATTAAGTTGGGCAACTGAGAGTGATTTGGGAGGCTTAGTAGGTGGTGTTGGCTTTGGTTTAATTAGTTGGCAGTTGGATGATAATGGGGATAGGTCAGGGCCTGGGTTGGGGTGTATGTCTCCATGTATCAATGAGCTAATTAATAAAAGGTTGTAGAATTGAGAGGGTTTGCACTGGTAAATCTCACGTTTTTTGAGGTTATGATTACAGTATTTGGTGTGAAAAAGACGGTGAAATTTAGGTAGAAGATAAGAGGTTTTATAGATGACATTAAGATAGTTAATGGATGTTGATACGGGAGTAGTTAGGTATTGGGATAGTAAGAGTTGAGGGTAAGGTTTTTTCATAGGAGGTTGAGAGATAGGTAGAGGTGAGGGTAGTTAGGAGAATTAGTAGTAGGGTCTGGTGGTATTGGATTGCCATATTAAGTTGGATCTAAGTGAGTGGCTTGAGAGGATGTGGTCTGAAGAGTAGATAGGAGGGGGAGGGAGGGGACTAATTATAGAGGGGGTGGGGACAGGAAGATGTTGTGAGTGGTTGTGAGAGGGGAGGGGTGTGTCTATGCGGGGATAAATGTACAGGTCTCAGGGGCGGGTGGAATTTGGGGGCAGGGAGAGGAGCGGAGTGAGCCAGGCAGAGACACAAAAGAGTTGTAGTTGCTCAGAAAAAACAATCAGTAAAGGTGGAGAAACAGCAGGTAAGTGTGTAACAGGTATTGTAGAAGCAATACAATAAAAATATAGCGAGAGGTGAATGTGCAGATGTGTACAGCAAAGTAAAAGCAAGAAGAGAGATGTGTCAGGGGCCAGGGAGAAAGAGAAGAGCAGTTGTGAACAAGAAGATTCAGGTACAAGAAAAAGGTACTGGAGAGTTAAAGAGCAAGTTAAAAGGGAGTCAACCAAGTAGCAGAAGGATGCCACCTAGTGGCCAGCAGGTTAAATCAGAGTTATGCAGGTAAGGAAGGGGTAAATGGAGGAAAATAGTAAGGAAAAAGAAACAGTGTTAAGGATAAAGGAGATGGAACTTACAATGGTGGCTATGGGAGAGTAATGAATAAGGGTCTGTAAAAGTATTCAGATAGGAACTTAGGGTATTGGCTGCTGGTAGTCCTAGGCAGATAGCTAGACTAGGATTCTCAGGTCAGAAGATTTGGATTAAACATGTATAAGTAGCATACTTTTACAGTCTGTTATGGATGAAACCACTGAAGATTACAGGGTTAGGGCTTTGTGGACACAATTTCAGGTCTTCCAGGAGGGCAGAGACACTTGTGTAGGTGATCACAGGTTCCAGAAAGGCAATTTTACAGTCTGTTATGGATGAAACCACTGAAGATTACAGGGTTAGGGCTTGGTGGACACGATTTCAGGTCTTCCAGGAGGGCAGAGACACTTGTGTAGGTGATCGCAGGTTCCAGAAAGGCAATTTTACAGTCTGTTATGGATGAAACCACTGAAGATTACAGGGTTAGTTTGGTGGACACAATTTCAGGTCTTCCAGGAGGGCAGAGACACTTGTGTAGGTGATCACAGGTTCCAGAAAGGCAATTTTACAGTCTGTTATGGATGATAATTACCAGGGTCAGTTGTGGCCCCTCCTTTGTGGAGCGGAATAACCATTGCTGTGTTCCTTTCTATGGGCATGTAGCCTGTGGAGAGGCTGAGGTTGAACAGCTGTTTA
Source organism: Protopterus annectens (assembly GCF_019279795.1). Classification (NCBI taxonomy): domain Eukaryota; kingdom Metazoa; phylum Chordata; order Ceratodontiformes; family Protopteridae; genus Protopterus; species Protopterus annectens. Next base: position 1,066,292,976 of record NC_056726.1, on the reverse strand, counting down.
GGTGGGGGTTTAGTTCATTCTGTAGTTCGTGCAAGACGCAGCCTGGGACACCATCTGGCCCCATTGATACTGTGTTGTTTAGCCTTAAGGGCTGTGACTGTTCGGCACACTGGCTTTGTGAGCTATGTGTTGCATGTGTTTTGTTTTGGGGTAGCGGTTGCTTGGGTGTCTGCTTTGGAGGTCTCTGCTGCTTAGGCAGATTTTTATTTAGTGCCTCCACGTATGTTTTTGTGTGTTTATTTGTTTGGTTTGCTGTCGTGGTAGGTCTATGTGAGACTGGATTTGTAGTGAGTGTGGTTTCCTTCTCCTTCTGACCTGTTATGCCACTACTGAGTTGAGAGAGCTTAGCCTCCAGTTTGGCTATATGGTTGCATCTCTCACATGTGTTGGAATTTGTTGGGAGGAGGAGAGGGTTGTCTGTGTACATGAGGCAGTTGTAACATTGCCTCAAGATTCCCAGATTCACCAGCTGGACCGGAGAGGAGATTGACAACTGACCTTTGGACATGCTAGAATAGTATTGGGAATTCCTTTATAATTGAAAAAAAGGGCCAATGGGGAACAAGGTACTCAAGGGGAGTTTGTGAGGGTGTAGTGCTTTTAATTTTTTAGAGCTGACTTATATAATTTCTTTAGTGAGCAAGTGCCAGGTAACTTAAATGCAATGTGCTACAGGTAACTTAAATGCAAAAATGACAAACAGTAACTTTCTTTCAAGTGAAACAAGGAAATAAGTACAGTAAGCAATGCAGATTTCACTAGGGATCCACAGAAGTGCTAAAAGGCCGTGTTTTAGGTGGAATTAGTGTTTCAGGGAAATAAACAAACAACAAGCATACAAATAAAAGCTAGATTCAGCAGGCTTGGATCTAGTCTATGCTACAGCAAACAAGGTGTACCAATTTCAGTAAGAAACAGTTAGAATATGCAGGCACTATAAGCCTCTAACCAGAAATTCCCTGCTCAGAAGGGCAGAGTCCAGCCTCTCCTCCCACAAGAGTGCAGACCGCAATCCTTCTTAACGTAAAATAACTGTCCTGAAGTCCAAGTGCTTAAACCAGAACTAATACACTTTTAGAATAACAGACACTGAGCTCTCAATCAGCAGTTCCCAACTTAGAAGGATGTAAGCTACCTGTCCTGTCACCACAGTGCAGGCCACAAACCTTCCTAATGTAAAACAACTGGTCTGAAGCCCAAGTGCTTAATCCAAAAGACTTAGAAATGATAGCTACACTTTAATCAAGTTACTACCAGCAGTAATAAATACATCTGAATACTTTAAAGAATGCCTGAATTAGTGCTCAAGTTATACAAACAAAGCTAGATTCAGCAGGCCTGGATCTAGTCTATGCTACAGCAAACGAGGTGTACCAATTTCAGTAAGAAGCAGTTCAAATATGCAGGCACTATAAGCTTTAACCAGAAATTCCCAGCTCAGAAGGACAGAGTCCACCCTCTCCTCCCACAAGAGTGCAGAACACGAACCCTCTTAATGTAAAATAACTGGCCTCAAGCCCAAGTGCTTAAACCAGAATTAATACACTTTTAGAATAACAGACACTGAGCCCTCAATCAGCAGTTCCCAACTTATAAGGATGTAAGTTACCTGTTCTGCCACTACAGTGCAGACCACAAACCTTCCTAATGTAAAACTGGTCTGAAGCCCAGGTGCTTAAACTAAAAGGCTTACAATGAGTTACACCAAGCAGTAATAAATACAATTGAGTACTTTTAAGATGACGCAAAAGCAAAATAAAGTAGGAAAAAACACAAATACAGTAAAAGCAGATACATTTTTTTTTTTTGGAAAGAGAGAAAGGAAAGAGAGAAAGGAGTAGCAGAAACTAAGCTGATTGGCCTTCTCAAATGCTCTCCCCGTACTGGGTAGAATGAGGTAATGACAATAGACTGGGAGGTGGGTCCCAGATCAAATTTACACTAGGGACGGGCAACTGCAAAGCCACCAACTATAAAAACACTATACCAACAGGGAGGGAGGGTAGGAAACAAACAGCAGAAATGTTACTCACAGCTGAAAAGAAGCAGTAATAAATGAAAGTTTTAAACAGCTAAAGGACCCACTAGAAAAAAAGAGTTTAACTGCAACAAGTTATCATAAACAAACAACCCAACAGATGCTTAATAAGAGTGGACAATTTCCAGTTAATACCTCACACACAGTGAAACTAGCTAGAAAAAATACACAGTACACAAAGTGCTATAAACAACAAAGAAATAAAGAACAAAATAAACAAAAAACAGGATACTTAATGTTATATATTGTAGCTCCGAGTTTGCTAAGTGTCCTTCCTTCGATCAGCTCACTGTAAAATGGCTGAACACTCACAACTGAGCTTCTTAGGTAACAGAAAGTTGAAACCTGAGACAGCTTTTAAGAAAGAAATCTCAAAAGAACCAATGAGGTGCTTAGTCTAAGCTGTAGTCTGGGAGACCTCAGTCAGCCAATGACCTCAAACAATTCTCTCACTGAAATGCCTGATGGCTTTGGCTAAAACAAGATGTCCCTGAATTATGTGCTCAGACACACAGCCTCCACAAACACTAGGCCCAAATACAAGCCTGAATATGGAAATGCTACAAATATCCCCACTACTTAGAACAAACTGCAGAAATGTTACTCACAGCTGAAAAGCAGCAGTGAGCCTTTAAATGAAAGTTTTAAACAGCTAAAGGAGCCACTAGAAAAAAAGAGTTTAACTGCAACAAGTTATCATAAACAAACAACCCAACAGATGCTTAATAAGAGTGGACAATTTCCAGTTAATACCTCACACACAGTGAAACTAGCTAGAAAAAATACATAGTACACAAAGTGCTATAAACAACAAAGAAATAAAGAACAAAATAAACAAAAAACAGGATACTTAATGTTATATATTGTAGCTCCAATTTTGCTGAGTGTCCTTCCTTCGATCAGCTCACTGTTACCCATCCACTCGTCAAGGCTTCTCTTGAAGAGTATTAGTGAGGGGCTCTGCCTAATGTAGTTAGGAATTTTGTTCCAAAGCATGGAGAGTCTCTGTGACAGGAATCTATCCCTCCAGCATGTTCTATTTATTGTTGTTGTGAGGTTTAGCTCACTAGAGCACGTGGCTCGCAGTGACTTGGATTTCTTTAGGTGAAGCATGTCCATCAATTCTGAGTTGGACATGGCTTTGTAAGTCAGGCAGAGATCAACTCTGAGTAAGGAATATGCCACTGAGTACAGCCGGAGTTTTTTCAGTCGGGCTGCATAGGACATAAGCTTGAGGCCAGTAATCCTCTTGGTAAAGTGCTTTTGTGGTCTTTCAAGCTGTTGGAAGTGTCTTGTGAGGTACATCCCAAATGGGGCATTGTACTCTATGATGGGTCTGATGAGTGATGAGTAGAGGGGCACTATAACCTCTTTATTTCTAGATGCGAACTCCTTAGTAATTAGATGGGCCACATAGAAGGATTTCCTAACTACTTCAGCAATATGATTGTCAAAGGAGAGATTACTATCTACCTGGGTCCCCAGATCTCTTATTACCTCTTCTGTATTAAGGGAGCTGCCACCTATGTGGTAATTTGTGGGTGTTTTGTTTTTCCCAAATGGGATGACTATGCATTTTTTGGCATTTAGCTTGAGGCCATGATTTTGACACCAGGTGTCTGTCTCAGTAAGGCCTTTTTGGAGGATGTCCGTGTCAGCCAGAGAGTCAATTAATCCCAGTTTGCAGTCATCGGTGAACTTTGTTAGCCATAGTCCTCCTCTGTTTGCTTGTACTTCTGAAAAATATATGACGAACAGTAGGGGTCCCAGAACTGAACCTTGTGGGACAGCACTTGTGACTGGTTTAGAGTCAGACCTGGAGCCTGCTATTCTTACCGTGTGAGTTCTGTCTGTAAGCCAGTTGGCAACCCATCTTGTGACTTAGGGGTTTATGTTCAGGCTGGTGAGTTTTTCTATAATACCTGAGAGAGGAATGGTGTTGAACACCTTGGCAAGATCAAGGTAGGCTGTGTGAACCACCTTTCCCTCATCTATGGCCTTGGTAACTGTCTCAAAGAAGTCAACCAGGTTTCGTAGGCATGATCTGCCCTTAACAAAGCCAAACTGGGTCGGGTCAAGTGTTTGGAGGTTCCCAATGTCTTTGTTAATGAGTTCCGTGATGATGCGCTTAATAGCCTTGTAGACAAGGCTAGTCAGGCTTATGGGGCGATAATTACCAGGGTCAGTTGTGGCCCCTCCTTTGTGGAGCGGAATAACCATTGCTGTGTTCCTTTCTATGGGCATGTAGCCTGTGGAGAGGCTGAGGTTGAACAGCTGTTTAGGTGGGGGGGGGGTTAGTTCATTCTGTAGTTCGTGCAAGACGCAGCCTGGGACACCATCTGGCCCCATTGATGCTGTGTTTTTGGCTTTTGTAAGGGCTGTTTTCACCTGTGCTTCTGTGATTTCCGGGACACTACACTTTTCCGGTATTGTTGTGGGCCCTTTCGAAGGTGGGAGGGAGGTGAAGTTTGCACTGAATCTATCTGCCAGTATGTTGGCAATATCAGTAGATTCAGTATATTTTGTGCTATTTTGCACTATCTCAGAGCATATCTGTGAGTTGCCACTTAGATTCCTGACATAGCTAAAGAAGGCTTTGTGGTTAACTTTCAAAACCTTGGCTATTTTTCTTTCGAAGTTAGCCTTTGATGATTTTATGAGGGACCTTAGTTTCTTACTGATACTGATCAGGGATTTCTTTCCTTCTTGGGATTTGCTTTTTTTTGTGAACTAGTTTCCTTCTTTTGTTGTATAACCTGTTTATGGCAGGGGTCCACCAGACTGGTTTCCTTCTCTTAGGGGAGTGAGTCTTGGTTTTGCTAGAGATGGCATGATCCATGCATCCTTGTAGGTGCTCATAGAGTGCATTTCTAAAGGATTCTGCATCTTGGGCAGTGTTATCCTTTAGCATAGGGGCTGTGAAACTTACCACCTCTGCCTTAAGTAAGGTGAAGTTTGCTTTGGAAAAGTTTTTCACCGTGGTTTCCTTGGTTGGGGGTGGTGGTGGGGTGTGGACATCCAGGGTGATTTGTTTATGGTCTGATCTAACCAGTGATGGGTTGACCTCTGGTACGGAGCACCTGTTGCCCATGTTGGTGATGACCAGGTCCAATATGTTGTAGCCTCTGGTAGGGGTGTTTACCAGCTGATCCAGGGCATTTGAGTTGATAAATTCCAGAAAGCACTGAGCCTGGGAGTTTGTACTCAAGTAGTTTTCCAAGTTAATTGTAGGGTAATTGAAATCTCCCAAGATCAGGGTGTTTGGTAGGACCTTCATCTTTTCCAGTGTCTCCAGAAAGGTGGAGTGGTGGTCCTGCGTCATGGAGGGTGATCTGTAGCAGGCCACAAATTGCATTGCAGATTTGCCCGATGTTAATTGCACATGGATGATTTCAGAGGTATCACAATGTGCCATTAACCTAGAGGTGTGAGTATCCTTGATGAATATGAATACACCCCTTCCTTTTGTGTTTTGGTCCATGTTCTGTGGCCAAAATCTGTGGTATGAGTTGTAGCCCAGTAGTGCTGGAGTGCTCTCTGGAGCCTTGAACCAGGTTTCAGTTACTGCACGGATGTCAACATCCTCCATACTTAGGAGTTCTTCGAGTGCATGCATTTTGAGATTTAAACTCCTGGCGTTGAGTAGCATAACCCTCAATTTTTTACTTGTGCTGTTTACTGAGGTGGGTTTGAATTTTGAGCCTTGCCTAAAAAAGGCACTAAGGGGGCAGCAAGAGCCGTGGCCAGTATTCAAAAGCCAGGGGGTGACAGGTGCAAGCTGTCTCTTGCGAAGCAACGTGGCTTGTCGAGCATGTCATCCCAGGCTGACAGACACTGGATCCCCTCTGAATGACACCAGAAGCTTAGCCAATTGTTGAAATTGATAATTATTTTCTTTATACTGAGGTATCATTCTTGGTGAGAGCAGGATGCTACTCAGGGTCAGGGTCATACCTGAATGGGCTACATGATCAGAGAGCTCTTCCATGTCTCTTTTCATGTAGTCCAGGGAGGTATGGCTCAGGTCATTCACACCAACATGAACAATGACAGAGTCATATTTGTACTTGTTCTGGAGTGACCTGAGTGCTTGTGCTATGCGGCGGATTCTGGTTCCCGGCAGGCAGCTAACAGTAACCTTCTCCTTGTCCAGCCTAGTGAGTGGAGTGTCAGTGTGCCTGACTATTGAGTCACCTATTACTAGTGTGTTAGGTATGTTATTTCGCCTTAAGAGCTGTGATTGTATGGCACATTGATTTTGTGTTTTATGTGTTGTCTGGTTTGTGACGGGAGGTGCAGGTTTTGTGGGTGTCTGATTTGGAGCTCTCTGATGCTTTTTCAGGTTTTTATTTAGAGCCTATGAGTATGATTTTGTGTATTTATGTGTATTTTTTGCCAGTGCTGGTTTAGTAAGTCTATGTGAGGCTGGAGGTGTGGTGCAAGTGTTAACGTTCTCCTCATGACTGTCTTTTCCAGTCTTGGGTGGAGATACCTCAGCCTCCAGTTTGGCTGTATAATTGCACCTCTCACATATGTTAGTGTTTTGTGGTAGGAGGAGAGGGCTGTCTGTGTACATGAGGCAGTTGTAACATTGCCTCAGGATACCCAGATGGACTGGAGAGTACACCTGAAGTTGCCCTTTGGTCATGCCTGAATAGTAGGGTGAGCTGCTTAGTCGCTTGGTTGGTGAGGGGTGAATAAAGAGCCTTGCCCTGCTGGGCAGTCAAGTGTCGGGGTATATTAGTGCTTGCTATTAGGTCTGAGCAAGTGCTGGACTCTAGGATGCTTTTTGAGTGCTTAAGTTGAGAGGTAGGCTAGTTTCAAGTGAAAAACTGAAGAGGAGACTTAGTGGGGCTGGGAATAATTTAACCCTAGCTAACCGGTGCTGCCCGGCGCACAAAACCATGCAACGCATTTCTAGTGCTTTCCAGTAGGTTAGTTACAAGTGCAGATGTGGTCTTGTAAACCAGAAAGTTGAAAGAGATGGACAACTTCCTGAATTGTCAATAAACTTCAATTCCAGGGCCAAGAACCACTCCTCTTGTGATAGACAGGCTACCTAGTACTTACCACTCCCACTGATAAGCTAGAAGGCTGCACTCCAACACAAAGGCTTGGGGGGCTCAGAAGCTTACAAACAGTCCTGGATACAGCAAATCTGTACCTGGACTAGACTAGTTACGAGAAAGGTGGGGATCAAGCACAAACATGGGCTTTAAAACCAAAAAGTTGAGAGAGATGGAAAAAACTGCCCAAACGGCCAATAAACTACAATTTCTGGGCCAGAACCACTCCTCTTGTGGTAGATAGGCTACCTAGTGCTTACCACTCCCACTAATAAACTAGAAGGCTTCCCTCCAACACAGAAAGGCTTGCAGGGCTCAGAAGCTTACCAACAGTCCTGGATACAGCAACTCTGTATCTGGACTAGGCTAGTAACAGGAAAGGTGGGAAACAAACGCAAGTGCGGCTTTTAAACCAGAAAGTTGAAAGAGATGTGAAAAACTGCCCAAACGGCCAGTAGCTACAATTTCTGGGCCAGGAACCACTCCTCTTGTGGTAGACAGGCTACCTAATGCTTACCACTCCCACTGATAAGCTAAAAGGCTTCCCTCCAACACAGAAAGGCTTATCGACAGTTATATCACATTGAGGGATAGTGTTTCATATTCTGGAGATATAGAGCAGAGACAGTCACCAGCACTACTGCTAGATTTGGAGATTTGTAAAAAGATGTATATATTTACACATTGCAATTTTACATGGATATATTGTAATTTGTATATATAAATATAAGGTTTGAGTTAAGTAACATTTTTTAATGTTGGTGGAGAGCAGACTTGGCTAGCGCTTTTTTTTTTCACTTTAAAAGCTGATTACATCCAAAAATTGACATTTTCTGACTATGTTCCTTTTTTAGACATATAGTAATGCTGGAAAATAAGGGAGCAAAGTAGAGAAAGGAGAACTTCAGCCGTGGGGAAAATTGTGTCCTCATAGCAGCGCTTAAGACATATGGGAAGCTTGTATTTGGTAAAGAAGGGGCCTAGACAAACAAGAGAAGCAAGGCGTGGAATCAAGTATTTCTCAACATGCACTGGGTGGCAGAAATTGAGCATTAGTACAGTGCAAGAAGAGGGCAAATTATATGGTATCACATGCTAGAAGCAAAGCAAGGCAGAATGCAAATTCCTGTAACAGTAAAGTGTGGGGGGTAACAATTATTAAATTAACCCCAGATGAGGAATACCTTGTATCCATAGATGGGGATGACTATCACAGAAAATATGATGCCACAGGAATAACTAATGGGGGTGTGCACACTGGTGGATATCAACAAAGTCTGCAGCAGCAACACTCATCTGCTTGTGAAGGTTGGTGTAAAATCAGTAACATGTAGAGAACTGAATGCTGACAAAGACTGATCACCTTTCATCTGTGGCAATTAATTAATAGGTGAGCCGTGTACATCAGCACAGAATGGCAATGAAGACAGGGTTGATAGTAAGTGTCCCTCTCACCCCTTTGTAAGCTGTATGCTATTCCATTACTATTAATGTTTTCAAATGATTTTTACAGCTTCAGCATCAGAAACAAGCAGTTCAACTATATCAGTAAATGCGGTTGATGTCACAGCAGAATGGGTTCTGCTGCTGATGATGACAATGATAACATTGTTACATTTATGTAGAAGTATGAGGAAGGTGTCAGGCAGACTCCAGGTTTAAATCGCAGGATCTCTCACCCCATAACAATTTAATAACTGCAGAAAGTGACAGTGCATCACAAAGTCAAGCACATGCAGACATGCCTCTCACACTTACACAGGAGGAACACCCATGAACCTCTAAACCAGTATCTCCAAACCTAGAGAAACATTTTGAGGATAATGGCAGGCATTCAAAGGTAACAGTATCAACAGTGAAACCTGTACAAATGGGAGCCAGGAGCAGGAATTTCTCACATCTACCACAGGAAACATGTAAAGCACTGGATGCCCAATGGGAATGTGCTGTGACATTGTTAGGCCACACAGCACCACCACAGAGTCAGCTGACCATGATCAGCATCCTCCAGGGTATGCATGAGGATTTCCAGCACTACTTGGAAATGGTTCAGGTCAGGGATAATGCCATGATCACATGATAGTACACCTAGCATCCAAGGCTGCCTGCATTCTTACACTAATTATGACAGTCCAGAGTCAAGCTTGAGTCAGTCTTACAAGCAAAGTGCATGGGGTACTGTCCGGGCACATGGAGGGAGATCATAAATACTGGTGCTTCTCAGGAAAGTAATATGAGTAGCCAAAGTAAACAAGTGCAACATATTTCATGCAGACCAGATCAGCGTTCATGTACACCTAGCAGCACCCTCTACTTGGGGTCACAATCACTGACATGCAGCAATGTCAGATCAGTGTCTGCAGGATCACCTGCATCAGGTAGGTCATAACATCGAATCAACTCGTGTTATAGTTCTCAGTGTAACCCCTCTTCAAAACCACTTGCACCATCACCTAGCCTATCTATAAGAGATGTGCATGGCTCATTTGAACTTGAACCACTGTGCATCATGTCTTATAATTTTGTAACTTTACACTTTCATCTTTAAAGAGACAGCAGAGTGTTTAACTGGAATGGGAATAATTTAACAAAAAATGTTTTGGGGTGAGGAATGCAAATAATTTAACAAATGAAATGTTTGGGGTCAAAAACGATATACACAGTTAATTCATGTAAAACTAGTATGCAAACCATTAATGAAAGTTAGAAAGAAATCAGTGCTAGATGTATTACCATTCATACAAGTGGCAGTTACCTACAACACAAAAGTATAAATGCATATACATTTTCATGAGAAATATAATAGTATGACACAATAAAATGAGTATCCTGCCATGTAAACTTACACTGCTGTCACTTCACCCTGCCCACTGCAGAAATTACACATTACAGTGAGTATTCTACCATGTAAACTTACACTGCTGCCACTTCACCTTCAGCACTGCACACATTATACATTACAGTGAGTATCCTGCTATGTAAACGTACACTGCTGCCACTTCACCCTCACCCTACTGCACAAATAATGATAGTTTTTATGTTTATATAGTCAGAAATTATTGTAAAGGGCAATGTAAAAATGATCTGATGTGCAGTGATACATGAGAAGAGATAGCATAATGTAAAAAGGTTTAACACATTTTCATTAATTGAAATGCAGTAACAAATGAGCTATTTCACTGTTGATGACTTTCAGCACATGTATAGTTAAGTAAGCACTACAGCAAAATCTATTCAATAATACAGATCAAATTGTGATCAATGTTTATACAATGCCTTAAGACATCACTGAAAAGTGATCAGTGAGCATGCAGGTATGACTTTAACAATAATAGGAGTAACTTTTCTAGATAAGAAAAAAGTATTTTAAGATGAGAATAATACCAGATGACTAGTGACAGTAGACCATGTACCACCTGGCATAGCCCACAGATATCACTGTATGCATTACTTATACTCTTATGTGTTTTATTTTTACATTAAAGGAAACACTAACCTGAATGTAAAGGTCCATAGTTATGGACTATATGCCACCTCTTTGCTGGAAAGCCACATGCCACCATGGGGTCACTTACTGTTGCTGTTGGCTGGTCATTATTACTCATAGTGAGACCGAAACTGGGATCTGCAGTGACAGCATGTGATACTTCACTACCAGGCAGGTGCATGATCATATTGTACAAAATGCAACAGACAGTAAACGTCTTGCATGCAGTAGCTGCGTCATACTGAAGGGCACCCCCAGACTCATCCTCACACCTGAAACACTTCTTCAGGCGGCCAAGGACCCACTATATAACAATACATATTTGGGATAGGAATGTGTTATACCTGTTATCTGCAGTTCCAATTGATATCCAGCAGCACCTGGAACAAAAAAAAAATGAGGAAAGGGGGAGACAAAACAAAAACAAAAACATTAGTAGTAAGAAATGCATTTTTTTCATTGCCAGTTACTTACATGCAATATTAAAAAAAAAAAAAAAAAAAAAAATGTATATATATATATATATATATATATATATATATATATATATATATATATATATATATATATATATATATTTTTTTTTTTTTTTTTTTCAGTTACCAACAAGATGACCACTAGCCATCTTACCATGCAGGAAGAGGTGGTTGAGTGAGGTAGTGTGCCAGGTATTGGAATCATTTGCACTGCCAGAATACTAGACAGACACATTGGCAACACACCTCCCTGCCTCACACACTGTCTGGCAATTGAAGGAATGGTAGCCCTTTCTTGCAGTACCACTCCCCTTGTGGACCAGAAGTGGCCCTAATTGCAACATGGGTGCATTCTAGTGTGACAAGTACCTCAGGGAAATATGCCATCCTATAAAAGGTATACATAGTCCTGGTTCAGTCTTGTGACAACATTGGGAAATTGATATATTGACGAACAGGTCCCAAGAGTGCATCCAGGAAGTGCTGAGTATTCTTTTGGTAGAAGCCTGTAAGAGCCCCAACATGTCCCCAGTCTCACTCTGTAAGGCTGCTTTGGCAAGTATAGAGAGGGCTGTATATACCTTAGTGTCCACAGGGAGAGGAAGTCTACTCATTCCGCCAGTGCCGTGGTCAAACATACCCACTAAGACCCTACCAAGGACTTCCTGATTGTCAAAGTTATAATTAGTTATCCTTTGCTTATACTTTCACATTATTAGCTGGCAAACACTGCTTGGCTCAAATGGTTTTGGCCTAGCCAAGACAAGAAACTCACACATGGAAATAACAAAGCTAACAGCAGGTGGTAGCATTTTCACCAACTGCAGTTCTGATTGATTTGGTGAAGCTTCCCTTTATAGAACACATCTGCAACCAGTGGTAAAAAGTGGGGAAAATTTGACTATGAATCACGAATGAAGTACAACATACTTCATTAGCATACGCTGATTTTTATCACTCCTTATTTACATCTCATTGTTAGCACATTTGCATAGGCATATTCAAGGTCAGTGGCTGTTTGCGTAAATAATGTCTATCAATCACAGCTTAGCTGCACACATATGCAGACATTGCAGATAGCCTAAGCTCATTTGTGAAAATTACTATGAATACCACCCTTAGAAGAGACCTAACATTTCTAGCAGTAAATAAAGTGACTTTCTGGTAAGAAAACTGTGGTATATTTACTATAACATGTCGTAGCCTTTGGCATGAAACAGATGCTATTTACAGTAGCATGAATCAGCCTAACTGGTACCACAGCATTAAACACAGCCAAATGCTTCATTATTTTAATGGACTTACCTCACCCGGACTTCTGAAGGCAGTTTAAGTGAATCGCAAGTACATGTCTAAAAAGGAACTTCATTATAAAAATTGAAAACTCTTACCTCTTACCCTGTAAAGTCAGGGTTAGGCTCCGGCAGTGTGACATTATTCACAGTCTTGCTATTTTCCATATTTGTCAGTTCAATGTTCTCAGTAAAGCAAAGTCTGTGTGTGTTGGTCAGCATGGATGGCTGGCTGTTCTGATGTCTGTAAATTAACAGAATCCAAATAATGTAAAGTGGAACATCAGTTCGCTGACAGAGCACTACAGCTGGAAATCAAAACTTTAATTTTAAATATTAAAGCATTTGTCAGGCCACAACAAAAATCACACTTCTCTTTGCTGCTGGAAGACTGGAAGGCTATTCCCACTCCAAGTGATTGGAATACTAATGCTATAATGCAGCATGGGGGGTGCTGCAATCATGAGGGTCTTATCCTTTGGATGAGATGTTTATTTTATTTATTGCATTTGTTAACTGGGAAAGTCCACTGGGCCTGGAATAAGCACATTTTCAGTAGAGACATGGGGAGAAAAGCTCCACAAAATTATATACAAAGATAAATATTAATACACATCAGGTTGCCATGGGGAGTTGAGTGCAGTGTAAGAATAGTAGGAGATAGAAGGGCTGGGGAGGGAAAGGACAGTCTAAAGTGACAGGGAAGCAGGAAGTAGGCAGAATGAAGGGAAGGAAGTGATAGATAGAGGTATAACACCGAGAAGAGAAATCAGGAGTTGGGGTAGTGTGTTGGGGTACAGGAGCATAACCAATGCGAGGAGAGATGTAGTTTGAGGGATTTTTGAAAGGAGGCAGGATTGCTGATAGTTCTGAGTGAAGGGGGGGGGGTTATTCCATGCTTTAGAGATGGTATATAATGCAACATTTAACCAGCTGTAAGCTTAGGTTTCTCTATGGATAATAGCACTTTTCAGACCTAAGGTGTCACTTAGGCTGGTACATGGTTAGTACGGAGGAGAGGGAAGGGCAGGTTTCTGAGTTGTAGATGAGCTTATGGGCTGTAGTTAATTGTAGAAAAGTAAGATAGTGAGAGGGGATTCTAGCCAATTTAGTTGATGCAGAGAGAGACAGTGATGGGTAGAAAATGTATTTGTAGCAAATTTAGCAATTTTGTTGTCGCAAGAGTCTAGTTTTGTTTTCAAGGAGGACTCTAGATTACTGAGGATAAGACTGCCATATAGAACTATTGGAAGCAGGAAGGATGAGGCCAGAGCCTTTTTTGTAGAGAGGCTAAAAAAATAGTTGTGCCTATACAGGGCACCTAGTTTTTGTTTTTTTTTTTACTGATGTTGCTGTAGATGTGAAGGTCAAAAGTTAATTTGTCATCAATTATGATACCTAGCAATTTGGTACTGGGGAAGACCAATGATGGTGTTATTTTGGGAATGAATGGAGAATAGTGACTTGTCAACAGGGCTGAATTTTTTTGGGGTAAATATTAAAAGTTTTGTTTTATTGGTGTTGAAAGCGAGATGGTTCTGGGATATCCAGGCTTCGGTGGAACTAAATGCTTCTTGGGTGAGACATTGTAGTGTAGGGGCAGATTTAGCAGAGCAAATAATAGTTGAGTCATCTGCATATTGGATAACAGCACTGTGCGTGAGAGAGGAATGAAAGTTGTTGACAAATATGCTGAATAAGAGGGGTCCCAGTATTGAACCTTGGGGACACTTGTATTTGTAGTAATGAAAGGAGAGTAAAAGTGCTGCCATTTAGTAGATTGCTGCCTGTTACTGAGATAGTTAGTAAACCACTGTAGGGCAGGGGGAGAAAGTCTGAGATTCATTTCGAGCTCTATTTACTGTATCAAGGAAGGAAATGAGGGCTGTGTTAGTACTATGTCCAGGCCTAAAGCCATCTTGAGTGGGGGAGAGGATTTGGTGCTGGGTCAGGTAACTGAGAAATTGAGTGTGAATACATTTCTCAAGTATTTTGGAGATTGGGAAAAGAGGATTGCAATAGGACTGAAGTTTGAGATGTCGGAGTTGTTGCCGCCTTTATGAAGTGGAAGGATAAATGCTTTTTTTTCCAGATATCAGGTATGTAGGATTCCTAAATGGACCATTTGAGAAGGACGCTGCTAGGATATACAGTGGAGGAGGCTGAGAGTTGTAAGTATTCTGTGGGTAAGTTATCAGGGGAGTTGGAACAGGGTTTAAGTTTGTGAAGAAGTTTTTTGATGGTGGAGGTGGGTATGGATGTTAGAGTCAAAGCAGGTAGAGGATTAGAAAAGGAGTGTACAGGTGGAGTTCCTGGTGGGTCGGTTATTGTAGGTGTGAAGGTGGTAGTAAGTTTTTGATTGTGTCAATGAAGTATGTGTTAAAGACGGAGGGTATCTCAGAGGGGTTTTCTTTCAGGGTTTGAGCATGGGTTGTTGTTAGTTCCAGGGTGGAGAAGAGAGTTGATTGCTCCTCAGATGTTTTTGGGGTTTTGTCTTTGTTGGTCTTGAATAGCTTGGAATTATTCTTTTTTGTTTTTAAAAACTAGGCATTTAGCCTGATTGTGCAGTTGTTTATAAAGAATGAGGTTGGATAATTATTAGTTTTTTTGACAGGCTTTGTGGAATTTGTAAGCCAAATAGCATGTTTTGCCTTGATCCTTTTTAACTGGAGAGGGACAAGGCTATTTAGGGTACTAAGAAATGTGGAATTGAAGAATTCTACAGCTTCGTTGAGTGGGAGAAATTTTAGTGGGCTCCAGTTAGTGTTCTGCAGGATGTCACTGAAGATGTTTGGGGAGAAATGGGATAGATCTCTGATCTATATTAGTGTACATTTGGTATGGAGGTGGGCTTACGTATTATGAATGCTAGAGAGTGATCACTAATGCTATTTGGGAGAGTCCTTGTGGTGTAAATTTTTTTCTGGGTCAGAAACCAAGATCCAATCCAAGATTGAGCCTTTCTTTTCCTTTATGTTGTGTCTAGTAATGTTGGTGATTAGCTAAGTATAGATATGATGGTTAATATCTGTAGAGGGGCTGTTACTGGAAATATCTAGCCAGTTATTATTGATGTTGCCTAGGTAGATAGTTTCATTTTTTATATTGTTGGTTGCCCAGGCAAGAATTTCTTCAAGAATAAGAGTGTTATTGCCTGGGGGGGGGGGGGGGGGTGTATACGCCTATGGTGCAAAGGCTTTTGCAATCATTAAGTTTTAGGAAGGTGACAAGTAGCTCTGCAGTGGAAACGTGGGGAATTGGTTTGGAATATGGGATTGCTGTAAAGGAGCTTGGTACTAATAAGGCAATGCTACCACCTTTTTATGTAGTCTATCAGTCCTGAGGAAAGAGTAGTTTGAGGGAAGAAATTCGGAATCTTTGATGTATGGTTTTAGCCAGGTTTCAGTGGTAAAGTCTGGATTATGTTGATTTAGCCATGTGTGCAGTTGGGGAATTTTGTTTATTAATGCTTTGAAGATTAAATGTGGTAAAGTTTAGAGATTTTATGGAGTCAGGGGGTTATAAGAAGGAGGAGAAGGGCCAGGCTTAGGATGCATGGGGCCACAAAGGACTACTTTACTGAGAACATGGAAGTAGGTGGGTAGGGGCTTCTTTTTTAGAAAATGGAAGCATTTGAAGTTAGGGTTGTATGGAAGGTTGTGGTGTGGGGGGGTGATGAGTTTCTTTAGTAATATTAAATTTGTACTATAGAGAGTGGAACATATGGCAGAGTAACTGGGGAGGGTGTGTGTTTGGGAAGACATGGAGGGGGATGGTGTAGGTGGTATGTAATTTGCATGAAAGGAAGCTAGTCTTAGAAGAAGTGAGAGGTACATAGTAAATGTATAAAGAAAGATGTTGAATATAAGAGGCATAACTATGTGATGTTGTAGTTAAAGAAGGTTTGGATGAGAATTGTGATGTGGCAGTGAGGATGGGGGAGGTATAGTAGTATAGAAGGAGTGGAAAGGCAAAGATGTGACTAGGATTACTGTGTTAAGAGGGAGGGCAGTTGTAAAGGGTGGAAGGTGGGCTTAAGGAAAGGTGTGGAGTGTAGGATGTGAGAAGACTGCGTTTAGGAAGAGAGAAGAGGTGGAGAGTATGGAGCTAATGAGGAATGGCTGTGTGTGTGATGGTTGATGAGGTTGGAGGGAGGGTTGTTGAGGGTGAGTTCTGTGATTGGAGGATGGATGGGTAGGTGGTGCGAGGATAACTAAGTGTAATTGAAGTGAAGGTGGGTGGGAATGGGAGTAGGGCAGGGGAGCGGAGTGACCCTGAGTGCAGTCAGGGCAAATAGAGCGGGTTTGCCCAGCTGGAAGAGTAAGGAGTGCCAAAAAACAGAGGGGAAAGTTGAATGTAATTGGGAAACTACACTCCTGTATAGTTAAGGGTTTTAGTATATATAAAATACAGGAGAATTAATGGTTTTCTCTTAAGTTTGTAGTTGCTATTTTGTTTTTAGTTTGTAGTACTTAAAAGGGAGATTAAACAGTGGGCAATGGCTTATAACTAGGTGTCTACTGCTATCTAGTAGATTTTGAGGGAAAGAACAATTAATTGAACTAAAAAAACTGTTGAAATGAGATCCCATCTGCTTGTGTTGGCAGATATGAAAGATTCCATGTTAGCTATCCAAAAGAGTACACCTGACCAAATTTAATTTTGTAATAGGAAGATCACCTTGAGTATCCCCTGCAAATATGTCACCAGCCTATTGGAATTAACATAGTCAGCAAATAATAAAGAAATCAAAAACATGTTTAAACTATACACAGGTTACCTGGAAACTGTAAATGACAACTCTGAAGGAATGGCACATCAAAATCCATGAAAATAAGTCAGTGGGACTAATTAATTCACCTCAAGAAGAAGTCACCTTTAAATAACAAGGTTTCCATCTTTACCTACATGTTTTGCTCTTTGCATTGTTTTAGTAACAGCACATTTACCTTCTATCTCACTTTGGCCTGGAGAGTGTAGAAGTTAATACATGCTGAGACAGTTCCAGCAGTTGCCTGTAGAGTTCTACATCTCCCTGAACATGAGCTACCTCTTCACAGGAACCTAAGGACAAACTGAGCAAGTGATATAGGGGACCATAAGATGTCTAGCCATATATTCCTTTAAACAGATACAAGAACATATTTGAGGACTTAACATTCTTCACTTCACAAATTGAACTGGGCCATGTGTGAAAAATGTGGTTTATGTTTGTATATACCAATCCAGTCAAAGACTAGCCTTAAATCTAGTCAAAGTAATACTTTGCTGGAACTGTAGTGGAAATGTATCGCATAGACTAATAGTATGCTGAGTTAGTAACCTATGTTTCTGCTCTAAAACCTTTAAACTTATTGGTCAAAAATCTTTGACTCCTTTCCAGTTTAGTCATATGTTCTCATGTTTATATGCAAAGGTGGATATTGTATTCAATACTGGGTCTTATAATGGGAAATGTGCAGTGCTGGGATGACTTCTTTGGAGATAGAGTATGGTGTCTTGGAGAATAACTGGGCCAGATGGAAGTATTTCATGACTGTTGTGGAAACATGATGATTGAATAAGAGGAAGTTGTGCACATAAGTTCCCAGGTCCCCTAGAGCTGTAGCTGTTTGAAGAGGAATACCCTTTATGATATATGAATGATATATGAGGTGAGGCAGCAGCTTTTAGGCCCAACACTACTATGCATCACTTTTTTTTTTATTTAACTTGAAACAGTTTTTGGTAGGCCAGGTATGTGTATGTTTCAGCCTTTGCTGAAGCTGTTTAGTATTAGTGGATGTGCAGATAACAGTATCCAGCCATCAGCTAACTTGATCAGACACACTTCTGGGTTACAAGTGTGGATATCTGAAAAATTAATGCAAACAGGAGAGGGCTTTTCACTGATGCTTGTTGTGGCTTAATAGTTACAGTTTTATATTCAGAGAAGGTACCAGCATCTTTCACAAGTTGGGAAATGTTGAATAAATCATCTAATTTTTCAATAACAGCAGCAGGGGTAATAGTTTCAAAAGCCTTAAACATGTTAAGATAAGTAATGCAGGCTAATGGCTTGCCAATTTGTATTCAATAAGTAGATATACATGATGTGTAGAGTCACGCAAACATGGAAACGTCATGGCATTCTCATTGCAGCATAAGCAGCTGAATTGTATGCCAATCCAAGATGGCAGAGCTATTCAACAAGATATAAAGCAATCGTGTACACTTAATGTAGCCTTTGCCTTGTATTCCAAAACCTATAGGAATGCAGTCACAGAAGCTACGCTAGAGGGGTAGAATGTCAGGGGCTTCTGCTCTTCTGCATGTATATGTGCAAGATGGGCAAATCTATGCTGCTGCTGATAGACCTTGGACAAAAAGGAGAAACATGTTTAGACCCTGTTTAACTTTTCATGGTTTGCATGAGGTGGAAATAGAGTGCTACAGGGTGATAGAGAGACACTGCATGAACTCTGCAACCTCTGTCGTCCTCAACTAACAGCAAGGTCAAACTGAGGGCAACCAACACTTGTGGAGACCAAGGTATTTGTAGCACTTAGAATATTAGCTACAGGAGCCTTTCAGAGACCAGCAGGTTACATGTCACAGGCATCAGCATCCAGGATTATACATCAGTTCCTGAATGCTATGCTACAGCATGCTGTTGACTTTATATTTTCCCTGTACCCTGAAGGACAGAGCAAGAACTATGCAGGATTTCTCTCTGTAGCACACTTTACTGAAGTCTTGGGTGGCATAGACTGCACACACATTGAGATCAAAGCTCCACGCAGGGAACAGAGAGGGGTCTACATAAACAGAAAGGGGTTGCAGTCCATTAACTGCCAGGTAATGTATAAAGCTAAGAATGTGTACCAACAGCCCTGGCAGTTGCCATGACTCCTGTATCTAACTCAGAGTTCTACCATAGGTTTTCAAGAGGTGCTATACCACAAGGCCATATACTATGTAGGGTATACACTCAAGCCATGGCTGATGACACCCATCAGAAATTCACACACACCCTTGGAGGAATGCTATAATGTGGTTAATGCTCAAACAAGAAATATCAGAATGTGTGTTTGACATGCTGAAATCAAGGTTTTACTGCCTAGATACATAAAAGGGTGCTCTGCAGTATGATCTCAGTGTTTGTGCTGAAATTATCACAGTCTGTGCTATGCAATATTTGAGAAAACAGCTGCAACAGGAACACCAAGGGTTAGGAGCAAACATTCCACCACTACTGACAAGGTCACCAAATCCACATGCAGGTAAGGAGTCAGAAGGGAGCCACCAGCTGCTGTGGGTGTAGTTAGATGTAGGTGTGCAGAATATGTCTTCATCTTGGCCAAGAGGCAATGGATGGAAAACATGCTAACTGTCAAATATGTATGTGTGCTGTACTTTTAAGAAGCATTTCCGAAGACAGCACGTGCATATAAATAGCAAGCACGTGCTAGCTTAGTGCCATTTTGAGAGTGCAGCCAGAGAGTGAACATGTATGTGAGAGAGAGAGAGTCAGTTTGTTTATAAGTATATCTAAGTTAGTTGTTGCCTCATTCCTGATGTGTTTGTACATAATAAAGCTGCTTAAACAAAACCCATGCATGTTCATCTGTTACATCAGGCCAGGTGAATGACACTAACCACCTAAGGGGTACAACTTTCATCCTATGCACATACATACAATAACATTGATGCCATGCAATGGTCACAACCTTTAATTACACATGTAGTAGCTGTGTGTGGGTAGCATCAGACAGAGTCAGCCCTAAATGACAAAAATTTGTAAGTGCAGTACTATCAAGGTAAGTGTTCAACCTAGAATAGGAAAATAAAAGTGTAAGAACATGAATGAATGGCACATACCTGCATAATCTTATCTGAAAATATCCCTAAGTAGAATGCGTGTGAGTTGTCCAGCAATGACATCAATTTCTGGCATGACTGACTTATTTATTTATTTATTTATTTATTTATTTATTTATTTATTGCCGTTTGTTTACCAGGATAGTCCATTGGGCCATAAAGAACCTGTTTTCAATGGAGTCCTGGGGAGAAAAGCTCCATAACAGAAGGTATTTTCAACATTTAACAGTAACACTTATGTAGCTAAACAGACTTATGTAGCTAAATGTGTGCAGTTTATCAGCTAACATGCCTCATGTATCTAAAATAGGCAGAACAGAAAAAACAATCCAACATCTACTTATCCCTACATTCTCACAGGTGGAGTAATAAGTATGACTGAAATATCAACCATTTCAAGGTAGGAATCACAACACTTAAATGCACTAAAAAGTATGAAAAAAATTCTTAAATGACATCACCAATACATATCCTAAGCACTTGTTCAGCTATGCACCCTGAGCATTAGACAAAAGGCTATGTATCCCCGAATCGAAAACATAGAAAACAAGGATATGGGCACAGTTGTCATCATTTGCATGGGGGGCAGGAGGTCTAGGGCTGACACAAAAGGTAGTCATTGTGTGTGTGAGTAAGAAACACAGGCAGGCAGGAATGCAGATAATATCAAATGGCCACTGAGGTAAAATGACCTGCAACCCTCATTAATTCCTCATGTAACTAGTATATGTAAATGTGTGGATGTCTGTATGGGCACACAAAGTGAAATGTGTGTGTGTGTGTGTGTGTGTGTGTGTGTGTGTGTGTGTGTGTGTGTGTGTGTGTGTGTGTGTGTGTAAAAACTGTCAAGCTCTGTGCTAGCACTATCTCCTGGCATGCTAGACAGGTGTGAGCCGTGGATGGTAGAGGTATCAGTTCATCATCATTTCCCCCAACTTTGAGAACTGGCTCTGCCAAGAGTTGCACTAGCATGTCCATGCCCATCATCGAATGTAGTGGTGCTATCTGAATATGAGCAATGCCTGCTGGATGAGCTCTCATCACAACTATACCTAGGTTCACAATCCCATGGCCTACCTCATCTGGGTGTGAACATCAGAACCACTGATGGAGCAGTTGAAGTAGTGCCACTATAGCAGCAGGATTGGGCATGGCCATGTTTACTAACACTAGATGATGTTGTGGACCTATGGCCACATGGACACTGTCCCACTCCCAGCAGACATTCCATCACAGACACTGCCCATTCCACTGTGGCATTCATCTGATCCACTAGATGTTGTGGACCTATGGCCACATGGACACTGTCCCACTCCCAGCAGACATTCCATCACAGACACTGCCCATTCCACTGTGGCATTCATCTGATCCACTAGATGATGTGGACCTATGGCCACATGGACACTGTCCCACTCCCAGCAGACATTCCATCACAGCCACTGCCCATTCCACTGTGGCATTTATCCGATCAACTGAATTATCCACACAGTGGAGGCAGTTATATATGTCAGCTTCTGCCAAATCTAGAACCCTCTGCATTCCATTAGAAGTCCTAGTGGAACATGCCTGGGCCTCCATCATGGCCCTAAACATCAGGGCCCATAATGACACACCAGCATCAGGTGGAGGAAGGACAACAAGCATCCTCGAGCACCTCTACCTGCCATCTGCATAACACCGCTCCCACACTTTGGTCATGGCTACAGTCAACCAACACTGACACTGCAGTAACCACATTATGCTTATCAGCTGTGTCACCGTTAACCTGTCCACTGTCTGAGGCCTCAGTGGAATGGGTATGTGCAGACATACTGACTGTGTCTGAAAGAAATCCAGGGGATGTGTGAGCCATAACCTCAGTGGCATACTCAACTTCTGCACCCCCATGAATGTGCTTTTGTTTGGCCACCATCATCATCACAGCCTACCAATACTTCGACATCAGGTGGTTGGAGTCCTACACTTTACTGCCAAGATCACCTGTGATAATGAGGAACAAACACAGGAATGAAATCACTACTCCCCTAAATATTAACCCAGAACATATGAACAAATATAACACTGGTCATACAATCAAAGGTGGTGCATCAGGACAGACACTCATTACACTCTCCTCATACACACAGATAATATTTCTAAATAATGCTTAGTCATAAACAAATAAACATTTATTTACCTTGTGCAGATGTCTCACACTTTGTAGGGAGGACAGGCCTGGAAGAAATGAAGCAAGGAAAGGACTGCAATTAGTCATCACAATGGGAGTAATACAGGGACAATGAATATAAACTTAGCTATATGCCTTGTAAGAAATAGCTCTAACTGAAACTTGTCTGAGCCATCCACCCACTTCCCTGTCTACTGAATTACACTATTATATAACTGTATGACTTATTTATTTCCAGTTTGATTACCGGGGAAGTCTACTGGGTCAGAGTGACCCGTTTTCAGTGGAGGCCCAGGGAGAAAAGCTCCAAGATACATAATACAGATGTCAGTCTTACATAATATGGAAACAGTTACAAGTAAGTACTTTGAAAATATGCATAATAAGCAGAAAAGCATTGAGTGTGGACTTATTTTTTTATACATTTTCGTTAGTGTGCTCATTCAGATATTAGGTGAGAAGATGTTTTATATACATACTTTTAAGTAAAATGAGGATACACTATACATGCACAATTTCAGAAAATAAATTAGTAATGTAAAGCTATATACAATATTTACAATGTTGAACCACAAGAAATAAGCAGCTAATGGAAAAGAGAGAGCTTGGAAAATGCACTGGAGTAGAGCTGAAGGAGAGTTACTGAGGGTATTGATAGCTATTGTTATTGTATTGATAGTTATTGATAGCTAATGGAGAAGGGGGAGCTTAGAAAATGCTCGTGGGAGCATAGCTGAAGGAGAGTTATTGAAGTTATCGATAACTGTTGTTATTGTATTGATAGTTATTGATAGCTAATGGAGAGCTTAGAAAATGCTTCGGGGCATAGCAGAAGGAGAGTTACTAAGGTTATCGATAGCTATTGTTATTGTATTGATAGTTATTGATAGCTAATGGAAAGCTTAGAAAATGCTGGTGGGAGCATAGCAGAAGGAGAGTTATTGAGGGTATCGATAGCTATTGTTATTGTATTGATAGTTATTGATAGCTAATGGAGAGCTTAGAAAATGCTTGTGGGAGCATAGTTGATGGAGGGTTACTGAGGGTATCGATAGCTATTGTTATTGTATTGATAGTTATTGATAGCTAATAGAGAAAGGAGAGCTTAGAAAATGCACGTGGGAGCATAGCAGAATGAGAGTTAATGAGGTCTTAGGAACCTGAGAGGAAAACCCCAGGAGCACAGCTGAAGGAAAGTTGTTGAGGGCTTAGGAACCTGAGTGGGAAACCCCCCCCCCCCCGGGGGGAAAGCACTAAGGAAGATTAGGTTGGATGGTGGCAATTGCATTTCCATTTTGTGGCCAGGTGTTTGGTAAGCTGTGTTTTGAAGATTTCTAAGTTTGGGATGGTTCTTAGAGAGGGAGGAAGGGAATTCCATTTTTTTGCCTAGAGGGACAGCAAGGAGAAGTTGGCCTACTGTACTTTTGGGTTTGGGATAGCAATTAGGTTTTGATGTCAGATCTGAGAGTTCTATTGGGGGTGTAATGGGGAGGATATTAGCACTGGACATAGCTGGATATACAAGTCTGTGTGCAGTGGTGAGTTGGACAAAGTCTAAGCAGTTTGGGAGTTCAGTCCACTTTAGGGATCTTAGGGTAAGGCAGTGATGAGTAGAAGGTTTAGATTTGGTAGCAAATTTTGAGATTTTATTACAACAGTTTTCTAGTTTGGAGGAAATAGAGGAGGATAGGTTAGTTAGCAGGGGGGCTCCATATAACAAGGAAGGCAGTAGATAAGTGGTGGCTAGAGTATTCCTAGTAGTATAAGAGAAAGTGATTATTCCTATACAGCATACCTAGCTTTGGTGGGTTTCTTAATATTTTGTTGAATATGGATATCGAACTTGAGATGTTTGTCAATAATAATACCAAGTAGTTTAGAGGAAGGAACCACTTCTATAGGTAGTCAGTTTGACTTAGCACTTTGAAGGCATTTTTGTTGTAGGAGTCTGTCTTTGTGGGAGGGAAAAGTAAAATTTTTGATTTGTTTGCATTGAGAGAGAGGTGGTTTTGGTGCATCCAATTTTGGTGGTTGAGAAGGCAGTTTGTGTTTTAGACAGCAATTCTGAGAGGTTAGATGCAGAGCAGACTAAGGTAGAATCATTTGCATATTGAATAATTTTGGAATCAGGATTGGCAGCATGAAAGTTGTTTATGAAGATTTTGAAAAGCATGGGCCCTAGGATAGATCCCTGTGGTATGGGCCCTAGGATAGATCCCTGTGGTATGGGTCCCAGGATAGATCCCTGTGGTATGGGTCCCAGGATAGATCCCTGTGGTATGAGCCCTAGAATAGATCCCTGTGGTATGGGCCCCAGGATAGATGCCTGTGGTATGCCAGTTGGGGTAGGTAAGAAGGAAGAGGTAGATTACTTCCATTTTACCTGAGTTCTATCTGATAGGTAACTGAGAACCAGGATATAGTGTTTGGGAGATGGAGCTTTGATAGGTGATAAAGAAGGTGTTTGTGTGAAACAGTGTCGAATGCTTTGGACAGATCAAGCAGAACAGTAGAGACTAGATGTCCAGAGTCTCGGGCTAGATTGACTGTTTCTAAGAAAGAGAGTAGAGCAGTTATAGTACTATGACCTGGACAGAAACCATGTTGTGTAGCTGTAAGAAGATTGTTTTGGGCCAGGTAAGGCATAAGTTGAAGGTGAATGCACTTTTCAAGGATTTTAGAGATTGGAGAGAGCAGAGCGATAGGGCGGAAGTTAGAGATGCTGGTGTTTTGCCTCCTTTATGAAGGGGAAGAACATAGGCTGAGCACCAGAGTTTGGGGACGTAAGATTCCTTAATAGATCTGTTGATTATAATACTGATTGGGAGAGCTAAGGCATCAGCAGCACATTTTAGGAGGGCAGAGAGAATGTTGTCAGGAGGATTAGAGCATGGTTTAAGTTTGGATAGAAGACTTTTTATGCAGTTAGTAGTGGCAGGTTTGAAGTCAAACAAGGGGGAGAGTTATTAGTGGGGTTAGATGAGGAAGAGGGAGGGGCTGGAGGTTAATGTTGGGGAAGGTCCTGGTCAGGTCCACAAGTTGGGAAATGTTGAATAAATCATCTAATTTTTCTAACAGCAGCAGGGGTAATAGTTTCAAAAGCCTTAAACATGTTAAGATAAGTAATGCAGGCTAATGGCTTGCCAATTTGTATTCAATAAGTAGATATACATGATGTGTAGAGTCACGCAAACATGGAAACGTCATGGCATTCTCATTGCAGCATAAGCAGCTGAATTGTATGCCAATCCAAGATGGCAGAGCTATTCAACAAGATATAAAGCAATCGTGTACACTTAATGTAGCCTTTTGCCTTGTATTCCAAAACCTATAGGAATGCAGTCACAGAAGCTACGCTAGAGGGGTAGAATGTCAGGGGCTTCTGCTCTTCTGCATGTATATGTGCAAGATGGGCAAATCTATGCTGCTGCTGATAGACCTTGGACAAAAAGGAGAAACATGTTTAGACCCTGTTTAACTTTTCATGGTTTGCATGAGGTGGAAATAGAGTGCTACAGGGTGATAGAGAGACACTGCATGAACTCTGCAACCTCTGTCGTCCTCAACTAACAGCAAGGTCAAACTGAGGGCAACCAACACTTGTGGAGACCAAGGTATTTGTAGCACTTAGAATATTAGCTACAGGAGCCTTTCAGAGACCAGCAGGTTACATGTCACAGGCATCAGCATCCAGGATTATACATCAGTTCCTGAATGCTATGCTACAGCATGCTGTTGACTTTATATTTTCCCTGTACCCTGAAGGACAGAGCAAGAACTATGCAGGATTTCTCTCTGTAGCACACTTTACTGAAGTCTTGGGTGGCATAGACTGCACACACATTGAGATCAAAGCTCCACGCAGGGAACAGAGAGGGGTCTACATAAACAGAAAGGGGTTGCAGTCCATTAACTGCCAGGTAATGTATAAAGCTAAGAATGTGTACCAACAGCCCTGGCAGTTGCCATGACTCCTGTATCTAACTCAGAGTTCTACCATAGGTTTTCAAGAGGTGCTATACCACAAGGCCATATACTATGTAGGGTATACACTCAAGCCATGGCTGATGACACCCATCAGAAATTCACACACACACCCTTGGAGGAATGCTATAATGTGGTTAATGCTCAAACAAGAAATATCAGAATGTGTGTTTGACATGCTGAAATCAAGGTTTTACTGCCTAGATACATAAAAAGGGTGCTCTGCAGTATGATCTCAGTGTTTGTGCTGAAATTATCACAGTCTGTGCTATGCAATATTTGAGAAAACAGCTGCAACAGGAACACCAAGGGTTAGGAGCAAACATTCCACCACTACTGACAAGGTCACCAAATCCACATGCAGGTAAGGAGTCAGAAGGGAGCCACCAGCTGCTGTGGGTGTAGTTAGATGTAGGTGTGCAGAATATGTCTTCATCTTGGCCAAGAGGCAATGGATGGAAAACATGCTAACTGTCAAATATGTATGTGTGCTGTACTTTTAAGAAGCATTTCCGAAGACAGCACGTGCATATAAATAGCAAGCACGTGCTAGCTTAGTGCCATTTTGAGAGTGCAGCCAGAGAGTGAACATGTATGTGAGAGAGAGAGAGTCAGTTTGTTTATAAGTATATCTAAGTTAGTTGTTGCCTCATTCCTGATGTGTTTGTACATAATAAAGCTGCTTAAACAAAACCCATGCATGTTCATCTGTTACATCAGGCCAGGTGAATGACACTAACCACCTAAGGGGTACATCTTTCATCCTATGCACATATATAGAATAACATTGATGCCATGCAATGGTCACAACCTTTAATTACACATGTAGTAGCTGTGTGTGGGTAGCATCAGACAGAGTCAGCCCTAAATGACAAAAATTTGTAAGTGCAGTACTATCAAGGTAAGTGTTCAACCTAGAATAGGAAAATAAAAGTGTAAGAACATGAATGAATGGCACATACCTGCATAATCTTATCTGAAAATATCCCTAAGTAGAATGCGTGTGAGTTGTCCAGCAATGACATCAATTTCTGGCATGACTGACTTATTTATTTATTTATTTATTTATTTATTTATTTATTTATTGCCGTTTGTTTACCAGGATAGTCCATTGGGCCATAAAGAACCTGTTTTCAATGGAGTCCTGGGGAGAAAAGCTCCATAACAGAAGGTATTTTCAACATTTAACAGTAACACTTATGTAGCTAAACAGACTTATGTAGCTAAATGTGTGCAGTTTATCAGCTAACATGCCTCATGTATCTAAAATAGGCAGAACAGAAAAAACAATCCAACATCTACTTATCCCTACATTCTCACAGGTGGAGTAATAAGTATGACTGAAATATCAACCATTTCAAGGTAGGAATCACAACACTTAAATGCACTAAAAAGTATGAAAAAAATTCTTAAATGACATCACCAATACATATCCTAAGCACTTGTTCAGCTATGCACCCTGAGCATTAGACAAAAGGCTATGTATCCCCGAATCCAAAAGATAGAAAACAAGGATATGGCACAGTTGTCATCATTTGCATGGGGGGCGCAGGAGGTCTAGGCTGACACAAAAGGTAGTCATTGTGTGTGTGAGTAAGAAACACAGGCAGGCAGGAATGCAGATAATATCAAATGGCCACTGAGGTAAAATGACCTGCAACCCTCATTAATTCCTCATGTAACTAGTATATGTAAATGTGTGGATGTCTGTATGGGCACACAAAGTGAAATGTGTGTGTGTGTGTGTGTGTGTGTGTGTGTGTGTGTGTGTGTGTGTGTGTGTGTGTGTGTGTAAAAACTGTCAAGCTCTGTGCTAGCACTATCTCCTGGCATGCTAGACAGGTGTGAGCCGTGGATGGTAGAGGTATCAGTTCATCATCATTTCCCCCAACTTTGAGAACTGGCTCTGCCAAGAGTTGCACTAGCATGTCCATGCCCATCATCGAATGTAGTGGTGCTATCTGAATATGAGCAATGCCTGCTGGATGAGCTCTCATCACAACTATACCTAGGTTCACAATCCCATGGCCTACCTCATCTGGGTGTGAACATCAGAACCACTGATGGAGCAGTTGAAGTAGTGCCACTATAGCAGCAGGATTGGGCATGGCCATGTTTACTAACACTAGATGATGTTGTGGACCTATGGCCACATGGACACTGGGTCCCACTCCCAGCAGACATTCCATCACAGACACTGCCCATTCCACTGTGGCATTCATCTGATCCACTAGATGTTGTGGACCTATGGCCACATGGACACTGTCCCACTCCCAGCAGACATTCCATCACAGACACTGCCCATTCCACTGTGGCATTCATCTGATCCACTAGATGATGTGGACCTATGGCCACATGGACACTGTCCCACTCCCAGCAGACATTCCATCACAGCCACTGCCCATTCCACTGTGGCATTTATCCGATCAACTGAATTATCCACACAGTGGAGGCAGTTATATATGTCGCTTCTGCCAAATCTAGAACCCTCTGCATTCCATTAGAAGTCCTAGTGGAACATGCCTGGGCCTCCATCATGGCCCTAAACATCAGGGCCCATAATGACACACCAGCATCAGGTGGAGGAAGGACAACAAGCATCCTCGAGCACCTCTACCTGCCATCTGCATAACACCGCTCCCACACTTTGGTCATGGCTACAGTCAACCAACACTGACACTGCAGTAACCACATTATGCTTATCAGCTGTGTCACCGTTAACCTGTCCACTGTCTGAGGCCTCAGTGGAATGGGTATGTGCAGACATACTGACTGTGTCTGAAAGAAATCCAGGGGATGTGTGAGCCATAACCTCAGTGGCATACTCAACTTCTGCACCCCCATGAATGTGCTTTTGTTTGGCCACCATCATCATCACAGCCTACCAATACTTCGACATCAGGTGGTTGGAGTCCTACACTTTACTGCCAAGATCACCTGTGATAATGAGGAACAAACACAGGAATGAAATCACTACTCCCCTAAATATTAACCCAGAACATATGAACAAATATAACACTGGTCATACAATCAAAGGTGGTGCATCAGGACAGACACTCATTACACTCTCCTCATACACACAGATAATATTTCTAAATAATGCTTAGTCATAAACAAATAAACATTTATTTACCTTTTGCAGATGTCTCACACTTTGTAGGGAGGACAGGCCTGGAAGAAATGAAGCAAGGAAAGGACTGCAATTAGTCATCACAATGGGAGTAATACAGGGACAATGAATATAAACTTAGCTATATGCCTTGTAAGAAATAGCTCTAACTGAAACTTGTCTGAGCCATCCACCCACTTCCCTGTCTACTGAATTACACTATTATATAACTGTATGACTTATTTATTTCCAGTTTGATTACCGGGGAAGTCTACTGGGTCAGAGTGACCCGTTTTCAGTGGAGGCCCAGGGAGAAAAGCTCCAAGATACATAATACAGATGTCAGTCTTACATAATATGGAAACAGTTACAAGTAAGTACTTTGAAAATATGCATAATAAGCAGAAAAGCATTGAGTGTGGACTTATTTTTTTATACATTTTCGTTAGTGTGCTCATTCAGATATTAGGTGAGAAGATGTTTTATATACATACTTTTAAGTAAAATGAGGATACACTATACATGCACAATTTCAGAAAATAAATTAGTAATGTAAAGCTATATACAATATTTACAATGTTGAACCACAAGAAATAAGCAGCTAATGGAAAAGAGAGAGCTTGGAAAATGCACGTGGGAGTAGAGCTGAAGGAGAGTTACTGAGGGTATTGATAGCTATTGTTATTGTATTGATAGTTATTGATAGCTAATGGAGAAGGGGGAGCTTAGAAAATGCTCGTGGGAGCATAGCTGAAGGAGAGTTATTGAAGTTATCGATAACTGTTGTTATTGTATTGATAGTTATTGATAGCTAATGGAGAGCTTAGAAAATGCTCGTGGGGGCATAGCAGAAGGAGAGTTACTAAGGTTATCGATAGCTATTGTTATTGTATTGATAGTTATTGATAGCTAATGGAAAGCTTAGAAAATGCTCGTGGGAGCATAGCAGAAGGAGAGTTACTGAGGTTATCAATAGCTACTGTTATTGTATTGATAGTTATTGATAGCTAATGGAGAGCTTAGACAATGCTCGTGGGAGCATAGCAGAAGGAGAGTTACTGAGGGTATCGATAGCTATTGTTATTGTATTGATAGTTATTGATAGCTAATGGAGAAGGGAGAGCTTAGAAAATGCTCGTGGGAGCATAGCAGAAGGAGAGTTATTGAGGTCTTAGGAACCTGAGAGGGAAAACCCCCAGGAGCACAGCTGAAGGAAAGTTGTTGAGGGCTTAGGAACCTGAGTGGGAAACCCCCCCCCCCCCGGGGGGAAAGCACTAAGGAAGATTAGGTTGGATGGTGGCAATTGCATTTCCATTTTGTGGCCAGGTGTTTGGTAAGCTGTGTTTTGAAGATTTCTAAGTTTGGGATGGTTCTTAGAGAGGGAGGAAGGGAATTCCATTTTTTTGCCTAGAGGGACAGCAAGGAGAAGTTGGCCTACTGTACTTTTGGGTTTGGGATAGCAATTAGGTTTTGATGCTCAGATCTGAGAGTTCTATTGGGGGTGTAATGGGGAGGATATTAGCACTGGACACTTAGCTGGATATACAAGTCTGTGTGCAGTGGTGAGTTGGACAAAGTCTAAGCAGTTTGGGAGTTCAGTCCACTTTAGGGATCTTAGGGTAAGGCAGTGATGAGTAGAAGGTTTAGATTTGGTAGCAAATTTTGAGATTTTATTACAACAGTTTTCTAGTTTGGAGGAAATAGAGGAGGATAGGTTAGTTAGCAGGGGGGCTCCATATAACAAGGAAGGCAGTAGATAAGTGGTGGCTAGAGTATTCCTAGTAGTATAAGAGAAAGTGATTATTCCTATACAGCATACCTAGCTTTTGGTGGGTTTTCTTAATATTTTGTTGAATATGGATATCGAACTTGAGATGTTTGTCAATAATAATACCAAGTAGTTTAGAGGAAGGAACCACTTCTATAGGCGAGTCAGTTTGACTTAGCACTTTGAAGGCATTTTTGTTGTAGGAGTCTGTCTTTGTGGGAGGGAAAAGTAAAATTTTTGATTTGTTTGCATTGAGAGAGAGGTGGTTTTGGTGCATCCAATTTTTGGTGGTTGAGAAGGCAGTTTGTGTTTTAGACAGCAATTCTGAGAGGTTAGATGCAGAGCAGACTAAGGTAGAATCATTTGCATATTGAATAATTTTGGAATCAGGATTGGCAGCATGAAAGTTGTTTATGAAGATTTTGAAAAGCATGGGCCCTAGGATAGATCCCTGTGGTATGGGCCCTAGGATAGATCCCTGTGGTATGGGTCCTAGGATAGATCCCTGTGGTATGGGTCCTAGGATAGATCCCTGTGGTATGAGCCCTAGAATAGATCCCTGTGGTATGGGCCCTAGGATAGATGCCTGTGGTATGCCAGTTGGGGTAGGTAAGAAGGAAGAGGTAGATTACTTCCATTTTACTGCCTGAGTTCTATCTGATAGGTAACTGGAGAACCAGGATATAGTGTTTGGGGAGAGATGGAGCTTTGATAGGTGATAAAGAAGGTGTTTGTGTGAAACAGTGTCGAATGCTTTGGACAGATCAAGCAGAACAGTAGAGACTAGATGTCCAGAGTCTCGGGCTAGATTGACTGTTTCTAAGAAAGAGAGTAGAGCAGTTATAGTACTATGACCTGGACAGAAACCATGTTGTGTAGCTGTAAGAAGATTGTTTTGGGCCAGGTAAGGCATAAGTTGAAGGTGAATGCACTTTTCAAGGATTTTAGAGATTGGAGAGAGCAGAGCTATAGGGCGGAAGTTAGAGATGCTGGTGTTTTTGCCTCCTTTATGAAGGGGAAGAATATAGGCTGAGCACCAGAGTTTGGGGACGTAAGATTCCTTAATAGATCTGTTGATTATAATACTGATTGGGAGAGCTAAGGCATCAGCAGCACATTTTAGGAGGGCAGAGAGAATGTTGTCAGGAGGATTAGAGCATGGTTTAAGTTTGGATAGAAGACTTTTTATGCAGTTAGTAGTGGCAGGTTTGAAGTCAAACAAGGGGGAGAGTTATTAGTGGGGTTAGATGAGGAAGAGAGAGGGGCTGGAGGGTTAATGTTGGGGAAGGTCCTGGTCAGGTCAGAAATAGTTTCTAAGAAGAATGAGTTAAAATCAGAGGCTAGATCAAGGTCTGATTTGCTTGGGTCAGGACAAGGATTATTTTTGGATCCTGGATTAAGCAGTGAGTGTGATTTCCAGAATAGCTTGGGGTTTTTGTTGTTGTTGGACTGGAGTTTGACATAGTAGATTTTTTGTCCTTGGTTATTAGCTGTTTTGCTAGGTTATGGTTCTGTTTGCATTGGAGCAGGGTATTGGGAAGTTTATCTTTTTGGTAGAGCTTCCAAAGTTTGTCCCTTTGGTGCATAATTTTCTTACTATCTTTGGATAGCCAAGGAGCTGCATTATTTTTTACCCTCTTGTGTCTAAGAGAGGCAAGGGAGTTTAGAGTGTCTAGGACGACAGTGTTGAAGTGTTCTATAGCATTGTCAAGAGGAAGGGAGTTTAGTAGTTGCCAGTTCATTTGTTTGAGAATGTTTGAGAAGGATATGGGGTTGAAATTACTGAGGTTACGGGTATAAATATATTGGTGCTGATGAGGGGAAGAGGTCGTTAAGCGATGAATGTAAGCTGGGAAATGGTCGCTGATGGAGTCAGGAGTTGTGCCAGAGTTGGTTATTTTATTAGGCGCAGATACTAAGATCCAGTCTAAAGTGTAACCAGGGGGATTTACTTTGTTAGGTCAGGTGACTGAGTGAATTATCTGAGAGAAGTTATAGAGGTTGATGAATAGGTAGGGAGAGGTGCTATTAATTTGTTCCAGTCAATATTTACATCTCCTAAAATATAGGTTTCATACTTAATTTCTGTAGAGGTCCATAGGAGAATATCCTCAAGGGTAGAGATATTGTTACCAGGAGAGATATACAGGGCTATTATGCAGATATTCTTGTGTTTATTCATTTTTAGTAGTCCAGCAGTCAATTCTGTGTTCTGAAAATGTGGAATTGGAGTTTGGAGGGGTATTAAGGTGAGGAGGTACTAAGGCAGAGCCACCCCCTTTCTTATTTGGTCGGTCATTTCTGAGAATATTGAATCCTTGGGGTAGGATTTCAGCATCTGAGATATGGGGTTTGAGCCATGTTTCGGAGATTGCTAAGATGTCTTGTTGACTGTGGCATAGCCAAGCTTGAAAGTGATGAGCTTTGTTGTCAAGACTCTGGGCATTCAGGGTAAAGATTTTTAGGGTGTTGTGGGTGGAGGAAGGAGGTAGATTGTAGGTGTTGCAAGTAGTGGGACTAGGACCAGGTTTGGGGTGGATATCTCCAGCAAGGGCTAGATTGTTGAAGGAGGTATCCTTTAGCCATTTGAGTTAAATAGTGTGAGTTTTGAAAAATCCAGGAGTAGTTTAGGAGGCAGTATCTTAATTGTAGAGGAAAAGATTTTAAGGTGGAATAGGTGACGTGGGTTGGGCTGTATAAGTGAGGAAGAGATTGAGTAGAAATGTGAGTAGGATTGTAGGTGAAGGTGGGGTTGTGAGTAGGTTATTTTTGTCGGTAATATTACATAAGCAGTGAAGGAGAATGAGCTGGTGTAGTAGAGAGGAATTAGGAAAACAAGGAGAAAGTAAGGGGTGTAGAGAGAGTGGTGACTTAAGAAATGCATATTGAAAAAAGAAGAATGGTATAATAGGATAAGGAGAAATGAGGATGCCTGTGAAGCAGTGAAGGTATAAGAGGACAGAGAATCGAGCTTTAATTGTTTATGGAGGGAGGAAGAAGTGGAGAGAGTTTAAGTGAGAAGGTAGTGATTGGGAGGAAAGGGGAGGAAAAATTCTTATGTTGGGTGTAGAGGGGGGGAGGAAGGAGCTGCTATTGGGTAATTAGGTAGGAGGTAGGGGTAAGTGATGGATAAAGGTAGGATCACTGGGAGTGGGCGGGATATGGGGGTAGGGTAGGGAAGCAAAGTGAGCCCTCATGGCGAACAGAGTGGGTAGACACAAAAGGAAGGAGCTTGAGAGGAAAAATCAGTGGAAGAGGTTTATTAAGGTAAGTTTAGTTATGCATAGATATGTGGGAATACAGTAGTAGAGCAGGTTAGAGACTAGCTAGATGATAATTGTAAAAGTAGGATTTAAAGCTGAGTGTATATTAAGAGCAGGGCCTAGAATAACAAAGGTGTGATGTATTAATATTGTAAGCCAAAGGTCTAAATACTGACTGGAATAAGTTGCCACCTAGTGGACCGGTTATGTATTACAATGGAAGTTCTATCTGGGAGAAAGGCTTTTTCAAGGAATTGGGAAAGGAGAAAATACTTAGGAGAAGGGGCTTGTGCTATTGAGAAGAGAAAGTATGCTAGCTACAAGGTAGAGAGGGGCTATGGCTGCTGGCTGTCCTGGCTGTAAAGCGAACTTTTAATCACCAAAAGTAAAAAATGTAAAGCATATGCTTTACTGCCAGTTTAGGGAGTACACATACATGTTTACTTCTTTACTGGAAGGTTGCTAGGATAGCAGTCCAGTGGGAGTTCAAGTTATTTTGAAAGGGGTCCGTAGCCAGCAGGCAGGTAGACTCTAGGTTTTGGATTTGAAATAGGCAGGATGCAGAGCTGGGAACTTTTGAAAGAGAGGGAGAAAAGAAGTAAACTTAGTACAGGAAGTTATATTATGCAGGTAAGGCAATAATTTACATTCATTCAGTACTGCTAAAAGCTATAAATGTAGGTTAAAACAAACACTCAATACAAAAATCAAGTTACATTCATTCAGTGCTGCTAAAAGCTATAAATATAGGTTAAAACAAACACTCAATACACTCATTAGAGGTACAAGCAGGTACAGACAGAGGAAAACATGGAGCACAGGAAGTAGTCAAATTATATATTTTATTCTACAAGCAAATATAAATACTGCCATATGTAAGCTTACTTGGAAGCTGCTCCTGCGACACACTTGGTCTCCCAGCCACATCAGCACCAACATCAACCACACGGTGCTTAGTCTGCACTGAGTTGTTAGAATCTCTGAGAGTGGACAGCAACTCTTCATTTGATGTCAGTGGTGGCTCAGTAGCAAGACCATCCCCGTAGCCAGCTGTTCTTGGGCAACTGCATCCACCTTTCTCTGGGCTGATAAAATCATATCAGTGGCCCGATGCCACACCTGATCATAATTGAATTGCTCCATACTGCCTCAGAGCCTGGATTATGACCTCCTTCTCAGTGTTTTTTGTGGATTTGTAAGCTTGGGTTTCATAATCTTATGTGACATAAAACAGAGAAGGATAAAACACATTAATACCACATAAGTAATGTATTTCTTCACATAAAACAATCAGTCTGTGTACCGTTTGTCAACATAAAGCACTTGAAACACACTTTTCATTCAGTACAATAGAATGCTGGGTGGTTGTCCCACCTCCTGCCTGCCACACACAAACAAAGGTTTGTACAAACAAAAGGAATACCAAACAAGTAATGTATACAGGTTTTCCACAGAATTATCATGCTTACACATTTTCAACAGAAAAGTCAGTTTATGAATGCCAGTCAGTTTTCACTGTGCCCACCACTCTAGTGGAGGTTGCCCTAACCCATCAGAGAAACATAACACCATTGTCAGTGACATGTACATCATGTTTCTCTCCAATACTTTAGGCCATAGAAAAAGCAAATGTTAAGAACATAGTTGTGCTAAAAGTATAACCTGTATCTCACAAATGTAAATGTCTGTCAAAACTGCCTGTGCCAACAGTGAAATGAAAGAAGTGCATACAGATAAAAGTTAATTTTCTCCTGGATATATAAATATATTTCAAAAAGTTAAAAAAAAAAAATAAATGTCCTTGAATAATACAAGCATGCCTTAGCAAAATAAAAAAGTCCTCTCTGCAGAGAAATCACCTTCAAAGGAATACCAATCTTCTGTTTTGTCCAAGTATAAAAGTTTTCTCAGCTTCAAGTTCCGTAGCTACTTGGTTACATTCTTTATAGGATAGATTCAGCCCTCTGAGCAGTATGAAGATGCAAATGAGTTGTGAACCCATTAGAATTGCTGAATATCAAATGTTTGACGTTGTGTAGCTGATGTAAACCTAGTTTGGCTTGCACAACATTTAGCCTGCACAACATTTTGTTATGTGCTAATGGCTTGCAAGTGGCAATGATTAGAGTGAGTGAAAAAAAAAACGCAACAGCATTTCAGACACCCTTGTTTCCAGTGGCTGTGTCAGTGAGGATACTTTTGCAAATTGTGGAATGAACTTCAGTGAGATTTTAAATAAAATAAAATATCACATATCTATATTTTTGTCCATAGCAGTGCAAGCCTCCTGCCTTTGAAGAAAACTGTTGTTCACTGTTATTTTTATCACACTTGAAAGGAATATTAGACAAAATTCACTAGAGACTGCATTGTCTGATATTAAGGCAAAGATAATGGAAGAATGGCTGGAATACAGAAAAGACAGAGCTGCATTTCTGAAAACACATTCATAAATGCTTGTGTGATCACTCATTGCATAAAATATGTTTGCCACACATGTACCACCAGCTGAGAATGTCCACCTGTATGAACGGTTAATGCTGGAGATGAAATGTGAATTGCTTGCATGCACATGATTTGATTGGTGTTGCAAATCTATATCTCTGGCAAAGAGAGATAACCCACTCCAACCATGTTTTGTAAGTGCAGTAGTCTGATGGTACAAATCCAGAGCTGTTTAGTTATCAGTGTTTCACTTTTTTGTATCTATTAATTTTTTTGTTTTTTATTTTACCTGTTGTGTAACACAAGGCTTAGCACAAACATGCCCAACTGCCTAAAAATTTAAAATGTATTGCCAGTTGCTTTATTAAGCACAAACACACTTAGTGGCATTGCACAGTTGTCAGCAACAAAAAAAGTAATAACTGCAAAAATTATACCTGTTACCCAACTGTGTAACACAAGGTATAAATACATTAAAGAAAAGAATAGATGAGATAGATACAGCAGGGTTGGAGTCCCATAGTAGTTGTTTTTACAGAGGAATGTTCATAATGATTATTAACACAAGGAGTATATGCTCGCTATTGCCTCTTCCATTTATGGTCTGCCTACCTGTGCTCAAACATGCTTCACTACTTAAGGAAAAAAGTGAAAAAATTAATCTGGTTCAACGTCCTTCATGTAAACAGGCACAATGGCAATGCACGTCTGTCACCACTCTGGACAATACTGCATGTGGAAAATATACCTGCTGCCTAGCTTTCCCTGTGGCACTAGGTGTAAG
Source organism: Protopterus annectens (assembly GCF_019279795.1). Taxonomy (NCBI): domain Eukaryota; kingdom Metazoa; phylum Chordata; order Ceratodontiformes; family Protopteridae; genus Protopterus; species Protopterus annectens. The sequence goes on along the minus strand of NC_056726.1, from coordinate 1,066,255,237 downwards.
TTTATGGCCAGCACACAGGTGACCCAGTGACCTAATTTAATAAGGGAGTCTCACTGTAATTTTTCACAAGACTTTGAATATAAAGGTAATACTACATGCCAGTAGATATGCATAGCAGGTTGACTGAGCATACACATACTTGTGTTGGTATCATATGTAACTGCTTGATCATGGCAACGATGATCATGTAATAAAAAATTAATTTCATGCCTGTGATGGACTTAGTAGTTTACTGACAATCATCTACATCCATTCTATAACCCAAGTATAACTGTAAAAACAAATGCATTGTGTGGTCTGTATCAGAACTCCAAACTCTATCAATAAAGTAATGCAAGTCTATCCATTTCCAGTATATTGTCAGACATTAGTCCTGTATCACACATGAGAATGCATAAGTTAGGACGATATGCCACGCACATACTTGCTTAACTGATGTATAGCACCACTCATTCCTTAGAATGTATATTTGTAATGACCATATTTGACAAACACTTCTGTGACAATGAGGAAAAAACAACTATGTGGAAATGTATGCATTTGCTCTTTTACGTAGGTTTGAATCCGGTTTTGTACAAATTACTTTTAACAGTGTGTAAAGCCGCACAATTGTGTGTCAAGTCATCCCACTGATTCCTCCAAAGTCATGTCGTAAAAGCCAAATCATTTAGCAAATCAGTGTTGACCATTGGACAAAGTGAGACCAGATATATCAGCCCAAATGCCATAAATTAATGCCAAATGTCACATTATCCTTGCTCTTCTACATAAAACTCCCTTCCTCTTTGATTGGCAATATTTCACTCCATTTACCATTGCACAATCATGGTTGGCATGGTTGTATAGGTTTGCACACTAGTCATAAAATGCAATATCACAAATTGGTGGGAAAACAGTTTTACTGTTGTTGGTGGACCTGTACAGACATGGCAGGAGAGGGAAAGTATGGTGCCAAAGTCAAGGCATAAAGGAGGGGTGCACTTTTCATAAAGTGCTACAGCTATAGGCTGCTGCAAGGGGACTACACTGGGTATTAGTATAAATTACAGGCTTGGAACAGCATAGCCATGGCTGTCTCCAGAGCGACTGGAATACTACTCACTGGGGAGCAATGCAGGTACCATTACAGTGGCCTTAAAAGGTGCAAGCAGCAACAACTCAACCAGTGGCTGGAAGAGTTTAGAACTGCTGACACCTCCCAGTTAGTATACAGGTAATGACACTTTAAATGTCATGGAAACCTGTTGATAGCCAAGACTGGCATACATAATGCTTTCCTGTCTCTTCTTCTCCCCTTTATTTTCCTGCTCAGGAAATTTCAGTAAACAGGGAGGCACATGCTGACAGACTAAGAGAGGCAAGGGATGTGTATCCATCAAAAAGGAACAGGATTCTATTAAACATTTTGCTATTCTATATATTACTAGCAACATAAGCATGCAGATTTTAACTGTAACAGCAAGTATGCACGCTTTCTTCTGTAGCATTTAGTAATTGTATTAGGCATCCATTCCCACAATTAACCTATACACTCACATTGAAGAAATATAATTTTTAAATTTTAATTCCAACAATATTGATTTTAAGGCCATCTTGTTAATTTAATGTATAGTGTCTAAAAGCATATATGGAATTTCTGCATATTCCAATGATTACTTGTAATAATTCACAATCCTTTTTGGGGATTGGGAAGCTATATAGCTAATATAGTAATAAAAAATAAAAGTGTATTTATTGCAATAAAGCATGAATGTGGCAATAGTTCTAATCATGTCTTTTCTTTTTTGTCTCATTCTATACCTTCTTTCTCTTTTTTTAAACGGCAGCACACCATTCAAAGGTTATACCTTTCTACCAACAAACAGCAGAGTATGTAGGCCAGCCTCTGTGGCTCAGCTTTCCAGCCCTGCACTTGGTGCTGCACGAACACCCAGCACCTCTGAGATGCAACCTGGCATTACTGCTTCCACAGCCCCTGCAAAACCTGCCCCATCCACATCAGGTAGCATTGCCCTGGCTGCTGTTGCATTGTTACCATGCGAGATTATTGGAGGAGGTGGTGATTACATCACCTGCCAGGAGCTGTCAGGGATGCTGCATGATATCATACAAACTGACACTGGTGCCCACATCAGACTCCTGGAGAGGTTGCTGCTTAGAATAGAAAAGAGACTCCCATGTCAAGCTGTCTCACTGGGAACCAAAGAAAGGAACAGTGATGACAGTTCTAAGGGTGAAAACTAGATTCTCACTATTCGTATGCTTAACAGGCATGTGCCTCCTATGTCACCTACCTATCCCCACTCATGGTGTCCACTAAACATTTGTGTCCATCATCATCATAGTGTCTGACTTGTTGCTCTGCACCTGCATCTTCACCTACCCTAACCTACCTAACCCTGACATTCCTACATCCCTTCCCAACAGTCCTCTCTTCTGAAATAAAAAAAAATTCTTGACGCACGTCATTTGGTCCAATAGGATATACAGCATTATTGTGTTATTGACACCATCTGTGTTGTCATGACAGTCCAAATTCATTCCATTTTCTATGCATGCTCACATTACAGTGTTGAATATGTGGAGATTTATGGTTAAACCAGAGTAAAGGCACTACTTTGAACAAGTTACTCTGACGGTTATTTGGACTGCTGAATGTAGCAAAATGCAACTTCCTCTGTGGAGTTTTGTTTTGCCAACAGGTTCAGTGGTTCAGTTCCAGATGCATCTCTCATCATTTCTTAGGTGATGTTACATGTGTATAACACAAATGAAGGGCAGGGATTTGTGCTTCACTGAACAAATGTTTTCTGCTTTCTGATATTCGTGTATAGCCTGCAGCAATGCATTTGTGAATGATATATCAGTGCCTGGGCTATTGTCAAGGAGACTACAGAAATACAGAACATAACTGCATTATTACATTTAGTATGGGTTTATACTGACATTGGGCATTGATCATCCATGAATGTATCACACTGATGTTGCCAGAAAATTCTATTAATGTGGACATCACTGACTATGAACACCCATTCCTCAACCCTTGCAGTACTGCTGTCTCCAAAGTGTGTGTATGTGTGTGAGTGTGTTATCTAAACATTATACTGAGAAACAGGTACATGTATGTCCCAGTTCTGCAACATGCATTCATGACGGCTTTTTTTCTTCAAGGTTACCAAGATGTCTTTAAATGTATTTTTGCACATTGAATCACGTGATCCTATCTGAAGTTCTACCTTTGCACATGCCTCATAACAGTATATGTTACCCAAGATATTATGATGATGTCATCCTCTTTAAAGAGCACCAGTCAGACTTTCCCAGTAAACAAATGCCAAATAAATAAATAAAACTTGCAACCTTGGTGAATTCATTGCATGCACACTTCTGTTGCTATTGAAAAGGATTATTCAGGCATTCTCCAGCAGTATTGTGAGATTGTCTGCATTTGTGTCAGTAACTGTTTCTGCATGAACCACTTTTTATATTTATATTTTTTTGGTATGATTTTATACCTTTAATTTAAAGTATCATGAAAGTCATGTGATATGTGATGTAACTTATAAGAGGTGTGTTTTGAGAGGTTAACGTTTTTCTGAAGAAGTTCATGAAGAATAAATTTGAAAAAAAGTACTAAAGAATTGTGTTTGCTTCTTCATTCCATCTACAGCTTTTGGTTTGAGTTTCATTAAAACAAATCCTGTTACACTAGCAACTTTCTTAGTTTCTAAGAGCAATATTTATAATTTGCCCCAATGTTTGGACCTTTGTCCCCCCAGTTTGTCACACTAATACTGGATGCAAAACAGGATTTATGGTAGCCTTAGATGTAACTGCATTATATACATCTGTCAATCATGAACAGGGAATCGAATATGTTAGAAAGTATTTGTCTAGGTATACAAACTTTGACAACACTTATATCGACACTTTATGCATATTAACTGAAATAGTACTAGAAAATAATTATTTTGTCTTTAATAACATTTATTACAAACAAATCAAAGAAGTTTCTATAGGGGCTAGGTTCATCCTTGTCTTCGCAAAATTAGCAATGGTGTGATGGGAGCAACTAATCTAGTAACACACAAGTTTTTTAAAAAATGTGCTTTACTGACGATTTGCTTTTTTATTGGGATGGAATAAAAGATGAGTTTGAGTCATTTTACAATTATCTAAATAATATTACTGAATAGTACTTTTTTTAATTCACAATGAGTAGCAAAGGTTTAACAATCATCTTTTTAGAGTTAACATTGACTTTAAATCATGAAACTGAAAAGTCTGAATGTGCAATGTCCAAAAAATACAACTTTGTCAATAGTTACTTGTATGATTCTAGTCAGCACCCTTTGCGCATGAAAAAGAATGTTGTAAGAGGTTAATATAGCAGACTCAGCAGAATGACGTTTAGATCACGTCTTCTTAGCTAAACTTGACACTCTCATACATTTATTTTTAGAAAGACGTTATGACTATGAATTTTTAAACAAATATCAAAAGGGAAGATATATTTAAACTCATTCTTAAATATGATTAACAATCCACGGTGGTGCAGTGGTAGCATTGTTGCCTCACAGCAAGAGGTTTTCCCATTCAGGTCTCGGCTGGAGTACGGGGAGTGCCTTCTGTGTGGAGTCTGCATGTCCTCCCCGCGGTTGGGTGGGCGTTTGAAAGACATGCGTAAATGGGCATGCCTTCGTTGAAGGTTGAACGTCAAGCTGGCACCTCAGCGTTCATGAAAATCTACTGCCAATCATTAGCGGACCGGAGTTCCACTGTGGTGACCCCTAACTGGGAAAAGCTGAAAGACAAAAAACAACAACAACAACTTAAATATGATTAACATTAGCATGTTAGCATGCCTAATAGTCTTTTAGCTGTATTTGAACTTATCTAAAGTGGTATTTACTGCCTGTTATGTACTGCTTGATTTCAGCGTAGTGCCTCTTTACCTTGTAAACATGCCTTGCTGTTAACGCATCACTGTTTGGTCATTTATAAATTGCAATTTCACCCCTTTAATTTTATTCTCGCTCTCTATAGTTTCCATACTCTTTCTCCAGCCTTTGTGCTACATCTATCTCCAATCCGGGTCCTGCTGGTCTTCAAAGAGAATAAGCATCTCCCTAATGGAACTCCATATCTCACCCCCAGGAAAGAACCAAACTACTCCCTGATTTCTTTTTATCTCCTCAAAAAGGGACTCCAGAAAGTACGTGTGTTTGTAACTTGCTTGGCTTAACAATTCTGAATAACTAATTGTGCCTTATCCCTGTTAGGTGGTTAGTGCACGCACCCCATCAGGACAGCCAGCAGCCAAACCCTCCTAATACTGCCCCCCCACTTACCCCTTATCCTAAGCTTTTAAGCCAAACATTTCCTCCCTCTGTTTTTCTCCCTTGACTCGGGAACACTCACTGTGGTCAGTGCTGCAAACATAGATTTGTCCACTAGATGGCAGCCTGTACACAATTCTAATATTCCCTTTAGCTGTACTTATTTCCACCACCTTGACTATACTGCTATAGCCTGGTGTCTATAGTCCATTACCTCCTTACATCTACTTATCCTTCTCCTTATCACCCACCACTACAACTGCCTTTCCCTACTCCTGCATACTTTCTTCTCCAATCCTACCTTTCTACTCCACTGATTGTTTTTCTTCTGGACTTGGAATCTTCATTCCTTGGCTCTTCCCACTCCGTTCGTCCTGTGGGCTCACTCTTCTCCCCTACCCTGCTCCCAATTCCCACCCGTCCCCAGTACCCCTACACTTATAGTCCACATAGTCATGCCCCCTCCTAAAACAGCCTATCTCCATCCCTCAGGTATCAGGTCCACTGCCACTTCCTTACCACACCCTCTTACTTACAACACTCACCAAACCTACAAGACAGATTACCATGCAAAGCATACTACCTCTACTACTACTACTAAATCCCACACTAACATACCACTAAACAGTACAAAATTCATCCTACACACACACACATACACACACATACATTGTAATCTGCTCCATGTTATTTAATAATACCTCATTATTTTATATTCACAAACCACACACCACGCTACCTCTCAAAAGATAAACAGCATCTAGAATAAGTACACACATAGCTCAAGCTATAAAACTTAAACTATTCCTTAAAAAAGGGCTACTAATCTCAGGAGACACACACCCCAACCCAGGTCCATGCAACATAACTCTCTCAGACAAACACAAATCAGATTGACTTATTGTTAACCTAAATGCAAGAAGTATATCCAATAATCAAAAAGAACATGCTGGGATGCAGTCTCCAATCCAATAAAGCCACTTTATTCAATGGAAAACACAATACCACGTTGACCTAGGTTTCATCTGCACACAAGACTTCTTCAGAACAAAGAACAAACTCATTCATCTGTTTAAATACCCACCCTAATGAATAATAAACCAATAGAAACAATACATTTAAACCATCAATTAATCTCAATACAAGAACTTAAAAGGGAAATAGCTCATTTTCACATAACCCCCTTGAATAAAAAGTCAAAAATCATTTGAATATATATATATAAATTTAGATCCTTTGTGCAACATCTGCAAACATTAATAATCACAATCAAATAAAACTCAATTTTAGTTAATTTTTGTGAAAAATATATAAAAAACCTTGTTAAATATATCAGAAAAATGTAAAAAAACATATTTAATATATGAATAAAAAATAAGATATTAATAAATTCATTATAAATCAACTACCTAAAATATGGTTTAGTTTTAAAACAGGTGCTATACTGATGGCATCATTATTACCCGGAAAATGGTTTGCATCCAATCTTAACTGCTATTTAAGTTCATCTATATCCAAATGTACATCTAATGTTCTACCTTGTGGGTCAAATCTCACTTGTTGTATTACACAAAACTTAAATTGATGTCCAGGAAATTCACACACATGTCTCGCCAAAGGGTTAGTACTTTTGGAATGCTGTATATCCAATATGTGTTCCTTAATTCTTTCCCTAAACCACCTTGACGTTTTCCCTACATAAAATGCCTGGCATAGATCACACTTAACTGTATATACTACATTTTGCATCTGACAGTTAAAATGACCATTAACAAAAATGTTGTACATATTGATCCTAAAATTGGGCCCCGTTTCCAATATAAACCTACAGGTTTTACATCTTCCACATTTAAAATTGCCAATGGGTCTACCTGCAACACCCAATTTACTACCTTGTCCGTACTGCAGAATTTCTTTGAAGGACCTATCCCTTCTATATACTATTTTAAGGAGACCCCCCCCATTCTTTTTCTCTACTTCTCTATCCAATTTTAAAATGTTCCAGTTTTTAAACATCATTTGTGCTAACCATTCTGCCTCCATATTATAGATCACTACAAGACGCATCACATCTCTATTCTTTTCACCATCTTTAGAATTTACATTCTCTCCCACCCTTAAATCATCCTGTGGTAATCTTTTAAAATTCAGTATGTGACTATATATTCCCTGTGTCCTTTTCTGTACTACCTCATCTCTCACTTCCCCACATAAGGTTTTAGGATAACCTCTTTTGATGAACATATCTACCATAAAATCCAATTCCCTATAAAATTCCTGTTCTCAATTAACCATCCTGGCTGCCATCACCATCTGCCCCTTTATTATAGACTTCCTCTGGTGGTGAGGGTGCCAACTACTAAAATTTAAATTGGAATTTGAAAATGTATTTTTTCTATGTATGGTAGAAATTAAACTTTTTTCCTCTTTGTCCACTACTATATTAACATCCAGATATGTAATCCTGTCAGAACTAAATTCATGGGTAAACTTCAAAAAAGGTACAGCATTATTAATGTATTTCAAAAAGGCTTCCATTTCATTAACCCCTCCGCTCCAAACCATAAAAATATCATCCAAGAATCTAGTATATTTTTGTATATGTACCTGAAAAGGGCTACTAAATATAAATTCCTGTTCCCAATATGCCATTATATAATTGGCATATATTGGTTTATTATTCATTAGGGTGGGTATTTAAACAGATGAATGAGTTTGTTCTTTGTTCTGAAGAAGTCTTGTGTGCATACGAAACCTAGGTCAACGTGGTATTGTGTTTTCCATTGAATAAAGTGGCTTTATTGGATTGAAGATTGCATCCTAGCATGTTCTTTTGGATTGTTTATGATTAAAAAAAATGTTTTTTGACTTCTCAAAGATTATATAAATATTTATATAAAAATATTTTATATATGGTTGTTAATATTTTCATTATTTAAATAATTTAGTATTAAGTTTTTCAAATTTTGTAATATGCCTTTAAACACAGATCTAATTAATTGAAAGTAATCATGTGATCTGTTTAAAGTATAAAAGAGGAGCAATTTCTTATTTATTTATTCTGATGAAGGATGAAAGTGCTAAAATTACATTTGAGGTATATTTGAAGTTTAATTCATCTAGTGACATGTCTCTGTTAAATGATTGTGTGGTTCTAAATTTTTTATTGTTCTTTTGCCCCCTTGTCGTTTATTTCTGATTATGATAATATGATGTGTGTGTGTGTGTGTGTGTGTGTGTGTGTGTGTGTGTGTGTGTGTGTGTATGTGTGTGTGTGTGTGTGTGTGTGTGTGTGTGTGTGTGTGTGTGTGTGTGTGTGTGTGTGTGTGTGTGTGTGTGTGTATATATATATATATATATATATATATATATATATATATATATATATGGGTCACCTTTAGATGCCCGACAACGCGTTCCGCCGACACGGAATCCGACGGGACGAAAACACCGACAACGCAGATGACCGACAAGGTGAGAACCCGACGGACTCGGTAAGTGTGCGATCGAGTGAGGGATTTAGTGTTAGGGAGCGGACAGGTAAGTGTGCGATAGTGAGGGACTGTGGGTTTAGGGGTGGGTTAAGTGAGTTAGGGTTAGGGTGCAGGTAGGGTGTGTGCGATAGTGAGGGACTGTGGGTTTGGGGGTGGGTTAAGTGAGTTAGGGTTAGGGTGCAGGTAGGGTGTGTGTGCGATAGTGAGGGACTGTGGGTTTAGGGGTGGGTTAAGTGAGTTAGGGTTAGGATGCAGGTAGGGTGAGTTTGCGGTAGTGTCGGATCTTGGGGTTACGGGTGGGTAAGTGAGTTAGGGTTAGGGTGCAGGTAGGGTAAGTGTGCGGTAGTGTCGGACCTTAGGGTTAGGGTTTGGGTTAGGGATAGTGCATATGTTATGTAGTGTACTGTGTTGTTTACGTGTAGTGTGTTGCTGTAATGGTTTTCGGTGTTTCGCGTTGTCGGCGTTTTTTGTTGTCGGTCCTTTGGTGTTGGTTATTAGTGTGTCGGCGAAACGCGATTTCGAGGTTTTAAAGGTGATCCATATATATATATATATATATATATATATATATATATATATATATATATATATATATATATATATATATATATATATATATATATAGCTTGCATACTGTGATATGAGATTGAATGATATAATAATTGCATGGTCGGATATCGCAGCCTATAGTTTGATAAAGCTAGGAATAAGATAGCCAAGACAGACCAAGTAAGTCACCGCACAGTGTATATAAGGTAGGACATAAAAATGGGGAGCGAATAGATCAAGAAAAAGAGAAAGAAGCAAGAAGGATAGAAGGAATCTGTGAATAATCAAGAAGATTATGAAACAGACTAGAGTTACAATGAGGAGAAGTAAATTCAAGCTCTATATTTGAGCTAACAATGTGAGGAGTATACAGCAGTAAATGTAGGGGGAGGAAGATAGAGCTGGTCAGAGGTTTGAGCAAGAGTATACATAGGATAAAATTGATCAGAGAGAGAGAGTATACATAGGAGAAAATAGATAAAAGAGAGGGTATACATAGGATAAAATAGATTAGAGAGAGAGTATACATAGGAGTATACAGATTAGAGAGAGGAAGAGAGTTTACGTAGGAAAAAAGATGAAAAAAAGTAAAATGGAAAGTTAGAGAAAAGCAGAACAGGAAGAAGTTGTAAGCAAAAAAGATAGAATAGGACCCAGGGAGGGAGAAAGAAGGATGATAAGATTAGAAACTCATCCTGGATAAGAGCAGGAGCAGATCCTGAATTTACCAATGTGTTTTTATAATTAGCATTTCTGATAGTTAAAGGTAGGGTGTTCCAAACTTCTGCTATTCAGTAAATGTAAAGGTTTTGGCCACATGATTTGTTGGATTTAGATGCAGTGAAGAATTGTTTATCTTCTGATCTAAGAGTTTTATTTGTGATGTATATGTTGAACAATTGACTAATGACTGGACAGGTGAAGGGTTTGTGGATGATGTTATGAGCAGTTATTAGTTGCAGATAGGAAAGATTGTTGGGAAGTTCAAGCCAGTTAAGGAAATGTAGCATTTTACAGTGGTGCGTGGAGTGATCTGAGGTAGAAACAAACTTGGTGATTTTGTTGTAACAACTTTCAAGCTTAATTTTTAGTGAACACTATAAATTTTTCAGAAATGGGGCCCCATGGAGTAATGATAGTAAAAGGTAGGATTCGGCTAGGTGTGTTCAGAAAGTCTTTGTCCCTGTATAGCACACCAAGTTTCTAGTGGGTTTTCCTTGATGCTGCTTTAAATTCTAATGTCAAACTTAAGATTTCCATCGATAATTATCCCAAGTAATTTAGTACAGGGACCAATTCAATTTTAATGTTATTTAATGAGTAAATCTATGATGTTGTTTTATCAGGGGAGAGGGATTTTGGAGTAAAGAGCAGGAGCTTGGTTTTGTTAGTGTTAAAAGAGTTGGGCTTCGGTAAGCCAGGTTTCAGTGGAAATAAATACTTGTTGGGTTATCTGTTGGGTTAGGCTGGTTGACGAACAAATGGTAGTGAAGTCACCTGCATATTGAACAAATGCACATTGATTAGAGGATGTGTGTAAGTTGTTGATATCAGTGTTAAAGAGTAAAGGACCAAGGATGGATTCTTGAAGTACACCTGTAGAAGTGAGAAGGAATGGTGAGATGGCACCTTGCCAATTTCCTTATTGCTGTCTGTTAGGTGGCTAGACAGCCACTGAATTGACAGAGGTAATTAGAACAAGGATGGAAAGTTGATGTAGACGTTTAGAGTGGCAAATGCCATCAACAGCTTTTGACAAGTCAAGAAAAAAAAACAGCAGATACAAGTTTTTGTTGACAGTATCCATGTAAGCTAATAGGGGAGTAGATGTGCTGTGTGCTGGATGGAAGACATGCTGGGTATTGGTGATGAGATTATTTTGCAAGAGATATTGGAGAAGTTTTTGTTGAATGAATTTTTCAAAGATTTGTAAGAAGTGGGGAGAGGATGGCTATAGACTGAAAGTGCATTATGCCAGTAGAATTGCCACCTTTGTTCACTGGGATAATATGAAACATTTTCCATAAGTCTGGGACATTTGATTCTGCAATGTATCTATTAAAAATACTAATTGCATATGTTATAACCTCTGCTGCTAGTTTTAGGTACTCTGCAGAGAGATGTCAGCGAGGTTCAGCAAAGTCTGAGTTTCAGTAATATTTTTTATTAGGGATGTAGGAACAGACTGAAAGGAAAACTGGGCAGGGTTAGGCAAAGGAGGATAAGAGAGATGGCAGTTTTGTCAGATGTCTAAAAAACTTTAAGTCATAAGTAGGTAAAAAATAATGTATCGCACAAAAACCAAGAACCAGAACAAACTTGCAATAGAAACCAAGAAGAGACTGATCCCGGCACCAGTAGAATCCAGTTTATTGAGCGCTTTCGTCAACATCAATCAGCTGACTTCCTCAGAATAAAAACCTCATTTAACTAAGACCATTTTATATAAAAACCAAGCCACATGACTTCAAAGTTAATCAACATTAAAAACTGTAAAGTAACATTTAAAGCACCAATGCACTGTAAAAAACGAAAAACACAAAACACCTCTGTGCACACATATCACCTTATTGCGTCCTCTAAAATCTGTACATAGAAAAATAAAAGTACAAAATATACAACATACAAATAAAATCATACCAACAAAGTGGAACAAATGTAATAAATCTGTGTTGAAATACAGCAGCAATCTCTGCTACTACATGTTGATTTCCCCCTGAATCAAAGTCCACTGCTAGCTCTGATAAGATCTCAGTCTTAAAAAGCTACTGATACTAAGGGCATCATTGAGTCCAGGGAATTTGATGGCATTCAACTTGATCTGCCAAAACAATTCCCCTCCCATGGACCACCACGTGGGTCCTGCAATACCTTCTCTACAACCAAAAACTTGAATTCATGTCCGGGGAATTGTGTGATGTGCTTAAATAAGGCATTGTTACTATTGCTGATCCTAATATCCCTGACATGCTCATAGATCCTTTCTTTCAGACATCTCTTAGTTTTCCCTATATAAAATCCCTGGCATTTACAGAAACTCAGAAACTCACACAAGTCACAACTGGTGCCTGGATCAGTCCCTTCTTGTTTTCTATTGCTATTAAAAAATAATGTAGTAAATGCTTTGCATGCAATATATATATATATATATATATATATATATATATATATATATATAAATATATATACATAGAGAGAAGTTTGTATATAGATAGAAGGAGAGACTGATAGATTGATAGACAGATAAATACAGGTAAAAAAGAATTCTCTAATCTCTTCTATTTACACCTGAGTAGGAAATTTCCTATAGCAAACAGCAGGAGAGAAGAGTATCCAGCCTGGATGAGTATTCTGGAAAGTATTAGTTAAATCCCATGTAACACTATTTGTTTAAGGAATGCTATTACTCTACACACATATACATATAGACACACACATACACACACACACACACACACACATGCTGTACACACACACACACACACACACACACACACACACACACACACACACACACACACACACACACATATATACAGACACACATTCACGCACAAACACACGCATGTGCACACACGCAGACACACACACATAGAGGCACACTCACACACACACACACACACACACACACACACACACACATATATTTGTGCGTGTGCATGTATGTGTATAAAATCATTACAGAAGATCATTATTCTGTCTTTAGCTATTTAGTAATGCATTTTAAAAAGCACCACTTAGCTTAAACAAATGAAATGAAATCATTAGATTATTGTAAACAAGACTGAAATATAGGCCATTCTGTGACTTCTGTACTCTGTTAAAACAAGAAAACATTTTTACAGCACTGTAGATGAAAGAACTTTAGTGAAACAATTAAACCAGGCAAATTTACAGAATTTTTCTGTGTTGAATGCATTGTTTCCAATAATTATAAATTATATTTTAGTACGGTGGTGGTGCTGCGGTAACATCGTTGCCTCACAGTTAGACATTGCACATTCGATTCTCAGTTAGAGCGTCTTCTGTGTGTCGACATGCGTGAATGGGTGTTCCTTCATTGAAGGTTGTGTGTTAGGCCTGGCAAGCCAGCACATAAAAATCTACTGCCAATCATTAGTGGACCGGAGTTCCAATGTGGCGACCTCTAACTGGGAAAAGCCGAAAGACAGTAAGAAGACTGAATGTCAGAAAAATAAACATATACAGAACTTGAGAGAAACAAACTCCCCTTCCAATTGTTCACAAGCACTTCTCAAATGAGTGTTCCCATTACATATATAAGCATTTCCTGTACACAAGTTTTACTTCAATAAAGATTTAATTATAATGTAAATTGTTATATGAAAATAATTGTCATGTAGTGATTTATTGTATATTTTTTCTTTTGTCTCTCCCCACCCCTTTTCTCTCTTTTTAATATTTTAATTATGCATTTCTTTATCCTTCATTGTTCTCTTTCTCTCCTATTTCTTAGATTTTTTAAATTATTTTATTTTTTTTTTTTTTTTGCAGACTCAAATCTGTCAGGAGTAGCCCAGACATGTACCTCCTAAGTTAAGGAATGCTTACTCTCTGCCTATCCAAAGACATCCTCTTAGGGTTTCATTGGAGGCACTATTCCTGTAGGCACCACAGCATATGGCAGCCTGGCAAGCCCGACTGAAAGAGGGCTTCAGAGCTTGGTAGAGGACATACTGGAGGAGGTAGTGAACAGGAGAATTCATCCTGTCAAAGCCACTCTTTGGTGTTTTGAAGACACGTTCTCCCATTTGGTGCCAATCACCATACCCATGCATGTCCTTACCCCTGCAACATCAATGCCATCCACTGCAAGACCAGCTGGTAGTAGACATTTTGAGGCTTGTTCATTGCCCTCTTTCCTTTTTCCCACCCACACTACCCTCTTATATAAAAATATTTGAAATAGATTTAGGGGTCTATCCCAAAACAAAAACATAACTTCAATAATTCCAATTGTCCTACACCACAAACCCTCTTGATGATTCCTTGTGTGTTGCCATCTTTGTTTGTCTCTCCTTTTTTAATTGTTCCTATCTCTCCCTTTCTATTCTTTAATTAAACCATCAAGGTGTCTACAAAAGAATGAAAACAGATAAACTAAAGTTAGATATACAGAATGGAAACATTAATTTACAAACAAATTTGATCAATTGAACAAAAAATGTTCACAAATATTACATCATAAAAGTATGATTAATTTAGAAAAGATAAAATTAAATTCTTATTCTATAAATCCTAAAAATTTAATCCAATCAGATAAAAGAAATTTATATTCCTGCTACTAAAAAAAAAGAGCTTTAGAGCTAAAAGGTATTTTAGAGGTTTTTAAAACACACATTAAATTAATTAACTCATATAATACTGACATTGAACCTCAAAATGTAAAACAATCCTTCTTTGAGAAATATATTAAGAAAAACCTGACTGGAGATCAAATAAATCGAATTGATAAAACTATTACAATGACCAAGCTTAAATCCCAAATCAATAAGTTAAAATTAAATAAGGCTCTAGCAACTGATAATACTATATCTGAAATGTGCAAACTATTAACTAAAGAGGATTTAATATTATTGTTAAGAGTCTATACTTTAGTTAAAGAAAATAATAACTTCCCCCTTCCTGGAAATATACATTAATTCACCCAATTTTAAAGTCAGATAAAGATCCAAAGGATTGTTTGTCATACAGACCCATTATTAAAATTAATTATAAAATTTTTATGGCAATACATGCTAATAGATTAAAATATTTACTCCCTTTACTGATAAATGAAAATCAAAATGGATTTATTAAAATATAGGAACACCTTTGACAGCATTAAAAGAATTCTTACATTAATTGATTATATCAATTTAAAAAAAATGTATGACTTCAGTGAGCTTAGACATAAATTGTGCATTTGATTCAGTTCATTTGGGTTATTTGTTTCTTGTGTTAGACGAACATGGATTCTCTTAAGATTTTATTCAATTGATAAAATCATTATATATCTAATCTTAGTTTATGTAAAGATTGGATCATGCTTATCCAGATCCATTGTAATCACCAAGTGTATGAAACAGGGGTGCCTTCTATCCCCATTGTTGTTTGTTCTGGTCATTGAACCTTTTGCTAATTGTCTTAAGATGAACACATATTAAAGGTATGTGTTTTTAATAACAGTTTAGTTTTCAAAATTCAGTTGTTTGCTGATGACATTGTACTAATCCCTAAATCATCATATTAAGTCTTTGCAATGTTTATTTGATTCAATAGATCTTTTTCAAAGAATTTCTAGACTTAAATTTAATGAAACAGAGGTGGCTAACTTCACGTCACCCATGTCAATGGAAAACAGATGCATGACTATGCTGTCACTACCGCCTAAAGTTTTACATCCTTACCTCATTGTAATTCCCTAAAAAAAAAAAAAAAAACTACTTACTGAGTTAACCTGATGTAAATTGCCTAATGAAAATATTTTATTTCTGCATTATGTAACTTCTATTTAAATTGTGCAATATGGGTTTGTACTATACAAAATATGTATTTAACATTTAATTGAAATGTATATTAATGATTTGTGCTCTTTCTCATAGGTTCATACTAGGCTAACTGCCCTTGCGAGACATTTTAAGCCTAGCCAATTATCCCCTGTGAGATTCAAACCCTGTACCTTGTGTTTGTAAGGCAAACAACAAGAAAATAAAGCAGAACCAGCACCAAATCTACCAATAATCCAACAAGGTGCCTGGAAAAACGTTTTTCCAGGCACTTTATTGGATTATTGTTTGTAAGGCAAGCACCTTAACCATTAGGCCACCCTCCCACCCACGTATTTGTATTTCTCTGTAGCTTTTCGCCCCAGGACTCCATTGAAAATGGGCTTCTTGTAGCCCAGTGGACTATCCTGGAAAACAAACTGCAAATAAAATAAAAATAAAAGAAATGGCTGCCAAATCATACACCAATGCACTGTACAAACACGTACATAAATGCTTGGAACTAGCCATACCCAGTAGAACCAAGACACATTCCTCCAAAAAAAGGAAGCCAATCTTGTGGTCCCCTGCCATTAACAAACTCTACAACAGAGGGAAGAAACTGTTGCAGAAAAAGTTGAAATTCCAAGACTGGAAAAACTCCCTTATTAGCCTCAACAAAAAGTTGAGATCCCTCATCAAAATCTCTAAAGCCAGCTATGAAGGCAGAATTGCGACAGACACTAAAAACAACCACAAAGCCTGCAATAGTCATATCAAGAATCCCCATGGCAATACCCAGATTTGCTCTGAATTACTGCACAATGGTACCTACTATATTGAGCCAACAGATATTTCCAACATACTGGCCGACAGATTCAGTTCCAACTTTACCCCCCCCAAAGAACCAATCACAATACAGGAGGAATGCCAGGCACCCAGCATTACTGCAGCACAGGTTAAAGCTGCATTGTCTAAGGCCAAGAATACAGCTTCCATGGGAACTGACAATTTCCCTGGATGTGTTACACATGAACTACAAGGTGAACTGGCACCACATCTGAGTGCCATGTTCAATCACTGCCTCACCTCAGGCTTTGCCCCTACTGAATGGCGCACTGCTACAGTCATCCCTCTCCATAAAGGGGGAGCAACTACAGACCCTGGGAATTATTGCCCCATTAGCCTGATGAGTCTTCTATGTAAGGCTATGGAGTGCATCATCAGCATGGACCTAATTAGCAAGGATATAGGGAATCTCCAAACTCTAGATCCTACACAATTTGGTTTTGTAAAAGGTATATCATGCCTACTCAACCTGGTTGACTTCTTTGAGTCAGTCACCAGAGCTGTGGAAGAGGGCAAGGCAGTTCATACAGTCTACCTCGATTTGGCCAAGGTCTTTGATACCATTCCCCACTCAGGAATTATTGATAAACTCACCAAACTAGGCATCAACCCCTATACCACTAGGTATGTTGCAAATTGGCTCACAGGTGGAACCCACAGTGGGAAAGTAGCAGACTCTAAGTCATTCTTCCAACCATGAGAGGAGTCCCACAGGGATTGGTCCTGGGACCTCTTCTGTTTTGCATCTACTTCTCAGAAGACCAGGCCAATATGGAGGGACTCTGGATGTCCAAGTTAGCTATTATTAACTCCCCAAGTAATGTAGACATCCTAGAGAATGGCCTCACTGAGACCAATGACTGGTGTGGAAATCATGGCCTTAAGCTTAATTCCAAACAATGTGCCATCATCCTCTTTGGGAAAAACTTAGTTCCCACTAATTATCACATCAACGGGAGCACACTGAACACTGAAGGCATAGGTACATAGGTTCATAGGTAGGTACTAGGCTATTGACTCTAGGGCCTATAAAAGCCTAGCCAAAAAGGTACCCTGGCTTTCGCCACCCAATAAAATTATTTTCCTGTGCCACTGTTGAACAGAGCCACAGAGGTGATCCCCTGGGTGAATTTACTATTTCCCATCCAGTCATCATGATTTTTCTTGAAGAGTGCTAATGAGGAGCTTTGTTTGATATAGATAGTTAGTTTGTTCCAGAGTATGGGAAGTCTCTGGGACAGGAATCTATACCTCCAGCATGTTCTGTTTATTGTGATGACAAGGTTTAGGTCTCTAGAGTGTGTTGCTCAGACAGACTGGAATTTCTTTAAGTGGGGCATGTCCAACAGCTCTGGGTTTGACATAGCTTTGTATGTTAAGCAGAGATCGCCTCTGAGTAGGTGATATGCGATGGAGTAAAGCTGGAGTTTTTTTGAGACAGTCTATGTAGGGCATATGTTTGAGGCCAGTATTCCTCTTTGTGAGGTATTTCTGCAGCCTTTCCAGTTGTTGTAGATGTCTTGTGGGGTACATACCAAAAGGGGCATTATACTCTATAATGGATCTAATGAGTGATAAGGAGAGTGGAAGAATAACCTTTTTTTTCCTGGATGAAAAACCTTTTGTGATGAAGTGCGCCACATAGAAGGATTTCCTGACTACTATGGTGATGTGATTATCAAAAGAGCAACTACTGTCCACCTATGTCCCAAGGTCTCCTATCACACTTTTGGTGTTAAGTAGACTACTACTTATGTGGTAGCTCATGGGTACAGAGTTTTTACCAAAGGGGATGACAATGCACTTTTTGGCATTGAGCTTGAGGCCATGGCTTTGACACCAAGCATCTGTCACAGTGAGGCCATTTTGTAGGCTGTCCACATCATTAGGAGTTTCAATTATGGCTCCTAGTTTGCATTCATCTGCAGACTTCATTAACCAAAGACCTTCTGTGTTAGCCTGTACTTCAGAAAAGTAGATACCAAACAGGAGAAGACCCAGGACTGAACCCTGTGGTACTCCACTTGTCACTGATCTAAAATCAGCTTTGGAGTCTGCTACTTTCACAGTGTGGGTTCTGTCAGTGAGCCACTTGGCAACCCATCTTGTGACACAGGGATTTATACCTAGTTTAGTGAGTTTATCTATAATTCCAGAGTGGGGGGTGGTGTCAAAAGCCTTGGCAAGATCCAGATAGGCTGTGCAAACCACCTTACCCTCGACTACGGCTTTGGTGACTGCTTCAAAGAAGTCTGTCAGGTTTAGGAGACATGATCTGTCTTTTACAAACCTGAACTGGGTGGGGTCCAGAGTTTGGAGATTAGCAATGTCTTTGTTCATAAGTGCCATGTTGATATGTTCCATGGCCTTGCAGACCAGGCTCATTAGGCTAATGAGGTGGTTGTTCCCGGGATCTGTGCTGGCTCCCTCTTTGTGGAGTGGGATAACCATCACGGTGCACCACCCAGTGGGCACAAAGCCTGAGGTGAGGATATGATTGAACATGGTGCTTAGGTGGGGTGCCACTTCATTCTTTAGTTCACGTATTATGCAGCCTGGTATGTTGTCAGGTCCCATGGATGCTGTGTTCTTGGCTTTGAAGAGTGTGTTTTTTACCTGTGCAGCCATGATTACAGGAACTTTGCATTCTTCTGGTATAGAGATGGGCCCTTTAAGGGGTCAGAGGGGGTAAAGTTAGCACTGAACACATCTGCCAGGACTTTGGCAATATCATTTGGGTCTATATATTTAGTGCCATTGTGCTGTAACTCAGAGCAGATCTGAGTGATGCCATTGAGATTCTTGACATAGCTATAGAATTCTTTCTGGTATTCTTTAGAATCAGTGGCTATTTTGTTTTCATAACTAGCTTTGGAGGATATTATGAGGGATTTCAGCTTCTTACTGAGGTTGACCAGGGAGTTCCTCCAATCATGGGATTTTACTCCTTTTTGCAACAGTTTCTTTCCAGTTTATTTATGGCAGAGGAACACCAGACTGATTTCCTTTTTTTGGAGGATAGCATCTTGCTTCTGTTAGGGATAGCACGAGCCATGCACTCGTGTAAGTGCTTATAAAGTCCATTTGTGTAGGATTCAGCAGTCATACCTCTATTGTCCATCTGCATGGGTGCCATGAAGTTTGTCACTTCTGTCTTAAGAAGCGTGAAGTTAGCTTTGGAGAAATTTGTTATGGTGGTTTTCTTAATGGGGGGGTGGGGCAGCATGTGGATGTCTAGGGTGATTAGCTTGTGGTCTGATCTGACCAATGAGGAATTGACCTCTGGTGTTGAACACCGGTCACCCATGTTGGTAAAGACCAGGTCTAGGATACTGCTGCCCCTGGTGGGGGTGTGGATAAGTTGAGCCAAGGTGCTGGAATTTATGATTTCCAGAAAACATTGAACAAAAGAGTACATGAGTAGTTTTCCAGGTTAATGGTGGGGTAGTTGAAATTCCCCATTATTAGGGTGTTGGGTTGTACCCTAATATTTTACAGTGTATCAAGAAATGAGGAGTGGGAATCCTGGGGCATGGTGCTGGATCTGTAGCAAGTTACAGTTTGGATTGTGGTCTTGCCCAGTGTTAGTTGCACTTGGATAATCTCAGATGCATTATGCTAGCCTGGAGGTGTGGGCATCCTTATTGAATATGGACACGCATCCACCTTTAGTGTTTCAGTCCATGTTAGGTGGCCGAAAGGTGTGGTATGAATTCTGGCTTGGTAATGCAGGAGTGCTCTCTGGAGCCTTGAACCAGGTCTCTGTCACTGCACAGATATTGATGTTCTCCATTTTAAGGAGTGCCTTGAGTGAATGTATTTTGAGGTTTAGACTTCTTGCATTGATTAGCATGACCCTCAGATTTTGCTTGCTTGCTCCTGTTACGGTCGTGAATTTGTCATTTGCGCC
Source organism: Protopterus annectens (assembly GCF_019279795.1). NCBI lineage: Eukaryota > Metazoa > Chordata > Ceratodontiformes > Protopteridae > Protopterus > Protopterus annectens. The sequence goes on along the minus strand of NC_056726.1, from coordinate 1,066,234,608 downwards.
TTGTCTAAAAAAGCACTGTAGGGGTGGCAAGAGCCTTAGCCAGTATCTGGAATCCCAAGGGCAACAGGTGCAGGCCACTTCTGACAAAGCATCATGGTCTGTCAATCATGTCATCCCAGGCAGACAGATACTGGATCCCCTTTGAATGACACCATAAGCTTAGCCAATTGTTGAAGTCAATCATTTTATCCTTATATTGTGGTATCATTCTGGGCGAAGGCAGGATGCTACTCAGGGCTAGGGTCATACCTGCCTGGGCTACAAGATCGGAGAGCTCCTCCATGTCTCTTTTCATGTAGTCCAGGGAGGTACATCTCAGATCATTCACACCAACATGGACAATGACAGAGTCATATTTGTACTTGTTAAAACTAAAGGTAATGCTACTCAATGCCAGAAGTCTAAACCTCAAGATGCACACATTCGAGGCTCTCCTCAGTATGGAGAAAATCGATGTCTGTGCAGTAACAGAAACCTGGTTCAAGGCTCCTGAGAGCACCCCAGCACTACCAGGTTATAACTCATACCATGCATTTTGGCGCCAAAACTCGGACCGAAGCACAAAAGGAGGAGGAGTATCTATATTCATCAAAGATACCTACACCTCCAGGTTAGTGGCACTGCACGAAGCATCGGAAACCATCCATGTGCAACTAACAGTGGGCAAAACTGCCTTTCAGTTTGTAGCCCGCTACAGAACACCCTCCCTATTACAGGAACACCACTTGGCATTCCTGAGAACACTGGCGAATATGAAGGTCTCTCCAAACACTATGTTACTGGGTGACTTCAACTACCCAAACATTGACTGGGAAAACTACTCAAGCCCAAACACCCTAGCCCAACGGTTCCTTGAATTTATAAACTCTAACATGATGGAACAACTGGTCACCACTCCCACAAGAGGGAACAACATATTGGACCTGGTCATAACCAACATGGGGAATCTATGTTCCACACCAAAGGTAAACCCCTCATTGGTAAGATCAGACCATAAACAAATTTCCCTGGACATCCATATCCCGTCCCCACCCCCAGCCAAGAAAATCACTGTAAAGAATTTCTCAAGAGCCAACTTTGCACTTCTCAAGACCGAGGTGGAATCCTTCAAAGCCCCCGGGCCAGAGGATAATACAGCCCAATCCGCAGAATCATTTACAAATGCATTCTATGAGCATCTGCAGGAATGCATGGATCATGCTATCCCAAATAAAACCAAGACTCACTCCTCCAAAAACAGGAGACCTGTCTGGTGGACCCCGGCCATAAATAAGCTATACAACAGAAGGAGGAAGCTTCTACATGACAGAGCAAAATCCCAAAAAGTGAAGGCATCTCTGATCAGTATTAGCAAGAAACCTTGATCCCTCATAAAATCATCAAAGGCCAGTTTCGAAAGAAAAATTGCCCTAGACACTAAAGATAATCTCAAGGCCTTCTTTAGTTATGTCAGGAATATGGGTGGAAACTCCCAGATATGCTCTCAATTGTTGCATAACGGTACAAAATATACCGAACCTACAGACATACTGCGAACAACAAAGACTGAACGAACTTGTTAAAACACAAAAAACGAAGAACCAAGCCCAAAATGGAACCAATAAATAAAATAAGAAACTGATTTATTAAGCGCTTTCAGAAGGGTCAATACCCCTCCTTCCTCAGAATAAGTAAATGAACAAACAAGAGGCACAGGCAACAAACCTTATTTAAAACACATTAAGAAAGTCATGTGACAATCTATTACCATTGTTACTTAACTCATTTAAAACGACATATCCAAATCATAAAGGCAAGTAGCAGCCTACTTCATACTACAAGCAAGCCGCCACAGCCCAAAACCTTGAAAATAAAATACAAATACAAAAAACAACTTAGAAATATAATATGAATAACTAATTTGTTACATGAATATTAAAATATTAAAATATTAATAAAGGACTGATAAAGCGCACTGATCATGAAGTGGGCTTAGCCCCTGTGAGTCCTACTCAACTACACTAGATGGATTTAGCCTATCTAAAAGTTAAGTGTCTTGATGATCACTAAGAAATATATTATAGTGACACTTGAAAACCTGACATGACATTGCATACCTATACTACTAAGAATTATAACTAACAATATACTAACTTATTCAAATTATCTCTTTAATGCTAGTTTTTTTAAATGCATGCAATAGAAATTTGTTCATTTAAACCTGGAGGGAAATTAGCTGCAGTTTTTAATTGCCACTGCAGCTCTTCTATCTCAAGTTGAATCTGCCATGGGCCTGTGAGTGGAGCATCATCTACCTGTTTCAGTACTGTGAACCTAAACTCATGACTTGGGTGTTCAATAATATGGCAAGCTAGGGCATTCATTTGTTCCATTTTAGAAATGGCGTAAGCATGTTCGTACATGCGCTGTTTTAATTTGCCCTCGGTCTTTCCAATATAGAAAGCCCGTCAGGCTGTACAAGTTGCTACATAAACTATTGCCCTAGTGTTACAGTTATATTTGCCTTTCACCTTGTAGTCAATGTTGTTTATCATTACAAACGTGCCTTCTCTTATAAGTTTACATTGTTTACAGAAACCACATTTTCCCATACTGCATATCTGTGCTCTCATCTTAGGTCTACTAGCTTCTAAAAGGGTTTTAAGGTTCACGCCTCTCCTAAAGGTAATTGCTGGTGGGGCCTCAAAAATATCACTAATGTTTCTGTCACTTGATAGTAATTTCCAATTTTTACATAAAATATCCCTGATGAAATGGTAGTCTATAGAAAAGGTACATAAAAACCTCAAGGTGTACTGATGTCTGGTATCAGATGGATCTGACAAATGCATACTGGGGTCCCTAGCATCTACGGTGAGTACTGATTGTGAGCTCAAAATGGGACTAAAGTAACCAACACTACATTTGTGTGTGACTTCCTCCATAATGTCCTCCACGAATTTACTGGGGTAACCCCTGTCACAAAACATCTCTGAAAGTTTAGTACATTCAACTAAAAATTCGCCCTCGTCCGTGACCATCCTAGCCGCCCATACCATTTGTCCTTTCACCACTGCTTTCTTTTGATGGTACGGGTGGCAGCTGGAATAATGTAAGAATCCATTGGAATATGTTGGTTTCCTATAGATTCTGCTTTTAAACCTAGAATTCAAGTTATCCTTACTTAACCAAATATCCAAAAAACTAATATGAGTGTCATGGAATTCAAGGGCTATGTCTTCGTTAGCCATTAGACAGACTGCGAACAACAAAGACTGAACGAACTTGTCCGGTCCCATAGATGCTGTGTTTTTTGCTTTGGAGAGGGCAGCTTTCACCTGTGCGTCTGTGATGTCAGGTAGGTTACATTCAGTTGGGATAGGCATTTGCTCCTTGGGGGGGAGGGGGGGAGAAGTTTGCGCTGAATCTGTCTGCCAGGATATTGGCTATGTCTGTAGGTTCACAAAAAACGAAGAACCAAGCCCAAAATGGAACCAATAAATAAAATAAGAAACTGATTTAGTAAGCGCTTTCGGAAGGGTCAATACCCCTCCTTCCTCAGAATAAATAAATGAACAAACAAGAGGCACAGGCAACAAACCTTATTTAAAACACATTAAGAAAGTCATGTGACTATCTATTACCATTGTTACTTAACTCATTACCCGGTTTATATCCTTTTAACTGTAGACGTGAAAGACCTATACACAGTCATTCCACACAGCATAGGTCTCGATTGGATTAGGGAATTTTTGTCAGCAAGTAAGGTTAATGATAATACCATCCACCTGGTTGAGACCCTTTTGGAATTGATACTTGGTTCCAACTTTTTTGGTTTTGAAGGACGTACTTTCATACAGACATCAGGAGTGGCGATGGGCTCACCCTGTGGGAGGGCCTACGCAAATTGCGTAATGGCTCAATGGGAGAACACTCTTGTTCCAAGATTCTACCTTTAAAAGACATGTCGCCTGGTACACTAGGTACCAGGACAACATGTTCTTTTTATGGAAATTAACTCCAGAGGATATTCCCCATTTTATTGCAACTATTACTAAATTGACTAATTTTTTAGAATTCACTTTTGAATTCCATGACACTCATATTAGTTTTTTGGATATTTGGTTAAGCAAGGATAACTTGAATTCTAGGTTTAAAAGCAGAATCTATAGGAAACCAACATATTCCAATGGATTCTTACATTATTCCAGCTGCCACCCCTACCATCAAAAGAAAGCAGTGGTGAAAGGACAAATGGTACGGGCGGCTAGGATGGTCACGGACGAGGGCTCTAAACTTTCAGAGATGTTTTGTGACAGGGGTTACCCCAGTAAATTGGTGGAGGACATTATGGAGGAAGTCACACACAAACGTAGTGTTGGTCACTTTAGTCCCATTTTGAGCTCACAATCAGTACTCACTGTAGATGCTAGGGACCCCAGTATGCATTTGTAAGATCCATCTGATACCAGACATCAGTACACTTTGAGGTTTTTATGTATCTTTTCTATAGACCACCATTTCATCAGGGATATTTTATGTAAAAATTGGAAATTACTATCAAGTGACAGAAACATTAGTGATATTTTTGAGGCCCCACCAGCAATTACCTTTAGGAGAGGCGTGAACCTTAAAACCCTTTTAGAAGCTAGTAGACCTAAGATGAGAGCACAGATATGCAGTATGGGAAAATGTGGTTTCTGTAAACAATGTAAACTTATAAGAGAAGGCACTTTTGTAACGATAAACAACATTGACTACAAGGTGAAAGGCAAATATAACTGTAACACTAGGGCAATAGTTTATGTAACAACTTGTACAGCCTGCCGGGCTTTCTATATTGGAAAGACCGAGCGCAAATTAAAACAGCGCATGTACGAACATGCTTACGCCATTTCTAAGAAGGAACAAATGAATGCCCTAGCTTGCCATATTATTGAACACCCAAGTCATGAGTTTAGGTTCACAGTACTGAAACAGGTAGATGATGCTCCACCCATAGGCCCATGGCAGATTCAACTTGAGATAGAAGAGCTGCAGTGGCAAATAAAAACTGCAGCTAATTTCCCTCCAGGTTTAAATGAACAAATTTCTATTGCATGCATATTAAAAAAACTAGCATTAAAGAGATAATTTGAATAAGTTAGTATATTGTTAGTTATAATTCTTAGTAGTATAGGTATGCAATGTCATGTCAGGTTTTCAAGTGTCACTATAATATATTTCTTAGTGATCATCAAGACACTTAACTTTTAAATAGGCTAAATCCATCTAGTGTAGTTGAGTAGGACTCACAGGGACTAAGCCCACTTCATGATCAGTGCGCTTTACCAGTCCTTTATTAATATTTTAATATTTTAATATTCATGTAACAAATTAGTTATTCATATTATATTTCTAAGTTGTTTTTTGTATTTGTATTTTATTTTCAAGGTTTTGGGCTGTGGCGGTTTGCTTGTAGTATGAAGTAGGCTGCTACTTGCCTTTATGATTTGGATATGTCGTTTTAAATGAGTTAAGTAACAATGGTAATAGATTGTCACATGACTTTCTTAATGTGTTTTAAATAAAGTTTGTTGCCTGTGCCTCTTGTTTGTTCATTTACTTATTCTGAGGAAGGAGGGGTATTGACCCTTCTGAAAGCACTTAATAAATCAGTTTCTTATTTTATTTATTGGTTCCGTTTTGGGCTTGGTTCTTCATTTTTTGTGAACCTACAGACATAGCCAATATCCTGGCAGACAGATTCAGCGCAAACTTCTCCCCCCCTTCCCCCCCAAGGAGCAAATGCCTATCACAACTGAATGTAACCTACCTGACATCACAGACGCACAGGTGAAAGCTGCCCTCTCCAAAGCAAAAAACACAGCATCTATGGGACCGGACAGTGTCCCAGGCTGTGTCTTACATGAGCTCCAAGAAGAACTGAACCCTCACATTAAGTCACTGTTCAAACTTAGCCTTACTACAGGATATGTACCCAAAGAATGGTGTACAGCTACAGTGGTCCCACTCCACAAAGGTGGTGCCACAACGGACCTCGGGAACTATACCCCCATAAGCCTGACTAGTCTGGTCTGTAAAGCTATGGAGCGTATTATCATGGAACTCATAAACAAATACATTGGGAGCCTCCAGACACTGAACCCTTCCCAATTCAGCTTTGTTAAGGGCAGATCTTGCCTCTTAAACCTAGTTGATTTCTTTGAAACAGTTACCAAAGCCATAGATGAGGGCAAGGTAGTCCACACAGCCTACCTGGACCACACAAAAGCCTTCGACATAATACCCCACTTGGGCATCATAAATAAGATTACCAGCTTAAATATCAACCCCAATATCACAAGATGGGTTGCAAATTGGCTCAGGGATAGAACCCACATGGTCAGAATCGCAGGTGCCATGTCCGAATCCAAACCAGTTACAAGTGGTGTCCCACAGGGCACAGTTCAGGGACCTCTCTTGTTCGGTATATACTTCTCTGAGGTTCAGGCTAACTTGGGGGGATTATGGCTGACAAAGTTCGCAGATAACTGCAAACTGGGGGCCATAATCGACTCTCCAGCTGACACAAGCATCCTCCAAAAGGGTCTCACAGAGACGGATGCTTGGTGCCAGAGCCACGGCCTCAAGCTAAATGCAAAAAAGTGCATAGTCATCCCTTCTGGGAAAAACAAGGTGCCCACAAATTACCACATAGGTGGTAATCCATTAAGTACGGAAGAAGTAATTAGAGATTTGGGGACTAGCGTAGATAGTAATCTCTACTTTGATAATCATGTTGCCAAAGTGGTTAGAAAGACCTTCTATATAGCCCACCTTATCATGAAAGGGTTCGCATCTAGATCAAGAAAGGTCATTGTGCCCCTCTACTCATCACTCATCAGACCCATAATTGAATACAATGCCCCTTTTGGGATGTACCTTATCTGACACCTGCAGCAACTGGAGAGACCCCAAAAGTACCTCACCAAGAGGATCATGGGCTACAAATGGATGTCCTATGCAGCTTGACTAAAGAAACTCCAGCTCTACTAAGTTGCTTACCGCCTACTCAGAGGCGATCTATGCCTGACGTACAAAGCCATATCAAACCCAGAGTTCATAGACATGCTCCACCTAAAAAAATCCAAGTCCCTTAGAGCTACACGCTCCAGGGACTTAAACCTCAGCAGAAAAATAAATAGGACATGCTGGAGGGACAGCTTCATTTCCCTGAGGCTCCCCTCACTCTGGAATAGAATCCCAATTCATGTTAGACATAGCCCCTCGCTGACCCTCTTCAAATTTGGACACGTGGATGGGAAATTGCAAATCCATCCCTGGGATCTCTTCTGTGTCCCTGCTAGATAGAGGCACAGTAAACTAATCTTAAAGGGTACCTTCTGTGACCTACTTTACAGAGGCACAGTAGACTAATCTAATAGGGGGGCGGAAGCCAAATACACTCTGGTTAGGCTTATAAATGCCCTAGGGCAGATAGCCTAGTATCTACCTATGAACTTATCAACCTATGAACTTGAGTGCATGCACTATGTGGCAGATCCTGGCACCCAACAGGCAGTTGACAGTAACTTTCTCCTTGTTTAGCCTGGTGAGTGTAACTGACTATAGAGTCACCTATGACTAGAGTGTTGGGTATGCTGTTATGCCTTATGGGTTGTGGTTGAGTGGCACACTGAGTTTGTGGACTATGTGTCATTTGGGTTTTGTTAAGGGGTGGAGGTTGCTTGCACTTCTGATTTGGAGGTCTCTGTTGCTTCAGCAAATTTTTATTGAGAGCCTCCTTGAATGCAGGTGTGTGTTTTGTGTTGCTATGTGTGTGTTTTGGTGGTGTAGGTCTTGAGGGACTATGTGATGAGTGTGGTGTGGTGTAAGTGTTTACCTTCTCCTCTTGACTGTCTAGTCCAGTATTGTGTGAAGAGGGCTTTGCTTCCAGTTTGGCTATATAAGTGCATCTGTCACAGGTTGTAGTGTTGGGTGGTAGAAGGAGAGGGTTGTCTGTGTACATAAGGCAATTGCTGCATTGCCCCAAGATGCCCAAATGCATCTGGTTGACAGGAGAAAACACTGGGAGCTGACCCTTAGATTTGCCTGGATAGATGCTTATTTATTAAGTACTAAAAACTGTTTTCCTCTAGACAAGTAAGGAAAGTTGAGTGCTGTAGTAATTTGTAGCGTTAGTGCTTACAACGGGTTCTGAACAAGTGCTGAGCTCCAAGAAACAGATTTGAGTGCTAAAACTAAAAAAAACTGGCTATTCCTAAGGGAAACGTTGAAGAGCAGACTTTATGACGCCGGGAATAGTTTAACCCTAACTAAGCAGCGATGCATAAAGTGTATTTTTTTTTTTTTAGTATAACAGTAGCAAATGAGCAAACTGATTTAAACAAATTAACCAATTAACCAGGAAAAAGCTGAAAACTGAGCCCCTTTCCAGCAGTCTTCGATCAGACAAGTTCTAACTGCACACTCCTGCCACTAGGGTGCAGGGGAACCTTTTCCAAAAAAAGATGGTCTGGATTACTACTCAAATTATACAAACAAAGCTAGATTCAGCAGGTTTGGATTTAGTCTATTCTACAGCAAACAATGCATACCAATTTCAGAAAGAAATAGTTCAAATAAGCAGGCACAATAAGCCTTTAACCAGAAACTCTCAGCTCAGAAGGGCAGAATCTACCTTCTCCTCCCAAAAGAGTGCAAACCGCACCTTCTTAATGTAAAATAACTGGCCTGAAGCCCAAGTGCTTAAACCAGAACTAATACACTTTTACAATAACAGGCACTAAGCCTTCAGTCAGGAACTCCTAATTAGAAGGATGTAAGCTACCTGTCCTGCCACAACACTGCAGACCACAAACCTTCTTAATGTAAAACAACTGGTCTGAAGCCTAAGTGCTTCAACCAAAGGCTTAGAATAACAGTTACAATGTAATCAGGCTATTAATAAGCAGTAATAAATGCAGCAGACTAAATCCCATAAAGTAGAAAGAAACACAAATACAGTAAAAGCAGATGAATAAAGTGCAATTTTTTTATATAACAATAGAAAACAAGCAAACTGATTTAAACAAATTACCCAATTAACCAGTAAAAAAATCTCAAAACTGATCCCTGTTCCAACAGTCTTCAATCAGACAAGTCCTAACTGCACACTCCTGCCACTTGGCTGCAGGGGAATCTTCTCCAAAAAGATGGCCAGGATTAGTGCTCAAGTTATACAAACAAAGCTAGATTCAGCAAGCATTATAAGAGATCTGAGGACACATGTTGACAGCAGCCTCTCCTTCGACCACCACATTGCCACTGTGGTCAGAAAGTCCTTCTATGTGGCACATCTCATTTCAAAGGGTTTTGTATCCAGGAAGAAATAGGTCATAATCTCTCTCTACTCTTCCCTCATTAGGTCAATCATCGAGTATAATGCCCCATTTTGTATGTACCTCACTAGACACATGCAACAGCTGGAAAGGCCACAAATGTACCTCATGAACAGGATCCTAGGCCTTAAACACATGTCCTACATTGATAGACTCAAAAAACTCCAGCTATTCTCTCTCATATCATCTGCTAAGAGGCGATCTCTGCTTGACTTACAAAGCCATGCCTGACCCAGCTCTGCTAGAAGTGCTACATCTAAAGAAATCCCAATCCCTCCACACCACATGCTCCAGAGACCTCAACCTCATTACCACAATCAACACAACATGCTGGAGGGACAGGTTCATAAACCCAGAGATTGCCCATGCTCTGAAACAGACTTCCCATACATGCCAAGCAGAATGCCTTACTGACCTCTTCAAGAGAAATAGAAAGTTCACCCCAGGGATCACTCCAGTGGCTCTACTTGATAGAGGCACTAAGAACTAACGTCAGGCGGTATGATGTCAGGGCACTTCTATGGGCTAGGCTTGTAAAGGCTCCAGGGCCATTAGCCTAGTACACACCTATGAACCTATGAAAATAAAACCAAGATATTGCCTATAAATTGTAATAAGATGAATATAAATAAAAACTTGCTAAATATATTGTTCTTGATATCAAAATTAAACACCTGGAGTCACTTTAAAAAAGGGTATGAATGAAACAATAACAATTAATTTTAACAAGATCATGAATAAAAGTAAATGTCTCATAGAAAAATTGAATAAATTATTTTTTCCCTATGGAGGACAGACTTTTTCTACTCAAAATGATTATTTTTCCAAAAATATATCTTATACAAGCAATTTATATTTTTCCTCCCAAACAACATATACAACAATTTAATAGGTTAATGTTAATTTTTTTGTTGTACCCTAATAAATCTAGAATTGCATTAACTCATCATTTAAAAGATTGAGAGGCAGGGGGACTTAACCTTCCTGACACTGAAATGTATGCTTTATCCTCTATCGTTATGACAGCAACATAGTGGCTAAACTCTTCATATTCAGCTAGATGGAAGCAAATTCAAAAACATATTTGATTACAATCAAATTAATCATTGTTCTCACAGTATACGAAAATTCTGCCTAATAATTTTTACTTGATGGTAACAAATTATATTCTAGATAATAAAGTTAATCATTTATATTCCAAATATATTGCTAACACATTAAATGCTTTCAAAAACTATTTGAATAAAAATCCAGATATTACGGCTTGGTCATTCTTGATATTTCCCTTAGCATGTACACAGTATAATATTGGCACCTTTGACATTAGTAACATGACTGTACTTAAAGAGAAAAACTTAACATATTGGCAGCAACTGTTAGATTCTGGAGAAGTTCTTCAAATGAATCAACTCATGAATTATTATATTATAAAATTGAATTGTGGTTGCTAATACAAGAACTAAGATGATATATGTTCAATAGAATAGAGTCAACATACCCATCAACTAGACAAATATTCATAAACGTATACAATTTTTGATTGCTATAGGTAATCAAACAGTTCAAGAAAAATGTTATTTATCTTCTTCTTCTTTCGGCTTTTCTCGGTTAGGGGTCGCCACAGCAGATTACCTGTCCGCTCATGATTGGCAGTAGAGTTTTACAGTGTCGAGTTGCCAGCCCGGCGCCCAACCTTCCACAGAAGGCACACACGCACACACACACACACACACACACACACACACACACACACACACACACACACACACACACACACACACACGCACATACCCAAGTCTAGGGCCAGTTTGGAGTGTCCAATCCACCTACAGCATGTCTTTGGAAAACGTTATTTATCTAAAATGCATAAATTAATCAAAAGCACAAAAATATATTATAATGAAAGTTACTGGGATTATTACAAAAGTATTAATAATAAACATCCCGAGGAAAAGGATAAAAAAAACTAATTTTGATTTCCTCAAAACAAACTTTTCTTTCATTACAATGGAAATTATTCTCTTGATAATTTATTCACAGAGTCTATAGGATGTTGGAGATGTAATTCAAAATGTAATGCTAACTGGCAGCACATGTTTTATGAGTGCAATCTTTTTAGATTATTTTGGGAAGATCTAAATTATTTTTTGCAAACAGTTTTAATGATAACTTTCAGTTGACCAAATCTTTTGTTTTGTTTAATACACATATACCTAAGTGTGTCTCCAGATGTAAGTTTTTACTTCTATGGATTCTATTAGCTATTGCTCATAAAATAATTACTACAAATTGGAAAAGTGAGATTTCTACATTTAAAGAGATCAAGAAGTTGTCTCTCAACATCTCTCAAATGGAAATGGCTACTATCAAATGAAGAATAGAAAGAATCCCCTCATCTTAACAATTGGAAAAATGTTACAGAGATACTGGAGAAAACTAACTGAAACATGGTTTGAAATTGGATTTTATTTGCAAAAATAAAGTATATTTTGTTCATTTAGAGACCCTTATAAATATTTTTTTATGCAGGGATTTTTTTTTCATCTTTTTTTTTCTTTTTTGTGCGGTTGATAAATGCATATGTAGGATCTATTTCGAAACTGAGATATGTTATATGAATCACAAAATCTTAATAAAATATTTGAAGAAAAAGATGTCCACAGAAGGATACCACTATATAAAATGTTATAAACTCCTTTCTTTTAAAAACAAATGAATTTTCTCTCTCCATAGTGCATAGCTGTCCTTAAACCTTTTAAGTTTGACTGCATTTAGCCATACTTGCCAATGATATTGAAATAAAGAAAATCAAATAAAACAATGTAATACAAACCTTCAGGCTTTTGCAAAGCAATTGTACAGTTTCTAATGCTGAATTTTAGACAACTTACACTTTGTAAGAAATGGATGTGTTTTCAAAAATGACTTCATTTTTCCATATTAATCACAAATGACCTTTGGTTTAATTTCTCCAAGTCTTTTGGGTTTCTAATATCATGATGTTAAAGGACACCATTCCTAAGTCAAATTAAGTTATTTAAATTAGTATTGTTTCAATCATAGATGTTAGCCAAAAGTCCTATTCCCAGCATCTACAATGTCCCTAAAATTGACTCCTGCAATTCATACTGAGTGACATGTATCAGAATATATCTAAATATGACTGTAAATACCTTTTATAAGACTCATTGCTCCTGCTACTATTAGAACTGTCTGGGTATCCTTCTTCCACATTGTCCTTGTTTCTGCCTGCAAATCCTCGTATTTTATGAATTTGTGTCTCTCTATGTAAGACAATGTAATCACTGGAGTAGAAATTTCAAGAAAGTCCCCCTAGACTTGTTCTTCTCATGTTTTAAAACTTTCACTATGTTTACATCTTGTGAGGTCAGCAGATATGTATGCAGTCCTACAATTTCAGATCTATACATGTAATCAATTTTGAGGAGGGCCATACCTCCTTCAGAATGGGAAATATATAATCTTGTATACACAGATTTTTAAAAATGATTTGATAAGTATGAAGCATTTTTCATGTTTTCCTGTCCAACTGATGCAACACCTTTTGGGGCCAGTCAATCACCCCAAAACAGTGAACATGAAAAGCAAATTGGTTTATAGCTTGGACTTTGTTCTTAGGTTCACAGGTTTATAGATGTTTACTAGGCTAATGAGAACAAGGGCCTTACAAAGCCTAGCCGTGCACCCCAAATCTCTGACATGTTCTGGTACTCTTGGTAAGTGTAAGCACGGGTTTGGGAGATGAAACATCTACAAGCAGGAGCCTGGGAGATGAACCATTTAAAGGCTACCTAGGTCCATTAGAGACATAGGTGCCAAACCAAGGATGAATTTCCTGTTCCGCATCCAATTGTCTAAGTTGCACTTGAATTGGATTAGGGAGGAATTCTGCTTCACTTGGATAGGGAGCCTGTTACAGAGAGAGTTAGTCTCTGGAACATATACCTGTCTTACAAGCAGGTCCTACTTATAGCGCCAGCAAGGTTTAAGTCTTTAGAATGTGTAATTCTGCTGCTGATTGTTTTGTGGTATGCAGGATGCACATCAGAATGGGGTCTGGCAATCCCTTGCATGCCAGCTATAAATTCCCCTAAACAGTCTGTAAAAGACAGAATACAGGTATAGGACAGTGAAGTTATCTTTATAGGAGATTTTATTTATGCCCTAGCTGTCAGGACTGTTTTCAGTATTAAGTCTTCTAAACTATCCCTTACTAAGTTTTATTCGCATTTCTTGATGTTTTATTGTTGATCCTTCATCAGTTCCCAAATACTTATACACTCCCTCCTGCTCAAGTTTCTTTGTATCACATTCCCCTTCCAGGCTGATATTTTCCTGGTACTACAGTTTTTTATGCTTTAAAGGTTACTTTTGAACATTTATCAAGACAAAATGACATTCATATATCATCTGAGAAACTTTTGATCACTTGCAGTTGTGCTTTTAGTTCCTCCTCTGATGAACTATGCAGTTTTAAATCAACAAAAATAAGATGAGAAGTCTTTACACTTTGTTGTTTTCTGGGAGCCAAATTGTAATCATGATTTAATCTGTTAAGCTGTCAGTTTAATGGGTTAAGGGCAACACAAAAGAGCAGCGGTGATAAAGAATCACCCTGGAATATCCCCTTTTGAATTTGCATCCCTGAGATAATAATTCATTATTTATCATGGCTCAGCTGCAAAGTGGTTTGCCACTGTTTCAAGGCCACTATAATGTAAGTGATCAATGTAGGGTGTATTTTATTCATTTTAAATACTCCTTTATCCATGAATGTGAATGCTGTCAAATGTTTTTATAGTCTAGCCATTCCATACTTAGATTCTTTCCATTTTGACAATTCTCCATTATGACTTTATTTAACAATAAATGATCCTTTCTTCCATGTGACTTTCTTTTGTTATCCTTTTGTTCTATTTCCATGACTGAGTTTTCTTCTAAATGACTATAAACTGTGTGGGAATCAATTCCAGTTTATAGTTTATACATTATTGGAAGGCAAATTATTGTTCTATTGTTTTAGGATATCTTGCAGGTTCAGTCTTAAGGAGGAGTATCATTTTTCTTGTTGTTAACCAGGTTGGCATTTGTTTGGGGTGTGCATATAAATAGTTCTTACTTAGGGCTAAATCTTTATGTAAAGGTGGTAATACTTTTAGCCAAAAGTTAGGTATTGCATCTGGGCCTGGGGTTTTCCAGGCAGGAGATTTTCTTAATTTTGTTTCACTTTCTCTGGCTGTTACTTCATCCTGTTTAATATCCTGTACATTTGAACTTTGAACTTTATGCTGTGTCTTTTACTTCTTCTTCTTTTTATTCAGCATCGTTGTTTTGTTCCACAGGATCTTAGATATTATTTCAAAATGTGTCTTTTGCTTTTTTTTTTTTTTTTTTTTTTGGTGGTGTTTCTATTTCTTTTGCCTTGTGTCCTAATTCTTTATAAAACATTTTTAGGGTCATCACTGAGTTGCTTATTTTGTACTCTTCCTTTATATCTGCTGCATTTCTTCTACATTTTTTCTACCTGTGCTGATATCTTTAATTTACTACTTGCAATAGTATGCATTAGATCCTGGTCTGTTGTGATACTGCTCATTGCTTTTATCATGTGTCTTTCTGAGTATTTTTGTTCATTTGTTCCCTCTTCTATATTCTAACAGCAACACTTATGTGGGTCTGTTTGACAGGGCCACAAGAAAATAAATTTCTTGGGTGGAGAAAGCTTGGGTACCTATTTGGCTAGGCTTATATAGGCCCTGGGGCCAATCGTCTAATACCTACCTATGAACCTATGAACTCTTCTTGTTTTAATTGCTTTAGTTTCTCTATTTGATACTTCAATGAAGGCATTTGATTTCTCCCCTTCCTTTCTCTTACTGCCTTGTGTTTTGTGGTTAGACTTTATCTGTTATTAATTTAGCTGCACAGTAATACATCTTATTAGCTTCTATTGCATGAATTTCTGTTAATAGCCTTGATTACTGTATTAATTTCTTTTATCAAATTTCTAACATTTTGGGTCCTATTGACGTTCTGTAATCTATCTTTTTTCATTGATCTTAAAATGTCTATCCATCTCTATTAAATGAACAACTCTTCCCTTAGATAATTTTCTTCTAAACTTGAGGGCAAATTCTTTGTTCTCTGTTTCCCGTGGGTATCCTACAGAAAACTGCAGAACATCTTCCTTTGAAATATTCTTTTCAGCTTCATCTTGTGTCATCTGTTGCTTTCATATGGGAGCTCACTGGCTTATCACTCCACAATACTGACTGTGTCAGAGTTCCCACTATTTCCAGTTCCTTCCCTTGCTGTGCAACTCCAACTGAACTTTTGTACTGGTTACCTGCTGAAGGCTCCAACGTATCTTCATATGACAACTGATAAGATGTTTCCTGCCCCACAGGTTAGTCCTTAATTTGGGAACTCACTGTTCTATTATGCTATGATGTTATCAGAGTTAAATTTTCTACATTAAGTCCTTCACTTTGCAGGAAATCCATAACTTCAGTTTCTATTTTGTAACTTCTCTATTACTAATCATCATTTTTACTTTCCTTCTTTGTTTTCTTATTTTTGTATGTAAAGTTTTCAATATCTAGATGCATTTGCCTGTATTTTACTTCAAATGTTATTGGTGCTGCTTTTTTGTATTGATTAGTTATGGTTTCTCCTTTGCAGAAATATTGCACATTATTAAATCTCTTTTTCTTTCCCATATCCATATTTCTTCTTCAGATGGCTCTTGCTCTTCCTGTTTGCCATTTCTTGAGGGAGTCATTGTTCCATCATGCTGTGACATAACCTGTCTTAGACTTTATACACTAAATCCTTCACTTTGCATATATTCCATAACTTCAGCTTCCATTTGTTTAACTTCTATTAATCTTTTGTTCTATGTTTCCCCTTTCTGATCTTATTTTTTGTACTGTGAAATTTTCCATATCTGGGTGCCTTTGCCTGTATATCACTTCAAATATCTTTATAAGTTCATAGGCTGGTACTAGGCTATCGACCCTAGGGCCTATACAAGCCTAGCCATAACAATTCCCTGAATATTTCTTCCCACAATATTTAAATCCCTGGACTCATGTCTAGCAGGGTGACTGATGTCATCCCTGGAGTGAATTTCCTTTCTCCCATCCAATCATCAAGGTTCCTTTTGAAGATGGCCAATGAGGCGCTCTGCTTGACATGTATGGGCAGTCTATTCCAGAGTCTGGGGAGTCTCTGGGTCAGGAACCTATCCCTCCAGCATGTTTTGTTTATTGTGATAAGGTTTAGATCCCTGGAGTGTGTGGCTCTGAGGGATTGGGATTTCTTTAAGTGGAGCATGTCCAACAGCTCAGGGTTTGACATGGCCTTCTATGTTAAGCAAAGATCACCTCTGAGTAGATGCTATGCCAAAGAGTATAACTGGAGTTTTTTTAGATGGTTAGCATAGGGCATCTGCTTTAGGCCTGTGATTCTTTTAGTGAGGTATTTCTGCGGCCTTTCCAGCTGTTGCAGATGTCTTGTGAGGTATATACCAAATGGGGCATTGTACTCTATAATGGGTCTAATGAGGGATGAGTACAGTGGGACAATGACCTCCTTTTTTCTGGATGAAAAGCCTTTAGTGATGAGGTGTGCCACATAGAAGGATTTCCTGATTGTTGTGGCGATGTGGTTATTGAAGGTGAGACCACTGTCCACCTGTGTCCCTAAGTCTGTCATCACACTTTCGGTGTTTAGTGTACTGTCACCTATGTGGTAATTCATGGGTACATGTTTTTTCCCATAGGGGATAACTATACATGTCTTGGCATTAAGCTTGAGCCCATGGCTCTGGCACCAAGCATCTGTTTCTGTAAGGCCCTTTTGTAGAATATCCACATAATTTGGGGATTCAATAATGAACTGTTTTTTGTGTTGATTAATTTGATTTTTTCCTTTATTGCACCATATCAGATCTCTCTTTCTTTCCCATGTACATGTTTCTCGTTCATACCTTTCAAAAATCTCTAGATTTTGTTCTTTATATTTTCACACTTCCTCTGTCACTTCTTTTTGCAAACAACCGAAGGTTTCTTGGTCTATATAATGTTTTTCATGAGTCTTTTGTAACAATGAACACAAATTTGCATTAGGTTTTCGACAGATTTTCTTGTGCAAGTATTTTATTCCCCCTACTTTCTCTTTTAATCTTTTTGTATATCTTCATTTGGAAATTCTGGGCTTTCTGCATAGTAATAACACCATTTCTTTCTTATCCTCAGTAGTCCACTCTGTCATCTTTATGACTCTTTTCTTGGCCTGCCAGTTTTTTGTGTTTTTTTTTGTGGACTACTACTTACTTCTACAACAAGGGGGCCATCATCCACCTAAGCCTGGCCTAACCCCATTGTAGGAATGTCTCCATGTCTTCAGGATTCTGTACTGTCATTTTTTTTCCAGTCCTGGCACCAGTGCACCTCCCAGGATTGGACACTTTTTTATCCTGGGACTTGTGCACTTAGCTGTCTTGTTTATTTTTTAACCTACTTCTGTTTATGATACATGCTATATAAAATAGAGTCTGTATGTCAGTAATGGCTTGATGAGATTTTGTAAAAACAGGTTCTACCTTGTGTAGGTACTCACCAAGACTAGAGGATGCATTCAGTTCCAGCAAAACTTCTCTCCTTTGCTTGCTGATTTTGTCATCTCTCCATTCAGTGAGTTCATTTACATCTCCATGCAGTGGTGGTATTCTCAGATAACTGTAAAGCATTTGTGAAATCCTGGACTATGAACACCAGGCACAGTCTGGCTCTATAGATCACAAATGTTCACTGTGTTTGTGTACCATTGTGCTTTTTACAGATATTTTTATTTTTGAGAAGTAGGCATGTCTACATCCACATGTTTTTCTTTCGACTTTTCCCGGTTAGGGGTCGCCACAGTGGAACTCCGGTCTGCTAATGATTGGCAGTCGAGTTTTATGGTGCCGAGGTGTCAGCCTGATTTCCGAACTTCAACGAAGGCATGCCCATTCACACATGTCTTTCGAATGCCACTTGACCGCGGGGAGGACATGCAGACTCCACACAGAAGGATCTCCAGCCGAGAATTGAATGGGACAACCTCTTGCTCTGAGGCGACAATGCTACCACTCCACCACCGCGGCATAGTATGTCTACTTCCACATAATTTTCCATATTGTTTATATACCTCACATTTGTAACAATTGCGTTACTGTCCACACCTATCTACCTACCTAAATATTCAGTGTTGTGTCTCACTTCAGTAATACCCTCTCTAGTCATCAGTTACCTGCATTGTATGGCTTCTGACTACTTGCACTGCTGTACTAACAGGCACTGTTATCCACTTCTACCCTTTTCATGTAGCAAGCTGATATCTAAATGAATGTCTTACATAGTGTTTATGTTGCCAGTGACCCCCACCCCCCATCATAGACACACAATGGCTTATAAAATACAGTGCTGTGGATCACTCTGATGCTTGCAGTTTATTTATTTATTTATTCATTTTATTTTAGCATTTGTAAAACAAGGTAGAACACTCATCCATATGGACATTTTTCAGACTCACCTTGAAAGAACTGAGTAAATTACTCCAAATAAAGGCTGAGGGAATCAAACCCTTGTTGATAGAAACCAGCTGCTATTTAATTGAAATGAGCTATACCTCATTGCACACTCTATTATTGCTACTCTTCAGTCTGAATCCAGCATAATGCAAAAGGGGTCTATATTAGAACAATGAACTTTCAAAATTTTGAGTGTTCTAATATCGACCCATTTTCAGCGAACGCTGAAAATATCAAAGAATCAGATAACCAAATTTTTCTTAGGGAAAGAATTTGGTTGTCTGTTTCTGTTGCTTCGGTATTTTCAGTGCTGTGGTGGAATGTTACGGGTCGGGTTCAGGTAAGTGTGTGATTGTGTGGACGTGAGGGTTAGGGCGGGTTAGGTGAGTTAGGGTTAGAGCGCGGGTCAGGTAAGTGTGAGTTTGTGTGGACGTGAGGGTAAGGGCAGGATAGGTGAGTTAGGGTTAGGGCACGGGTGAGGTGACTGTGCGATAGTGATGGACCTTAAGGTTAGGGTTTGGGTTAAGGTAAGTGGATAGTTTGTGGTGTATGTATAGTTTCGTGTGAGGTTAGGTGTAAGAGTTTAGGTGTATGTGTGTGAATTGCTGTTTGGTTGGTGTGCTTGTGTTGTGTGTATGTGTTTTGGAACAGTGAATTTTTCCCCTAGGAAAAAATTTGCTGTTCTGTATATTCGATGTTTTAAATTTTCGATTAATAGGGGTCGATATTAGAACACTCGAAATTTTGAAAGTTTGGTGTTCTAATACAGACCCTGCAAAAGTACCACCAATGCATATTTATTGCAAATGAAGGCTGACTTGAAAGTAAATCACATAGTAGCATGCAGTACTTTCTCTTGCAGCACCTTACAACTAGAAGTCTGCCAGTACCTGACAAAAATATACTGTACGGGCATAGACAATAAGAGTCTTAGTAATGTGTTACAAGAGCATCAGATATTCTGCCAGAGGCTTTCAGCTGCAGAATGATCACCGTCCTTGTGTAGCAGACAATATGCTCCCTCATTTTGGCAAAATCAAGCACTAGTGGGACTTTTTAGAACACCTTCAGCTAGGGCCATAGATGATAAGATTTTTAGTAGTTTGTTACAAGAGCATCAGGTATTTTCACATCTTCTGCCATTGATTTTCAGCTGCAATATGATCTACATCCTTGTGCAGCAGACAATATGCTCCCTCATTTTGGCAAATACAAGCACTAGTGGGACTTTTGAGAACGCATTCAGATGTAATGGGGCACAGGGAAAACAAGCCCATAAGTCAGAATGCAGATTTGAACCCTTAATTCCATTGCAATGGTTTACAGAATCAGGTTAAAGTGGAGCAGAATACAGGATATCATATAGGCTGACCCTCAGAAATCTATTGCATTACACAGAGCAGAATCACACTACAAGCTTTTGAAACAAACTGATACAGTGTGCAAATAAATCGGGTGTATTTTTAAGTATACTGTAAAATGCTGTGTTCAAATATTTGGCTTCCAATAAGAATGGAATGAGGCCTGCTTCTCTCCTTTTTTTATCTGCTTGCATGTGTGCATATGAAGCATATTGATTCAGTAACCAGACAGTAGCTTGTATAAATCAGCTTTATTTTGATTTATTTTACACTTTAAACACTTCCACATGTTTTGACATATTAAAATCATTAAATTGATTTGCCTCAGACTTTTAGCAGAGTTTCAGTGCATTCCTCTTTCAAATATTACCCACTGTTAAATAAATTATATGGACAGCAATTAAATGTTGACTTATACAGTACATCATAGCAGTAAAGAAAAATCAGTCCCCCGGATTCATGAAGCTCGGCGCAAGGCCGGTGTAAGGTGTGCGCCGGCAGTGTAGTGTATAACCGGCGTAGCAGCGCCACATGCATAGTAATGAGTGCGTGCCGCAACCACAACCACGTGCAGAGGGCACGTGCGCAAGCCCAAGTAGGATGCGCCCGTAGGCATGGCCAAGTCGGCAGGCGAGGAGCAACCTAAAGTGCTGACTGTCACAGGCTGCCTGCAATAGTAACCGCACCAGCCAGTGTCCGTGGATAATGAAACGTACGCAGAGTATGCAACATAGTACCCATCTACACAAAACGGAGAACCAAACATTAACCCATGAAGTCCAAATTGTACCCGTCCAAGGAACAAAGGATACGCGTAATACCGTGTCCGTCACGCAATGCACTGTCAGTGGGCATACCCAGTGAAGGTGTACCGCAGCATGTCAGCGCGCCGCACCTACACACGAGTAGCCCCATGGGCATGGTCACCAGCAGTTCCACAGTGGTAGTGAGAGTACACAGCCGGGCAGCCGTGTCTATATAACAACTAGAAAGAAACCAGATACCCTAAACACAGACAAACATGTGCATAGCAACATGTACTACACCCAGCAACGTACCCGTCGCATACACATAGGATGGCCTATGCCGAAGCAGAATATCCAGAAGCAGAACCCATGCATGCAAATGTAATACACAACAGCCCCATCATAGCATGTAACCCGCACCCATGTACAACCGTCCACCCAATCCAGCTAGCAGCCTTGTGCAGCTGCACACCTACACACAGTGGGAATACTTCAAATGTAGTATGAAGTATTGTCCTAGGCAGTGCCACACGTGCAAATATGTACCCCACATGTCAACATCCCACCTCAGGTACTGATATCCAAATGGCTGCATGTGAATGTGTCGGCAGAATGCGTACATCCCGCATGTGGTACGGACCTGTCGAAACCCCATAGGCGTTCACATGCCATGGTGTCCATAACTGTACACATCTGGACAAAGCAGTATGTGCAGCCACTGTACCGATGATTAGCTATGCAGACATGTCAAACACAACACATAGGGCGGAACATCCGCCCACCAAGCAGGACACCCCAACAGGGTGCCACATGCACAGAAGGTGAAGGTGGGACATCACACGTAGATAATAGTGGTGCCGGATGGCCAAACACCCACGGCCAATGCAAAGGATTGAATAACACGTATATGCCCGGATGAATGGGTATGTCATATCATGGGAATAGCCTAAGCTATCCAACATAATAGCCATGCGTACCAGATACAAACTGCCAGTAACACGCAGTAGTAATGCAGGAAGGCATACACGACTGTGGGAATATCACAGGACATATGGCACGTGCCAAGTGTCGACGCATGACACAAATGTCCAGGATGGGGCCCCCTGCAAAGAGGAACACGTGCCAACCCCACCCCCCACTGACATATCGGCAGTGGAAACACAACCCAAACACACACCAACACCACCGTCCATCCCACGATAGCAACGGAGGCCAGTCAAAGACCACCATGATGCGTGCACAAACAGGGACACGTGTAACTGTCGCTCTGATAACCCCCCACAGGCCAACGAATAATAGTATGGACATACGCATGTAATGCTGTGAAGGATGTGTGGTAGTCCTCAGTATCACAGAGGTAGGTACACAGATACACTGTAATCAACCGTGACATATGTGCACTGTACACAGCATACCTGCAGGTAATACATAGTTCAATCATGTGCCACAGAAATATCCACATTTAATGAGGACAGGGGATAGACAAGTGTGAATGGGACAAACTATGAACATAGGTTCATAGGTTCATAGTAGGCTATCTGCCCAAGGGCATTTATAAGCCTAGTCCATAGTTATGTGGCCTTCGCCACCCCTTCAGTTTGAAGAAAACTATGCCTATTATATTGCTGTACCTCTGTCAAGCAGTGACACTGAAGTAATCCTTGGGGTATATCTGCAATCTCCCATCCATTGGTCAAGATTCCTCTTGAACAAGGCCAGTGAGGTGCTCTGCCTCACATGTACCGGGATGTTGTTCCACAGCATAGTGAGTCTCTGGGTGATGAATCTGTCCCTCCAGCACGTTCTATTAATGACCGTGTCAAGGTTTAAGTCTCCCGCCCTTGTGGTTCTGAGGGATCTAGATTCTTTAGGTGAAGCATATTCATCAAATCTGGGTTTGACATGGCCTTGTATGTCAGGCACAGGTCACCTCTGAGCAAGCGGAATGCAACTGAATAGAGCTGGAGTTCTTTCAGTCGGGCAGCATAAGACATATTCTTGAGACCCTGTATCCTTTTGGTGATGAACTTTTGGGGCCTTTCCAGCTGCTGCAGGTGTCGGGTCAGATACATTCCGAATGGGGCATTGTACTCAATCATAGGTCTAATGAGTGATGAGTACAGGGGGACGATGACCTCCCTTGATCTAGATGTGAATCCCTTCATGATCAGGTGGGCAATGTAGAAGGTCTACCTAACTACTTTAGCAACGTGAGTGTCAAACGAACGGTTACTGTCAACCTGGGTCCCCAGATCCCTGGTAACTTCTTCTGTGCTCAGTGGATTGCCACCTATATGGTAGCTAGTGGTAACCTTGTTTTTCCCGAAGGGTATGACTATGCATTTCTTGGCGTTTAGCTTTAGGCCATGTCTCTGGCACCAGTTATCCATTTCTGTGAGGACCTTCTGAAGGATATCTGTGTCAGATGTGTTTTCGACTATGGCACCCAGTTCACAGTCATCTGCAAACTTTGTCAGCCATAACCCTCCTGTGTTTGCTTGTACTTCGGAAAAGTAGATGCCGAACAAGAGTGGACCCAGGACTGAGCCCTGTGGGACACCACTTGTGACTGGCTTTGAGTCTGACATGGCGCCAGCAACTCTGACCGTGTGGGTTCTGTCACTTAGCCAGTTTGCAACCCATCTTGTGATGTATGGGTTTAAATTCAAGCTGATGAGTTTTTCAATGATACCTGAGGGGGGTATTGTGTCGAAGGCCTTTGCCAGGTCAAGGTAGGCTGTATGGACTGCCTTACCCTCATCAATGGCCTTGGTGACTGTTCCGAAAAAGTCAACCAAGTTTAAAAGGCATGATCTGCCTTTGACAAAACCAAACTGGGTTGGATCCAAAGTCTGCAAGTTCCCTATGTCTTTATCTATGAGTTCCATTATGATCCTCTCCATGGCTTTGCAGATAAGGCTTGTCAAGCTAATGGGACGGTAATTTCCAGGGTCAGTGGAGGCACCGCCCTTGTGAAGTGGGACCACAGTCGCCTTGCGCCACTACTTGGGTATGTATCCTGAGGTGAGGCTAAGATTAAACAGCTGTCCTAACTGCGGGTTTAATTCCTCATTGAGTTCATGGAGTACACAGCCGGGGACACCATCTGGTCCCATGGATGCTGTGTTTACTGCCTTGGGGAGAGCAGTTCTCACCTGAGCGTTAGAGATGTTCTGGGGGCTACAATCCTCTGGTATAGATATCTCTCCTTTTGGGGGGGAGGGGGGGGGAGTTTGCACTGAACCTGTCAGCCAGTATGTTGTCAATGTGTGTAGGTTCAGTAATCTTCACATCATTGTGAAGTAATTCTGAACATATCTGGGAGTTTCCTCCTAGGTGTCTAACATAGCTAAAGAAGGCCTTATGATTGTCGTTTGAGTCCATGGTGATTTATCTCTCGAATTTGCCTTGGATGATTTTATGAGAGCTCTTAGTTCTTCACGTATAATGAGCAAAGGTGTCTTACCTTTCAAGGATTCTGCTCTATCTTGTAGTAGCTTCCTCCTTTTGTTGTAGAGCTTGTTTATGGCTGGGGACCACCAGACCGGACGCTTGCCTTTGGTACAAAGAGTCTCAGTTTTGTTTGGGATTGCCTGATCCATGCAGTCCTGTAGGTGCTGGTAGAAGGCATATGTAAGTGATTCAGCGGTTTGAGTAATGTTTACGACCAGCTCAGGGGCCTTAAAGGAGACCACACTAGTGTTAAGAAGTGTGAAGTCGGCTTTTGAGAAAGGCATATGTATGGTAACCGGCACCACCCACAGCATTGTATGCCAATAGCAGAAGCTATTGTAGGTTGTCCAAACACACGTGTCCGTACACACGAATATCATAGCAATAACCCACGCCGGATGTGGGTAATGCTAGATATACCCGGTAGGCGGTGCAGTCCGAGGCCGATGCCGAGGGACCACAAAACAACCGTGGGTAAATACAGCAGTACCCACACCCAGGCGGGTCATTGCTAGTATGCCATATCATCTACGGAAAGAAACCATATATTCCCAGACATAATGGCACAGCATAATGCCTGTCCGCCCATCCGCAGACATATGGCACCCGCAGCGGTGCGGACGTACTGCACGAGATGTCCGTTGCCATTGTCGACACTGTCTCGCTATGTGAAACAAAGTCAACATAACGATTCAATACAAAACAGCGATGGAGAGCCCAATGTCCCCGTTGCTGTGCTGTTCAACCTGTTCCACCATGTTAAATGTGTGTAGCAGAGCGAGACTGCCCAAAGTAAGCAACGGACATGTCCGTGGCTCAGTGAAAGCTGTCACGCAATGTTAAACCCATGTAACATAGCGAGACAGGTTATAAATACCGAGGTATAGTAATGGAAATAGGTCCGGTCGACCAGACCGTGTGCAATTACTATAACATGATCTACAACGAGCACGCTGGCCAATCAGCGCACACGGTTAGGAATAATGGGGGGGGTATGGTATCATAGACACGGACAAACCGTGCCCATGTGACTCGTCTGACATTCGTACACGGTCAGGGCAGTTCCGTACACTAGGCGGACAAGACCAAACCCAAAGCACCACAGGAACACCCTGACAATCGAAGGCCTGTATGCGTAGGGGCTATAAGCCCCTGTGATCTGAATATCCCTGCGGTCACGACATATGCATCCTGGGCCATGAGCGGTAGGGAATAAGGAATGTGTAACATGTAGTACCGCACTTTTCCCAGCAGGAGAATGGATGCCTGTGACGTACGTGAGTGCGGGGGTGGGGTGGGGGGATATGTAAATTTAGCTAAGTACCATGGGTATGCATATAAATGAGACAGAACAGCTAACGTGTAGTGGTCACAGCAACCGGCAAACGTGAATGCAGTCCCGTTTGAATTATGACTATAGAACATATAAATGTGAACGTGTACGTAATGCGTCCATGCCGCAAAGACAGTTACATGTGTAAAGGTGAAAGTGTGTTCCGCACACGTCCGTCAACCGGATCAGAGATATGTTACCGGAACAGTCACAACTAATACAGACCACGTAACCCCACAGACCCAGTAAACATATGTAACCAGAATACGGATATGCATGTGCGCCTGCGCGTAATCCACAATTAGGAAATGCAAGTGCGCGTGTGCGTGTGTGATCCGCTCACAGCAGGGAAAGTTAATGCTGTGTCCTCCACATCAGTTATACATGTCTCAAAACTGTCAGCCTCTGAAAGTATGGAATCGGACAATGCCATGTAAAGTACCAGTAGAAATAGTGAGAAACACATGCTATGTGATAAGACAAACATAGAATGTGGATAGAATAACTTGTGTGTTAGTAGTATGGATTGACGACGGTTATGCATCTGTAACCCGACCCTCTTGTCAGAAGGTGCCACCGTATGAATTGTGTTTAGTTGGCTCACACTTGTTGACCGGGCTAGGCTAGCTGGATATATGTCCAGTGTCAGCAGAGGCCCGTGGAGAAATGCTCCACACACAATAATAGCACAACATACCAAAGTACTCATATATGTAACCAAAAAAAAACAACAATAGAAAGTGTCCTGAAAGGACTGGTTACATACAGATCCCAGATGACAGAGAAATATATGGCCAGTGGAAGCACGTCACAATTACGGGATCAGGTCCCTATAGAAGCAAGAAGGTCTCACATGACACGCCAGTGAATTGCCAGATAGACACAGGTCAATGTAACACACAGCAAGATTAAGGGCCAACCAGCCGTACACCATGCCAGAACCTGTACAGTGGAAAGGTATGGTATGGTAATAGAAGTGTGTACACAGGTAATCCACAGACAGTAACAAAGCAAGGTATGAAACGAGGGGTTCACATGTATATATCTACACACAGCAGTCCGATGGCCCGTATATATGACACATGGACATAGATATGTCACTCGAAAACAAGATGTAAACAACTACAGTTTATTTCATATCATATTTATATAGTTATATACAGTCATATTTATATTTAACATTGTGACTCTTATTTACATTCATATTTATACAAAATATGCATTTAATTGTACTTATTTATTCAATGATTTGGAATCTTAATACAACAATTATACACATTAATATACATAATATCATTATCAACACACTACATTCTAAGGTTTACTCACAACAATTATCAATTATGTTTCAATATACTGATTGTATTGACCAATATTGTATTTATATTAACACATTGTTGTTGTATTAATGTTTCCATTAAGTAATGTATGCAACACTGATTTTTATATATCACTTTATCTTTAAGACTTGGAGCACTGTCCACTTAACTATGAGCAAGTTTATTGATTAATTGTCTTTAAACTGACTCTGAAGGAAGTATATAAGGGATGACTATCTAATGTATTTCAGACTCTGACAATGCCCCATGTTAGTGGGTGAAAGCTCAGTATCTTTGGACTGTGGAGTGTATCGTTTTTGTCATCGTCTGTTTTGGTCTGGTTTATGTTCATTAATGTCTTTTATGAAGATGACCAGGACTCAAGGTTTGCTGTATTTCCGCTTACTGGCACATGGATATAGATATGCCAAGTAATACATAATATGGGTAGTCAAACAGACATCCATGAATGGGGAACATACAGCATCAGTCAAAACCACTGGCCAGATGGTAACAGTCCAACAAGTTCTACACTTTACATATGCACACTGGTGTCCATTGTAGGACTCCAAAAATTGATCCGTTCGCAATATCAACCAGCTGCGATCGACGCAAAAGAAGTGACAGCCGTGACTACGGCACAGCTAGACATATGCACCACCAGCGTGTTTAAGGTTGATGACACATGTCCATGAAATGCAGGACATATGAACAGAAATCCCCAGATTGTCGAGTCCATAGAAGTGCGTCCACATCCCAGTCCCGCACACATGAAGGATGTGTAATGTGTACCGTCGAGGGTTGCAGCCATGGGATCCTGGGTATGCAGAAATGGGGCTCGGTGTTGTTTGGCAGATAATCTGTTAGCCGCCCGTGGGAGGGATGTGGGTATAGCACATGCCTTACTCCCCACTAATGATGCAAAGCATCCACCGGATAATGCTGAAAGCAGGTGTGATAAGTGTACAGCCCTGTATCAGTGTCCAGTAGGCGATTCCCATGGATGGACAGCGTCACGACCAAGATGGCACCCATAACTGGAAACCTGGCGGAATTACACAGCTGCAGTAAGGCATAGCACAGGAAATACAGATAGGGACTACATTAGAAATTCCCCATACAAAGTCAGACCATCGTGCGAATACCGGCGTACACAGCTCTCAATCTGCCATCACCAAAATGGGGATCACTCGCTTCCATAATGCGGAACAAATGGGCGACCTGTGGAACACATACTAATGGCTCACTAACAACTTCAACTAGGAAGGTCATAGGATGGTTAAACTATGCCGTTCCCACTTATAAAGAAGATCCTTTAATGAATTAATATGATTAATGTCAATTGACCATGGATTACACCTAATCAACATAAAATAACTGCTGGCACCTTATGGCACACAATCCAAAAAACACATAGGTAGATGAAACAGTCAACGTAGAAATAGTCCAGGACAGTGCCCGAATGGTATAAAAAGGTTCCTTTATACACAAGTAAGCGCTTTCACCCGTAGGCTCCTTCAGACTTATACATAACATAAAAGCATTCAGGTTATAAATATCCCTCCTTACATTTTCATTGGTCAATTTCTCATCAAACAATGAACAATTAACCCCAGCATATAAAGCGCAAATCAATGTTAAATACTCACACATATATTAACAGCTTTAAAAACATCTTATTAAAACATGTATTATATTATATTGTGCTATGCCTAATTTTCATCAATTATAAATATAACAATATATATAGAAAATATGTATATTATATCAATGTAAAACAGTGGTAAACAACTGAAAGAGTGGACTAATAGGTGTTAAATGTATATCTGTACCTAAACTACATTCCTGTTATTTGGGTTTAAGCCTCCCGCTTCTCAAAAGAGGCTTAATCTGTGCTTCATCATTCAACCCCGGTGTTTGGTCAGCTCTCCACCTAATAATCCATCCCAATTCACATTCTAAAGTATAGTTGATAAGGTCCCCCCCTCTGGGATTAAAATCTAGCCTTTGTAAAACACTGAATTTAAAAGTATGCCTAGAACCCAAATCCTTATGATGTTTGGCCAAAGCATATGTACTCTGATGATGCCCCATGTTAGTGGGTGAAAGCGCTCAGTATCTTTGGACTGTGGAGTGTATCGTTTTTGTCATCGTCTGTTCTGGTCTGGTTTATGTTCATTAATGTCTTTTATGAAGATGACCAGGACTCAAGGTTTGCTGTATTTCCGCTTACTGGTACATGGATATGGATATGCCAAGTAATACATAATATGGGTAGTCAAACAGACATCCGCGAATGGGGAACATACAGCATCAGTCAAAACCACTGGCCAGATGGTGACAGTCCAACAAGTTCTACACTTTACATATGCACACTGGTGTCCATTGTAGGACTCCAAAAATTGCTCCGTTCGCAATACCAGCTGCGATCGACCCAGAAGAAATGACAGCCGTGACTACGGCACAGCTAGACATATGCACCACCAGCGTGTTTAAGGTTGATGACAAGTGTCCATGAAATGCAGGACATATGAACAGAAATCCCCAGATTGTCGAGTCCATAGAAGTGCGTCCACATCCCAGTCCCGCACACATGAAGGATGTGTAATGTGTACCGTCGAGGGTTGCAGCCATGGGATCCTGGGTATGCAGAAATGGGGCTCGTGTTGTTTGGCAGATAATCCGTTGGCCTGCCCCGTGGGAGGGATGTGGGTATAGCACATGCCTTACTCCCCACTAATGATGCAAAGCATCCACTGGATAATGCTGAAAGCAGGTGTGAAATGTGTACAGCCCTATATCAGTGTCCAGTAGATGATTCCCATGGATGGACAAGCGTACGACCAAGATGGCACCCATAACTGGAAACCTGGCGGAATTACACAGCTGCAGTAAGGCATAGCACAGGAAATACAGATAGGGACTACATTAGACATTCCCCATACAAAGTCAGACCATCGTGCGAATACCGGCGTACACAGCTCTCAATCTGCCATCACCAAAATGGGGATCACTCGCTTCCATAATGCGGAACAAATGGGCGACCTGTGGAACACATACTAATGGCTCACTAACAACTTCAACTAGGAAGGTCATAGGATGGTTAAACTATGCCGTTCCCACTTATAAAGAAGATCCTTTAATGAATTAATATGATTAATGTCAATTGACCATGGATTACACCTAATCAACATAAAATAACCGCTGGCACCTTATGGCACACAATCCAAAAAACACATAGGTAGATGAAACAGTCAACGTAGAAATTGTCCAGGACAGTGCCCAAATGGTATAAAAAGGTTCCTTTATATACAAGTAAGCACTTTCACCCATAGGCTCCTTCAGACTTACACATAACATGAAAGAAAGCATTCAGGCTTTAAATATCCCTCCTTACATTTTCATTGGTCAATTTCTCATCAAACAATGAACAATTAACCCCAGCATATAAAGCGCAAACGCAATGTTAAATACTCACACATATATTAACATCTTTAAAAACATCTTATTAAAACATGTATTATATTATATTGTACTATGCCTAATTCTCATCAATTATAAATCTAACAATATATATAGAAAATATGTATATTATATCAATGTAAAACAGTGGTAAACAACTGAAAGAGTGGACTAATAGGTGTTAAATGTATAGCTGTACCTAAACTACATTCCTGTTATTTGGGTTTAAGCCACCTGCTTCTCAAAAGAGGCTTAATCTGTGCTTCATCATTCAACCCTGGTGTTTGGTCAGCTCTCCACCTAATAATCCATCTCAATTCACATTCTAAAGTATAGTTGATAAGGTCCCCCCCTCTGGGATTAAAATCTAGCCTTTGTAAAACACTGAATGTAAAAGTATGCCTTGGGATGTGCTCATTGCCAGCCGTAGGCATAGGCCAACCCGGCGGCTGCCTAGGGCACCGCACTAGCAGGGCCACCTTTCTAGTAGTTATGTCATGTAGGTACACCAGGATGGGGGCACCATGTGTTGTGGTGGTGGGCGCCATGGAGCCCTATCGCCTAGGGCAGCGGTTGATCTAAGGCCGCTCCCGTGCTGCCATAGGAGGGGTAGTACGGTCTGCAGGTATGTGCTGAAGTGCACATGAAACAGTGGTCTACAAGGATTACCCATAGTGGCGACACCTGCACAGACGGCTATAGCGGGACATACACACGACCATGCACACAGCTCAGATAGACATACACACACCATAAACAGGCAATGATACACAAGGTTTATGGCATGTACGGGTACAGTGTCAGTACAGCAAGGATAGCTGTCTGCCATGATATCCAGCAGATGTCTCTAGGGCGTGCCGGAATACGGACGTTGCATGGACAATGAGTGGATATGCATCGTACCACAGTTCTATGTGTCAGCCGTGCAAATATGTGATACATGGGACAGACAGCTGTCCATGCAAGAGCAGCGCTATGGGCATAACATAAGTATGTATATATACATCGAGAGATACAGATGGACATATTTGGCAAGGCCTGGAGTGTAACGTACACAGCACCACCCCACCACACCACAGCAGGGCGCACGTGGAGAACACGCTACGGAGGTCGCCAACCACAGCAGGCACACAGGCAGTCCACGAGCTGCGTCTCACCATCCACAAACACAGAGATGTCGGCAGGATATAAGTGTTCTGCAGAACCTCTAAAGCCATAACCTATGAACCCATGCGGCTGGGAGCATAGACACACACACACAGCTGGCAGCCATGGGGATTGACCATACCCTCACCTACCCAACTGCATGACAGTATGACACAGGTATGGAACACGCTACGTGGACCACTGAACACAGCACCGTCAGAGGCACACGTCTAGGTGGGTGACAACATCCGTAAAGGAATAGACGCCGATAGCCAAGGTATGTGTTGCGAAGCGTCTAAAAGAACTACTCTCTCCAGGGGCAGCTGTAAACACACACACACACACACCTCACACACACACGGGGAAGGGCCGGGAGTTGAACCTACGCCTACCTACATGAACACACTACAGCATGATGCATTTACAGAATGCGCTACCGAGATTACTGAGCACTGTGCTGTCAGAGGCATACTTCTAGGCGGGTGACATCATCCGTAAAGGAATAGCTGACAATAGCCAAGGTATGTGTTGTGAAGCATCTAAAAGCATGACCATCTGCAGAGGCAGACACACACACACACACACACAGGGAAGGGCCGGGAGTTGAACCTATGCCTACCTACATGAACACACTACAGCATGATGCATTTACAGAACCCGCTACCGAGATTACTGAGCACAATGCTGTCAGAGGCATACTTCTAGGCGGGTGACATCATCCATAAAGGAATAGATGCCAATAGCCAAGGTATGTGTTGTGACTAAAAGAACTACTCTCTTCAAGGGCAGCTGGAAACACACACACACCTCACACGGGGAAGGGCCGGGAGTTGAACCTATGCCTACCTACATGAACACACTACAGCATGATGCATTTACAGAACGCGCTATCGTGATTACTGAGCACAGCACTGTCAGAGGCATACTTCTAGGCGGGTGACATCATCCGTAAAGGAATAGCTGACAATAGCCAAGGTATGTGTTGCAGAGCGTCTAAAAGCACAACCATCTGCAGAGGCAGCTGGAAACACACAGACACACACCTCACACACACAGGGGGAAAGGCCGGGAGTTGAACCTATACCTACCTACATGAACACACTACAGCATGATGCATTTACAGAACGCGCTACCGAGATTACTGAGCACAGCGCTGTCAGAGGCATACTTCTAGGTGGGTGACATCATCCGTAAAGGAATAGATGCCAATAGCCAAGGTATGTGTTGTGAAGCGACTAAAAGAACTACTCTCTCCAAGGGCAGCTGGAAACACACACACACCTCACACACACACGGGGAAGGGCTGGGAGTTGAACCTACACCTACCTACATGAACACACTACAGCATGATGCATCTACAGAACGCGCTACCGAGATTACTGAGCACAGCACTGTCAGGAGGCATACCCCTAGGTGGGTGATATCATCTGCAGAGGCAAGGCAGCCGATAGGGAATGAAGACAGAGTGCGCAGTCACACAGCATGTTACCATCCCAAGGTGGGCGTACAGTAACACGGTAGTGCTGCACTCGGGAATACCAACTAACTATGGAGCACAACATCACGACATGGATACGGGATGCACCACAGACAGTATACCCTATGAGAGGGCAACCGGCGTGCATGATGTAGGCAGCCATTGTGGCATATCAACCACATATGACTCACCTGGACACCCACCATGGCTATGCAGGATGTCATTGGCCATGGCTACATGCCTAGTAGCAGACATCGGTGCCGACTGTACTGTGTACCCCCGAATGGCATACTGGGCATGCCCTCACACCTAGCGGTCGCGAAGGGGAAACATACATGCACACAGGGTATCTTCACAGACATGCGCAGTGTGCACTGTACTGTGTGTCCATCTACACAGCTGCTTACTGGGCATGCTCACACACTTAGAATCTGCAGAGTGCAGACATGCATACACATGGGGTGGAATCATGGAAGGGCAGAGTGTGGACCATCGTGTGTGTCCACCTACACAACAGCAACCCAGGCATGCTCACACACGTGGCGGTTGCAAAGGAGAAACATACATGCACACGGGGTATCATCACAGACGGGCGCGGTGTGCACTGTACTGTGTGTCCATCTACACAGCTGCTTACTGGGCATGCTCACACACTTAGAATCTGCAGAGTGCAGACATGCATACACATGGGGTGGAATCATGGAAGGGCAGAGTGTGGACCGTGTGTGTCCACCTACACAACAGCAACGGCATGCTCACACACGTGGCGGTTGCAAGGGGAAACATACATGCACACGGGTATCATCACAGACGGCGCGGTGTGCACTGTACTGTGTGTCCATCTACACAGCTGCTTACTGGGCATGCTCACACACTTAGAATCTGCAGAGTGCAGACATGCATACACATGGGGTGGAATCATGGAAGGGCAGAGTGTGGACAGTCATGTGTGTCCACCTACACAACAGCAACCGGGCATGCTCACACATGTGGCGGTTGCAAAGGGAAACATACATGCACACGGAGTATCATCACAGACGGGCGCGGTGTGCACTGTACTGTGTGTCCATCTACACAGCTGCTTACTGGGCATGCTCACACACTTAGAATCTGCAGAGTGCAGACATGCATACACATGGGGTGGAATCATGGAAGGGCAGAGTGTGGACCGTCGTGTGTCCACCTACACAACAGCAACCCGGGCATGCTCACACACATGGCGGTTGCAAAGGGGAAACATACATGCACACGGGGTATCATCACAGACGGGCGCGGTGTGCACTGTACTGTGTGTCCATCTACACAGCTGCTTACTGGGCATGCTCACACACTTAGAATCTGCAGAGTGCAGACATGCATACACATGGGGTGGAATCATGGAAGGGCAGAGTGTGGACCGTCGTGTGTGTCCACCTACACAACAGCAACCCAGGCATGCTCACACACGTGGCGGTTGCAAAGGGGAAACATACATGCACACGGGGTATCTTCACAGACGGGCGTGGTGTGCACTGTACTGTGTGTCCATCTACACAGCTGCTTACTGGGCATGCTCACACACTTAGAATCTGCAGAGTGCAGACATGCATACACATGGGGTGGAATCATGGAAGGGCAGAGTGTGGACCGTGTGTGTCCACCTACACAACAGCAACCCAGGCATGCTCACACACGTGGCGGTTGCAAAGGGGAAACATACATGCACACGGGGTATCATCACAGATGGGCGCGGTGTGCACTGTACTGTGTGTCCATCTACACAGCTGCTTACTGGGCATGCTCACACACTTAGAATCTGCAGAGTGCAGACATGCATACACATGGGGTGGAATCATGGAAGGGCAGAGTGTGGACCGTCATGTGTGTCCACCTACACAACAGCAACCCGGGCATGCTCACACACTTAGTATGTGCTACGTGCCGTCCAGCATGCAGATGGAGTGTACACACCGCAAGTCACGGCCAGGTAAACCCGTACACATGCACAGGGTGGACACACATGCAGTTACATGTACACACACAGATGACATCACAGGCATCACGGGTGCAGGCTGAACATGTACACACTGCAGTGAACACTGTAGCTGCCATGCCAGCACCATGTCATTGGTGCAGCAGTATGCCTCACGGTCCAGCAACAGCATGTGACATATGTCCACAGGTCTATATGGCGGTGTACGTCCGTCATGCAGAGTACACATGTACTATCAATGATCCCACAGGTGTGATGTAGTCCGCCCATATCGGTATACATGGACAGGCATGCTCCACACATACCACGGGCCTGACACAGATATGACACATGACTGCAGCTGTACCACAGTGAAACAAAGTCCGGATATGTCATATATGTGATTGTCTGGCTGTGTGCATGGACTGCACACAGGACACATATGAAGCCTGTGATGTACCACATGCATAACACTGGCATACGCGGTAATACACACACGAATGGAAGGTGGACACATGTCTGTGGTATGCTCCCCCTACAGGGTGTAGCGGTGTTGACTGGGACACATACCCTTGTACAGTTTGCCTGTGACAGCTGTGATACCATACCACAGTCCATGTTCCATGTATGTCGACACACATGTCACAACGTAGCAATGCATACACACATGGCAACAGGGGATACATGTGACACGTGTACTGTGCATGGTGCAGCCATGCATGAGCGGTGTCCGATGTCCATAACACAGTTGCAACCCCCTACCACATGCATACCCATCATGGGGGCCATCATATGGTGGCATAGTAACAGCACGCATGGCGGTATGTGTGTACATCATGTGTTTAAACACCTGTCCACATGCATGTGTGCAGGTGGTGGTCACAGGTGTGTCACACACCATCCTACCCTGCCATGTGCATACAGTCTGCTATGTCGCCGTTACATGACAGTGCTGCCATAATGCATACCCATCGGTCAGGTGTCATCGACCATATGTCACATGGCTACTGTAACCTTTACCACCTTCCAAGTGCATATATCGGCACAGCTGCTGGATACAATGTTGTACGCATGATGCACTACATACCGCTGCACGCCTGCACATATCCCATATAGCGGGTGTGGCATTCCCAGCACCGACATGTGTGCAGGAATGTGTGCCCATGTATGCCACAGATTGGGGGGACTATGTGCCACGTGCCACACATCACTGTACACCATGGTAGAGATCTGTACATACCTCAGTGTGGGGTGCATGGATGTGGATGGTGCAGTACATGCAACACGTCGTCCCTCCGTGTAGACATGTGTGGTCACCACCATGTCAGTGTGTCAACATGTGTGTATGTCTGCTGCCTGTTGTGAGGGTGTATGCAGATATAGTGTTGTGAATGGACACTAACCACACAGGGTGACCATCCCGTACTGGTGCTGCATTGTACGACCCTGTCAATGCCATAGTTGTGAGCCATACTGGCCACCTGTGCAAGTCCGCCCCCTGTGACATGGCGTGTGGGTGCATTGTATTGTGAGGGTGCTGACCACACAGGCAGGTGTCCCCATCTGCACACAATGGGGTGTGCGCCATAGTGGTGTACACCCCGCGATTGCGGACATATTCCTGTACCGGTACAGCATCCTACTGCTGCACAGCGTGCACCACAGCTGACAGGTGACACCTGCGGTCAGTCGCCAGCACGCTGTGTACGACACCTGCAGAATGTCACCATACCTGTACTGTGTCATGCCATGTAATTGATGTCTCTGTCCACTGCAGCCTGTGGCACCGACCACAGGTGTGAAGTGCAGTATATGTGTGGACATGTGTGTCATGTACCGTGTAAACAATGTTACACTATATCTGGCTCCGTGCTCCGCAGGTTTACACGTAGAACTTCTCTACTTGCAATCTAAACTGTCTGTTCTCTATCACAAAAGCTCAGCACCTGCTCCCACAGTATTCCTACATAGGTAAAGTACATGTATACTAGACGGAGTACTACACTAGCCTAGAATCCCCTTGAGTACCCACTTCCCTATAGGTCCCTTCTGACCCAGTTACACAGCAAACGCATTCACGTTCTCTGGCATGTCGAAGGGTCAATTGCTAGCGACCTCTCCTGTTCAGATGGTGAATCTGGGCATCCTGAGGCAATGTTACAGGTGCCTCATGGACACGGACAAGCCGCACCTCCCCCACTAAACATAATACATGTGAGAGATGCAACTATATAGCCAGACAGGAGGCTGAGCTCTCTCAAACCACGACCGGCAAGACCAAACGGGAGGGGAAGGACACCACGCACACCACAAACCCAGTGTCACATGGAACTATCACAAATGCTAAACAAACACATGAACACACAAAGACATACTCAGAGGCACTGTTAAAACATGTAATGAACCTAACGAGGCCTCCGAAGCAGACACCCAAGCAACTGCCTCCACAAGACATAGGACATGCAACACATAGTTCTCAACGTCAGTGTGCTAAACAGTCACAGCCCTAAAGGCCACACACAATGCCAGACACACTTGTAATAGGTGACGCCATAGTCAGACACACCGACGTCCCACCCACCAGACTGAACAAGGGAATGATCACAGTAGGCTGCCTGTCGGGCGCTGGAATCCGCCACATAACACATGCACTCAGGTCACTCCGCAGCATGTACAAGTATGACGCGGTCATTGTCCATGCTGGTGTCAACGACCGGAGACATACCACCCTGGGATACATGAAAGGAGACATAGAGGGGCTCTCAGATTGTGTAGCCCAGGCCAGCATGACCCTGACCCTGAGCAGTATCCCACCCTCATCAAGAATGATGCCACAATACTGGGTCCGAATGATCACCCTTGATAATTGGCCTGATTACCGGTGTCAGTCTGAGGGGATCCAATGTCCTCTTGCCTGGGATGACATGCTTGACACGCCACGCTCCTTCACAAGGGATGGCTTGCACCTGTCGCTCCTGGTCTTCAAGAGTTTGGCAAAGGCTCCTGCCACCCCCACAGTGCCCACTGCAGGCAAGGCTGAAATGATAAACCTACCACCCTAGACTACAAACCTGGAAAAAACTAAGGGTAATACTGCTCAGTGCCAGTAGTCTATGCCCAAGCTGCATGCCCTCAAAAGCCCTCCTCAGTATGGAGGACATCGATGTCAGTGCTGTGACTGAAACCTGGTTCAGGGCTCCTGAGAGCACCCCAGCACTATCAGGTCATACCTCATATCACGCGTTCAGGACCCTAACCCGGACCGAACCACAGAAGGAGGGGGAGTCTCCATTTCCATGAAGGATACCCACACCTCCAGGTTGGCAGAAATGCACGTAGCAGTGGGGACCATCCAGGTGCAATTAACCATGGGTAGGACTGCCCTACAGTTTGTTGCATGCTACAGACCACCCTCCCAAACCCAGGATACCCGCACAGCCTTCCTGAAGACACTGGGAGTATGAATGCTCTCACAACACCATCATATTGGGTGACATCAACCACCCATACATAGACCGGGAACATTACCCAGGACACAACACCCTACACCAAAGGTTCCAGGTGTTCATACACCCGAATGCTGTGGAACAACTATGCACCATACCCACAAGAGGAGGAACTATACTAGTCCTGATCATCACACATGGGGACGACATGCTCCACACAGGATGTACATCCCTCAACGGTGAGGTCAGACCATATAGTGATCTCACTGGAGATCCGCATCCTGCCCCCAACACCGGCAAGGGAGACCACAGTGAAGACCTCTCCACAGCGAACCCCACACGTCATACGACTGGTGTGGTACCCTACAAGGCCTCCATGCCAGTGGTAAACACAGGCCACGCTGCTGAAACCCTTACAAATGCCTTCTATGAGCACCCCAGGAATGTCTGGATCAAGCAATCCCTAATAACATCAGGACCTTGTCCACCAAAGGCAGGCACATGGTCTGGTGGACCCCAGCCATAAACAAACCGTACAACAAGAGGTGAAAGCTACTACATGACAGAGCAATATCACTACCAGGGAAGGCATCACTGATTAATACTGGCGGTAACATACGATCACTCATACAATCATCCAAGGCCGCCTGTGGGACAGGACTTGCAAAGGACACATAAGACAACCATAAGGCCTTCCTTAGCTATGGTAGGAACATGGGTGGAAGCTCACAGTTATGCTCGGAATTAGTCCAGAATGGTACAATGATCACTGAACCCACAGACATTGCCAACAAACTGGCAGACAGGTTCCGTGCATACATCTACCCTCCCCCCCAAGAGGGAAGGTATCTATCCCACCAGAGTCTAGCCTCCCAAACATCTCGAATGCCCAGGTGAGAGCTGCTATCTGTAAAGCAGAGAACACAGCATCAATGGGACCAGACGGTGTCCCCGGCTGTGTGCTACACAACCTCAATGAGGGCCTCAACCCGCACATAAGGCTGCTGTTTAATCTTAGCCTTACTACAGGCTACATACCCGATGGATGGCATACGGCAACTGTGGTCCCACTCCACCAAGGCGGTGCTCCTACAGACTCTGGACATCACTGCCCTATAAGCTTGACGAGCCTTGTCTGCAAAGCTATGGAGGGGACCATAATGGAGCCCATAAATGAAGACATTGGGGAACGACAAATACTGGAACATACCCACATCGGCTTAGTCAAGGGCAGATCCTGCCTCCTGAACCTGGTCGACCTGTTCGGAAGAGTCACTAAGGCCATTGATGGGGTACGTCGGTTCGCACAGACTACCGTGACCTGGCGACAGCGTTCGAACCAAACTCCACGCGGGCATCATAGAAAGGCTCACCAGCGTAGATGTAGAGCCATATGTCACACGATGGGTTGCCAACTGGATCAAGGTCAGAACCCACAGGGTTAGTGTTCCTGGTGCCATGTCAGACTCCAAGCTGGTCCCGAGTGGTGGCCCACAGGGCTCAGTCCTGGGCCCCCTCCTGTTCGGCATTCAACTTTCCGATGTGCATGCAAACATAGGGGGATTGTGGCAGACAAGGTATGCAGATGACTGCAAACCGGCCACCATAATCAACACCCCATCAGACACAGACATCCACCTGAGGTCTCATAGAAATGGATAACTGGTGCCAGAGCCATGGCCTGAAGCTACATGCCAGGGAAGGTATAGACC
Organism: Protopterus annectens; assembly: GCF_019279795.1. Taxonomy (NCBI): domain Eukaryota; kingdom Metazoa; phylum Chordata; order Ceratodontiformes; family Protopteridae; genus Protopterus; species Protopterus annectens. The sequence goes on along the minus strand of NC_056726.1, from coordinate 1,066,194,245 downwards.
TACCCTTTGGGAAAGACAAGTTAACCCCGAATTACCACATAGGTGGTAATCCATTAAACATGGTAGACGTGATCAGGGACCTGGGGACCCAACTTGTCGGTAACCTCTCTTGACACTCACATTGCCAATGTGGTTGGGAAGACATTCCACATTGCCCACCTGGTCATGAAGGGATTCACATCCAGATCAGGGGAGGTCATTGTACCCCCTGTACTCTTCACGCATCAGACCAATGATTGGGTACAATGCCCCATTTGGAATGTACCTAACCCGACACCTGCAGCAGTCGGAAGGACCCCAAACATTCCCCAACACAGGGATAAAGGTGCTGAAACATATGTCACACGCTGCCCGACTGAGGGAACTCCGGCTCTATACCTTCTCATACCGTCTGCTCTGAGGTGATCTGTGCCTGACATACACGGCCATGTCCAACCTGGGTTTCATGGACATGCTCCACCTCCTAGGATCCAAACAACCACGGGCACGAGAGCAACAGACACAAACCTCAACACGGATATAAATAGGACATGCTGGAGGGACAGGTTCATCGCCCAGAGACTCCCTACACCATGGAACAGATTCCCAGCCCTTGTGAAGCAGAGCCCCTCACTGACTCTGTCCAAGAGTAATCCTGACGTGTGGATGGGAGATCGAGGTATGCCCCAGGAATCATCTCTGTGTCACTGCTGGACAGAGGGACAGCAGACCAATGGATATAGTATCCTCATCCTAAGGGGTGGTGAAAGTCACACACTCTGGCTAGGCTTACACATGCCGTAGGGCACATAGCCTGGTATGTACCTATGCACCTATGTACCTATGTAGGTGTCCAGGCAGGTTGCGGGTACCTGTGGTATGCTGATATTGCCAGATATGCCTGTGGGTAACCCACAGTTACACGTGGGGGACTGATAACAGTGCTCCCAGTAGGCACATGCAAGTACACCATATGAGGCATACAGGTTAACAGAACCAACATGGTGCTACACATGTAACCGTCACACATACCGTGTACACAGCTCAATGCATGCTGCACCTGCACTACATGGTATGTCTGCTGCATGATGACAGTACACAACCCACGTCACATACGCACCTGTCACTTGTCATACACAACCACTGCAACATACACATCACACGCTATGCATACACAGGTATCACATACACCTCTCACTATCTTGTCCACCCTGTGCATCAGAATATATTTGCATAACTGTGCACCGATGGTGTGGATGACAGTGATGCGGCAGAGGCTTCATCATATGCACAGGGTGATATGTGTGCCAGGGGCATAGGCTGTACCAATGGATGACATCATGTGTGTGTGTAAGGGCCGGTGCATTTACTGGGCATGACTGTGCAGAATGCATGTGGATGTGGTGGAGCCCTACAGTTGTGTCTGCCGTGTGTGGGTATGTGTGTACACAGTTCAGCCATATGTGATGCCTACACAGGGTATACTTGGCAGCCCCAGACTGTACAGTGCAGGTTGTATGGCTCACTGTGTCCGTCTGCAGCCACGTGACCCGTGCCTGCCTGGGGTCGCACGGGCACTACCGGTGGAGGTATGGAGTGGCCACTCTCCGATGACACATGTCCGCTGGAACCGTGTCCATGCTGGGACCGGCCAGGGCCACGTCCACGTGGCCTGCTGTGTCCTGGTGTGGTCGGTGTAGCACCAGCTGCACTGCTGCTGCTACCGGCACTGTGTGAGTGGGCATGAGAGGTGGCACGCACACGTCGACCTACACTAGGTGGTGTTGCTGGCCTATGGCCACGTGTCCTACACCTCACCCCTACCAGGTGTTCCAGCACAGACAGCTCACGCTCGCGGATTGACATGCCTCGGTCGAGGATTCCAACCATCTCACCTAATCGCCTATCCAGTACATTAGCAATCTGCTGTTGAGCATTCGCCAATGACTGGATGTTCTCATTTAGGGAACGGATTGCGGCCCTCTGCAGCCTCTGCCCTTCTTGGTTCTGCCGTTCAGCACGTGCCTGTGCCGCCATTACAGTCTGGAACATGCGTCTGGTGATACCAGCTGCTGCACCCTGTACAGCAGGTGCATGTCTGCCAGAGGTCCTCCTATGAGCAGCACCAGCCACATGCCTGTGTGGCACATCACCAGTCATTACACTGGCAACATGGTGTGTACGCGCACCTTCTGTAGCCACCACACATTCCTGCTCAATGCCAACAGACGCTGACTGTCCTTCCTCTATGGGCAGTGGTGATGTGGTATGTATCGGCATCAGAACCGTGTGCGGGGATGAGGGGGACATAGGTGGGATGGTAACCAATGGCACAGCTTCTGCCCCTGACAACCCTGCCTGTGCCTCATGCATATGGTCATCACCGCTAGTATCTGTGGGGACACTAGCATCAGATGGACCGCAGGAGGGGAACGCACCTACACCACCTGTGAATACAAAGACATACTGTAAGATACATTACACACAAGCAGACACACACGCAGACACACACACACACACACACACACACACACACACACACACACACACACACACACACACACACACACAGACACACACACGCACGCAGACACACACACACACAGACACACACACACGCAGACACACACACGCACACACACACACACACACACACACACACACACACACACGCAGACACACACACACACGCAGACACATCATGCATGTGATATTGCAGATGGCATGCAGCATTCCCACACCACAGCTCAGAGAATGCAGGCCAGACATTAATAGTGGTAGTATGCATACTGCCCTGGGGTGCACACTACATCAAGCAGGTGTCATTTCAGTAGGCATGCAGTACACACATTCATGGTAGTTTGCATGCATCACCGTGATACACTGTGTGGCCACAGGCAGGTTAACAGTACACATGGCTGGCGTCACTTTGACATGTACTCCCAACATGTGCGATAACATGTGGACATGTGACAATGGTGTCCCACCACATGCACCGCATCATACTGGGCATCACAGTGCAGTGTTATGTGTACAGGCTACAGATAGAATGCATGTGTAACAAAGATGTCTGTGCAGGTGTGGTTGGTGTGAGCTGTGTACATAGCTATACAGTGGGGAGTACAGGCACTGTGCCACTGCATGGCAGCAGGACACAGGTATGTTTCTGTGCGATGCATAACATGGACGCATTGCATTGCCATGTCTGCAACACAGTCATGCTGTTCCACAGCACGTATATGGTAGACATTGGTGGCACCTTTGGTGGCTGCAGACAGGCATTCCGGTTGTCTGGTGTACCACATCAAATGTACAGGTGGTCCACTACAGCTATGATCGCACTATGTGTGGACAATGTGCAACAGTGTCTATCCACTCCAGACGTACTGTGTGGCAGCATGCCTGTGGCTATCACCCATGGCCATGTTTGACTGGGTCATGGACAATTGTGTGTGATGGGCATCATGTACCCATCCCTGTGGTGGCCCATGTGACATACACCCATACAAGTCGGAGGTGTCACAATCCAGAGGGCTATGCAGACAACTGTGTGCATGTTTGCTATGTCGGGCATAGGTCATGTCATGGTGTGAATATATTGCAGACAGAACACCACGGGCGTGGGACATGTCGTGTGCCATGTCACAACGTGTGCACACAATGCAGGGGCATATGTCACATTGGTAACACCTGTGTGCTGGCCAGATCACAGCTCACTATGTGGTACTGTGTGCATACCACAAATGGTGTTCCAATGCATACTACATATGCATCCATTGTAGAACACCTCCACCATTGTATGCATAGCTGACTGCACATATCACACTGACAGGTACTGTGGTTTCATGCCGGTGTATACTAATGGTTGTATCTACTGTACATGGGTGGCATGTGTGTCTGGTGGTGCAACCTGTATACCATGACTGGAGCAGAACCCAGGTGTGCATGTTATACCTGGCCACATGGTGAATATCTATACACTGTAACATGCCTGTTACTAACAACAGTCTCACCTGCGACGGACCCATGGCTGTGCGACACGCCAGAGGTACCTGTATAGGGGCGACACAACAGTATAAACATTATCCATGACTGTAGCCACAGTAAGCACTGTGCATGTCACATCATGTACCTGTGTGATAGCATGTGGTATGCACATGTCTGCAAACACAATGTAGCATACTGTAGTATGCGGCTTGTGCCCATATACCTGGCATGTGTTGGTACATTATGTGGTGTACTGTGACACCCACACCTACGGCAGTTATCATACACATATGCAAGACTGACTTACCAGGCAGCTCCAGGCTCGTTGGTTGGGAGACACCCACCTCCACGATGGCAGCTAGTGTTTCTGCATGATGTTTCCTGGGTGTCCCCAGACTGGCCAGGAGCTCCTCCACATGTGTGTGAGTGGGGGCTGGGTTGGTGGCCCACCACCTGTTCCACCTTGTTCACATTACTCTGGACGGTTGATAGTGCAAGTGCCATTTGGCCATCGCACCATGTATGACTGTGATAGCACGCGGCAGCCTGCTGGACAGGGATGCATGGTATGGCAGGGTATGTCACATAGATGGCACAGGGATGTGTCCCACCTGGGGCATACTGATATTGGGAGGGTGGCTGTCCATTCCATATGTCATTGCTATGTGTATATGGACATTACACGTCTATCATCATGGTGTGGACAATGGCCTTCTGCAAGGTAGGCAGCATGCTGCTTGGTGGGGGTGTGTATGGTGCATGCTGGTATCGCACATCCATGCATACACATTACCCCTGACAGGTGCTATGTGCTGTGATATTGTTCAACACAGTGCTGTATGTGCCCGCACAATGATATCCCGTGCACATGGATGGTAGCCTGGCCTGACATGGGTACCACATATGTCTACATCCAGTGCCTGCTGCCACCGCCATGTCAGCAGGTGCACCACAGCACCATCCCTCCCACAGGGACCGTGGTGTTGGGCACAGCATAGGTATCCATTTATGGGGACAGGGATGTTCACATAGCGGGGGCACTGATGGTATCATCCATCGGACCATACACGTATGACGCACACCTCACACACCCAGCCCATTCAGTATGTTGTTCGCAACACTGACACAGCTATACTGCTAGGCCAGGGACATTCCCAGCTGTACATACACAGATGCATGAACATCTGTCTGTGGCATGGGCTACAATGACAGTGGAGTTCAACACATACCATGTTTGACTGTGGCTGGCGCAGATGTTCTGTGCACGTGTCTACATGGTAACCCTGTTCTACTGTAGCCAGCGGTGATGTGCTGTGCACATGTCAATGCTGCACATTGTGTTGGTGTCTGTCTGTCAACAGGCCAGTGGTGGAACACACAGGGGTATTAGTGATCGAATATGCATGCCGCCCTGTACAGCTGTACTGCTAACATCTCAGGTGCTAATGTGTCATGGACATGCACACCTTACCCGGACAGGTGGTAGTGGGTTGCCACCCATACCCATCACCTCTTGTGGGTTGCTATTATCCAACACCCTATTTGTATTGTATGTTCAGGCTATGCACCTGTGTGGGACATGTGGGCATGCAATGCGCTACTGCATACCTTTGCACCCATTGCACAACATGTCACACAGGTACACTGGCAGCCATACACTTCACAGCTTGATGACGGTACAACAGGTGTTGTACACATGTAACACATATCCTGTGGGACATGGTCATATGTACAGGCATGTCCAACAGTCACGTACCACTGCTACCCCTATATGATGGATATGCAGTACATGTGGCGGTACAGCAACTGTCACATGTATTCATGCAATGCCCCCCTACCAACATGGAGCAGTACTGCCTGTGGGGGATGTGCGTCTGCATCCATGCTGTGCCCATAGCTGACAGTTGTACATCGATATGTGCAACATACCTCATTTGGTGTTCTCATGGGTGCATGTTCAACATGGCTCCACATTGTTTGTGTCTGTCACACAGTCATTGTTGTACATGGTTTACATGCCAGCCATGGCTTACTATATGTGATTCCATGTACTTCATTGGGATACCATCATTATACATTAGAACGGTGTATTCCAGCCATCACATAGCCTTCCTAGATGACACTGTTAGCCAGCCAGTAGTAGGTGTTCCGCCATCTGCACATTAGTCACACAGTACGAGGGCAGCTGATACCCATTCTGGGGACAGGGTGCTGACAGCTGTGGATGGGTGTGATGCTGTCGACAACCATGACTGCACCTGATGGTCACATCTGGATGGGTAACATTCACAACACACACCTACCTTCACGTAGTAACACATCATCTACAACAATGGACATTCCTGCCAGAACAATGTGTGCAGTATGTCTGTATGACCACTGTAGGCACCACTGGTGGCCCCAGCATGGCAGCCAACAGCACCAGTGTATATCCCGTGGAACCATGGGTTACACCATTCACAACACACCTGTCTCAGATGACCCTGTTGTGGATCACAGTGCAGTTCCACACATCATGTTACACTAGGCATCATGCACTGATATGTTGCGGACGTGTGAACAGCTGTGCAACTCAACATATGCACACATGACACATCACCTGGTACAATATATCTCTCATACAACGTGTTATTGTGACTGCCCTGTGATGGCATTACACAGGCTACATGTACTGGGACATGTGATGGCTCACCGGTGTCATCACCCTCTGGGTGTGTGTCTAGCCAAGTGTACAGTAGGCAGTGGTCTGAACACAGGGACACTGTACATTGACCTACTGTGTCACTGCAACTGTTGCCTATGCTCATACTGTAATTATACAGGCATGTGGTATCTGACCGCTATGACAGTCCTGGTCGACCACACTGCTGTGGCACATATGACCTGCAGCCATCTGCCTGGGGTGTGGAGCACACATGTACATCTTCACATGCTATACTGCCTCTGTGGCGGTGTCACATGACTGTCTCCAGCAGGGCTGTAACAGGCAGGCACGGCATGGGGTCATGTGGGACAATGCTTGCATCTTCCACTGTGCTGCACACAAGCAAGGCACACACTATTGCACCACTCACATCTATCTGCAGTCACTGGGACCTGCCTCTATGCTCTGCGCAGCATGCTTGCAAGTACAGATTGTACACAGATTGTACCTCCCAGGCACATACCTGGACTGCAACACCCACAGGTGAGGGATCCCACATCACACAGTGTTTTGCACACATCCTGGATAGTTGCGAACACAATGCATCATAGGTGCTCAATGTGCAGATACCCATGTTTGTGACTGCTAGACACATTGTAACATGCAACAGAGTTGACATTGTACACCACAGGTTACATGCTGTCTGTGTTGTTATACTGTACATTGGGCCTCAGACAGCTGATACTGCCATGTGCTGACAGCAACCCACACTTCCCTAGAATGGACACCCATGTACCTACACATGCTTGAGGCATGCACTCCACCCAGCTGGCTGACACATTACACAACACATACCATACCTACACTACCCTCAGCATGCACAATACCTCCATGTGTCTGGTGTGTTGCACCTGGGGTTATCCCCCTTTGGTGGATGAACACATATGCTTCACGGCCCTGCTAGCCACACCCTGGAAACACACCCATCGCAGCATACACGGAACATGTGTACTACAGCCAGTACTACTGACGTCTGCTGACAGCAGTTGTTAATGGCATGACACCCCGGCAGATGGACAGTGTACATACATATGCTGACACATACCACAGTGCGCTTCCGTAGCATGTACACAATGGTAGGGACCATGCTATTCCACACAGAGACATGGTGGTACTGACCTTTTCACAGACGCCACGGTGGTGGTCATGTTCCATGCACATCTGATGTATGGGCACATGTGCTGGCTGTTGCACGGTGGTGTATATTCACATGTGTGGGGTGCATCACTTGTCAGCCATGGTGGGTCCTCGAGGTCCATCACATGCTCCAAGGCTAGCTACCTAAACATGACTGCCGCACATTGCAGTGTGGGGCCTCAGGCAGTGTGGTGGTATGTCTGTGTTGTTTGGCTACATCCACATTCAATGTCACATACAATAGTCACCCAGGCATTGCAGACCGAGATAATGTTGGCAACGTGCCAGGCGATGGTGTACTTACCAACAATACACACTCTCACTCACTACAGGGTTGCAATCCATACATGGACATCGTAGTGTCCCTGTGGACACATACATGGTACTGACATGCACATGTTATGTCCTGGGACACTGGCCCGATGTCACCTTCCGATGTCCCTAGCTGTTATGTCCCACCAACCTGTTTGGTATGTGTCTCCACACCAGCCCACTATATTCACTGCTAGCCTGTTGTCGGACATTGTGTACCTTGACCGCCGTGCAGCCGCATCTCTCGCACTACCCATGGGTGGCACTGCATTGCACGTGTGGGACTGCAGTCATACACCCATGACTGGACCGTTCTGAATGGCACTGGGGCACATCCTCACGAACGTGCTTCACGCACACATTGATGGCCTCCATGCCTTTCCTGGCACCCTTGTTGGGCTTGTGTGCCACAGCACGCCACATACACATGCTGGCCACCTGTCGTACCATTGCATGGGTGGTTGGGGTGGTACAGAGGCCAACACATCAGACGTTGTCCTCACATTGCCCTTCAGCACCATTCCATGTTCTGGTATTGGCAACGTACACATCCACCTGCACATCATACCCTGTGTCTCAGGATGTTAGGCTATATGACTCATGGACAGGACACACAGTGGTGCAAGCATATCATAGTACCTACTACATGTCAGGTACATATGGCATTACACAGTCCTCAGTCATGGGGTCCCTCATGTTCACTATTTGCTTACATACACAACATGCTGTCACAGAGTACTGTCCATGCCTAGATATCCCACACCTACATACCTGGCACCATTATTGCTCCACCAGCTCATACCGATAATGACCATATGGGTGTCAGTGTGGCAGATACATCATGTGGGTGTCATGGCATCAGGATGCATGACACATGGTGCATGCACATCACCTTTGCATAGCAACATTCACCCACTGACTATCACATGGATACTGGCCCCGTACATACATATCACATTGTACATGGTTGCTGTACACACATATGCCCCACACGGTCCTGTGGTTACCGTATTCCACTGTGGCATGGATACACTTCTGCAGGGCCACACCTATCTGTACTGTGTGTGATGCTGGTACATAGGTAGCCATTGTACCTGTGGAATACATACGTCTACACACGGTCAAGGGTACAATACCACATTTATGGTGTACCTTCCACAATGGCTACAACTTTACATGGCACAGCATTGTCATGCCACGATGTGTACCAGGCTCGGACGGTTTACATATGCGGCTGACAGATGGAAAACACATCTGTACACATCTGCATACCACATACGCAGGGGTGTCTTCTGCTCTGACACGGACCATGTCCTCCGCATTACTGATGCATATACTCCTCATACATGACAATTGCGGTGGGCAGTGTGAACGGACTGCTCATGGATATGTGCACACATGCCACACTGCATGGGCTGGGCTTCTGTGTTACTTCCGCAGACACAACACACACCATGCTGTGGAACATAGGTCCTGTGCACATCCCACAGGGACACACAGTGGCACTGTTCATGTGATAGCTCCCTTGCTGTTTGAGTGACACATAGTCATGGTACCACCACAGCAGCAGTACTGTGTAGACATGCAGTTGACACCCACCTCTGCTGTTCACAGGACACTACCATGGGGAGGTGACACTACTGTGTACACTGCACATGTGTTTACACATGGACCTGCCAGACTTCATTGTTGCCCACATGCACCTGCTACAGATCGTTTGGGCATGGTTACTTGGTGTTCCTTCCATTTCGGATGGCTATGATGCTACTACTCTGTCCCATACCTACAGGCCATATGTATCCTGTTATTGTACATACCAATAGGCAATACCTCCATTATGCATGATATGCCTGTGATACTGTGTATAATGTCTGTCATATCCACCATGACAGCTTTACATTACACATAGTTGACATAGTATCCCCTACTGCAAGGCATATGTGCACGTCGGCGCACATTACGATGACATTGATGGTATATGCCCATACACATGTGTGCTGTGACAGTATACATACATGTCCTATCCCCTGCTATGGCACTTCCTTGTTGGACATCCACTGCCAGCATCGGCGGTGGTCTGGCATTGTTCTCTAATGCCCCCTGTGGCAGCCCTTGTGGTGTCTCGGCTGTGTACATGATGTCCCACTGCTGTGCACACGGTGTCCACAGTCGTTGGTATGCTCAGCAGGATAGTACTACATAACCACCTTTCACCACTCTCTGCATTATGGACAAGTGTCATTACTTACAAACACCATTCCCATACAGTACAGCTTCGTCATACACATCATGCGTTACACATCCGTACATATCGTGTGTTCTACATACCTTGTCGGTGTTTCGTTCTGTGTATCGGTTTTCCTTTTTATTTCTCTTTCGGTTGTACACTGCTGGTTCAGTATGAGCATACGGTTTGAATATCCTGGGAGTCATCCTTATATCCTTCGATACCTGCAACATGTGGGTTCATCCCACCAACTGCTGTTCCTCAGTGAGTAATTGTGTGCATATCACCTGTGCATCTACTCCATTCGGACATTACGCATCGTAACTGGGGTATGGTTGGATTCCTCACCTGGGCGTTGGCTATTTGCCCTACCTATGTGGAGATGGTCTGTATTGTGTTATGTTATGTGTAACTGCAGCCGCTATGTGTGGTGACAGGTACATTTCGCAGTGGTGTTAGCCGTGGATTGTGTGTGTTGGGTATAGTATTTGGTTCGACATGTGGGTGTCCCTGTCCTGACTACGTCTGTTGATGGCGTTTTGCATTCGGATGTGTAACATGGCTGTTGTATTCCTTTAAACAACTCATGCAAGTATGCATCCGCCTTTGATTGTGTTTCCCACGCGAGATGTTGCGGTTATGCAGATGTCATTGACTGCCTGTATGTTTGTGCTGCTATTACGGTTTGTATCCCTTTAATATGTACGATGGGGGATATCGGAGGTTGTAGGTGATGGATACGGGTTGTGGGCCTTGCATCTCTACATACATGGTATGGTTGTCTGTGTGCTCCATCCCTGCCTGGAGAGTTGACAGTTAATTGTCTGTTGGTATGGGAGTGTAGGTTGTGTTGTTGTCATGTGGTGTTGGTATTGCCTGCATGTGTGCTTCATGCATGTATTCCCCCGTCACATCTGTGGTATATCAGCGGTTGTTTGTACGTGATGACTATCCCTTGTCATTCTGTCCCAGATATTTACAGTCATTGTGGTCCTGTTCTTGGGATGGCCTGTTTGCCAGTGGTTGCCACCTATTCAGGTGGGGATTGCTTGTTTGACACTTGTAGAACACACAGCGGTGTTTACGGGCGATCGTGGCCACGGTCAGTACTGGGGTAGCACATACGTATTTCCGCGGTACATACCTATTGCTGTGTGACTTTGCCGACGTATCGTTTTGCAATTAGCATATCGGTGTCATACATACGGGCATGAGTAGTACATATGTCCTTTCCATTTCCTGTGGGGTATATTCCTGTGATACAATCTGGGACATTGTCACTTTGTATCATTTTACGTCGCCACACGCCTAGCCAGGGTGGGGCTCTCACTACTACTTTGGGACTACTGGTGTACATATGCCTGTGGCTAGTGTACCGTATGCCTACACATATTATTCCACTCTGTCTCTAACATGGCACCAACATACACATATTACGGAGACACACACATTACACTCGCACAGCAACACACATGGCACCCTCACCGCACACATACACATACTACGGCACTCATGGGGACGGTTGCACACAGTACCTGCGTGGGCCATGACACCGGCGGCGGTGTCTACCTCCCCCGTCATATCATCATACTATTACCCGTGCATGTACTGTTACAGTACTGTGGTCTGGCGATCATTCCGACTCACGGTTATGCATTTCGGTATGTTGCCCGTTCCATGGTTGGCGGTATCCTCTTCTGTTAAACCTCCCGGATGCTCAGGTTGTCGTTTCACTATGTATACTATGTACAGATATCACGTGTTACATCTCAGTCACCTTACATCCCTCTGATTCCCTGTCTTAACTGTAGTACTTATATGTATATGTGTACATATATTTCTATATATGTAATTATATCTATCTACATATATGTATATGCACATATATATATGTTTATATGTATACACCTTGCGGCGAACGTGGCAGCATACAGCAACGCCGTCTGCTGTAGGACCTGCATACTGTTCAGGTGTTGGCGTTCCATGCTCCACTGGCTGTTGGGTGTACAGTGTTTGGGGGCTGCCTATGTTGGAGTCACTCATGGGGCCACCCATACGGTACACTTTATGGGTGGTCATGTTTGTGTGCCGTCCATTTCACTGTGTGTGCAGGTAGGGAGGTGTCAGTCCATGGGGCCTATGCTGTCAGAGTATGTGCTATATGTTCCCTCTTTGCCAGGGCATAGGAATATTGGGTACGCCTCCGTCTGCAAACTGGGGCTGGCACAGTGTGTTCATGGTCCTGAACCCTCTGTGCCTGGACTGGCCTTGGCAGTTGTGGTGGGCTTTGTGGCCTTTCACCATTATGTCCCTGCAGCAGCTGCTTCCGCAGGATCATATTATGTAGCATGGCACAGACTATGAATATGTGGGCACATGTGCCTGGAGAGTACTGCAGGGCTCCACCAGATGTATCCAAGCACCGGAACCGTGATTTCAGCATCCCAAACACACGCTCTATGATTATTCTGGTTTGTGCGTGTGCCTCATTATGGCATTCTTGCATGTGTGTGTGTGCATTTCTGATGGGAGTCATCATCCACGGCTCCAGTGCATAGCCAGCATCCCCCACAAGGTGGCCTTGTGGGATGTCCCCCCTGGCTAATACCTGGTACAGCTGTGAGGCATGCCAGATATGGGAGTCGTGGTAGCTTCCAGGGCTGCCAGCACACACATCCATGATAATGCTCTGTGCATTGCACATGACCTGGCAATTGATGGAGGGGAATCCCTTGTGGTTTATGTAGCGTCTACCCTGCTCCCCAGGTGGTGACTTGATTTGTATGTGCGTACAGTCTATCGCACCCAGTACCTCCGGGTATTGTGCCACACGGTGGAAGTGGCGCATATTGCTAGCCAACTCCTCCTGAGATCTGGGGAAGTATATATGCTCATTGGCATGTGGTAACATGGCATCCAGAAACTGGTGTAGTACCCTGGATGCTGATGCCTGTGAGATGCCCATTATATCCCCAGTTGGCCTTTGAAAGGTACCTGTGGCCAGTATTCGCAAGCTTACACATACCTTTGTGTCCACTGGGATGGGCTCCCCTCTGTTGTTTCTTGTTCTCATGCATGGCCGGCACAGCTCCACTATTTGCTGTAATGTGTCCCTATCCACTCTGTAACGCTCTACTATCTCCAGGTCTTGTAGCCCCTGGTAGGTTACCCTTGGTCTGAACACTCTTCTTCTCCTCTGAGGCCTACGGTAGTTGTCGGCACCCTCCTCCACAACACCGTCTGTCTCTAACACATGCTGATGGATCACGGCCACGGCAGCACCCAACATGTACATTTTAAAAGTTCCCCATGTGTTTACTCCTATGGTGCGGCATTTGGGAATACACGGCTGTGTGTTGTGTGCATTCACACTTTATCCTATCATGCTGTACACCCGGTGATGTCATAGGGTGTGTCTGTACGGCCGTATCTGGGGATTATCTTCCGTGTTTTACCGTTGGCACTGCAACGCTGTTGCCTTTGGTGTTGCATTACTCTTGCCTGCAATGGATTACCTTTCGACCTTCCCTTACTATTTCTGCACATTGCACCTACTATTTCCTGGCATGCATCCTGCAGAGCCCTGTCATGTGTAGTTTCTGGGACATGGCATATCGTGCGTTTTGTGTGCCGCCGCCATTGTGCTGCCTGTCTGCTTGGCTCTGCTGTGTCAGGTCTTCACTCTTTGCAATCTGCTACCTCCCCTACTTTCTTTGCATTCATATGCCTCCCCTATCCCGTTTTGCAGGTTTCTGCATGCAGAGTTGTCAGCTGCCGCCGATTGGCCTTCGTGGGTTGATTAGTGTTGATTGCTCATTATTACTCCAATTACACTTCTTCCGCATTTCCTCATATTCTCAACATCACCTTCCTGTTTCCGATGTTATTTGCAGGGCGAGCGTCACATGACTGGGTTAAGGGAACGTAGTCATCCTCGTGCACATGCACCTCTGCGTGCATTGTGTGCTCTCAGCTCAACTATTTCCCCACACGCTGGTCCTGCAGCTGTGATGTGCAATGTACAGCCCAGGTTTGCTGAGCTCCAATGTGCTTCCTCCTACAGTGGCACACCCCTCTGCAGGTGACATGTATTCCCTCTGAGCCACTCCTCAGTGTATTACCGCTGCGCCGTTTGGTACAGCCTTACACCGGCGGGTTTTTGCGATTCAGTATTATCTGCCTCATTTGCATTGCATTGACAACTAATTCATAGTTACCACGCCGAACACTGCCGCGAGTCCTTGGCAACCCTTGCACCGTGGTTGTGGCTTTCCATGCATACCATGGTGTATTATGGCTGTGAAGCTGATGTGTATTACGCTGCTGTTTTATAACATTGTCATATTATTTTATTGTTTTGCACCTTCCGCAAACATGTCCTGGGGTTCTGCTGTGAGTTTCTGTGGACATACCATTTATGTTATTATTTACATGTTGTGCATGTTTTCTTTTGACATTCTCTGTGTATTTCGCCATTGGCATATGGTAACAGTGTGATACCTGAGGCTGACAGCCTTCCGTTACTCCTATGTTATGTTTGGGAAAATGTAAACCGTTTTTTTTTTGGTTTACATTGCCGTGGTCTTATGCTACGCCTGCGCCACTTCGTGGATCACTATATGCCTTCATTTGCATGGTGCAACACCGCACATGGGGTGTTTATCATACGTATGCTGAGGGCGGCGCAGATCCGGCGCACGCCGGTAGTGCACGTGGAATTGGATCGTACCTGAATCGCTCGGTGGCCATATTTGGCGTTGTAACGCCTACGCTATGCGTGCGCCTGGCGCAAGGTTCATGAATCCCGGGGAGTATGTTTTAAAGTGAGAGACGCAAAAAATAATGATCAGAGAACATTTGCAAATGGCTTCTGATGTGATAACTGCATTGGTGCTGCATGTATGCCATTTCTGTAAACTCCAAACAATATTCAAAAATGTAGCATGTAATCCTTGAGATGTAACTGATTGACAAGTTTCAGTAAAAGCTGAGAGCACACAAAGCTTCTGTAAAGCATCAGTGCATTTAAGCAGACATCTTGATTCATTTCAAAACAGTGCAGTTCATATAGTATAAGAAAGACCGGAGAAATGTTTTTATTTTGGGCTCTTTGCATTAGAAACAACATTAGCATATTCAGCAAACTGATTAGGAATATCGACTCTGATACCAGTGTTCTCTGCTGCAAGATTCAGCAAAGCATAAGTAATAGAGGAGGTGTCTGATTCTGGATCATTCTATACAAAAACAAAACATGGATAAATGGTTACAGAGTGTATAACCTTACATAACCATTCAAAAGTACATTACGTTCAATCATTCACTTATTACCTAACAGTAAATAACATAATGTTACTTTGTAACTGGTGTATGATAAAGTGATTTATTAAAGAAACTGACTATCAGTTCTCCTTTGCTACACTGATGTGTTAATTGTTGATAATCATGAGCTACACTGGAGTTAGCTAGTTGTGATAATCACAAGCTGCACTGGAGTTAGTTGGCTGTGATAATCACAGGCCACACTGGTGTTAGTTCTTGATAATCACAGGCTACAGTGGTATTAGTTATTTGTGATAATCACAGGCTAAATTGGTGTTAGGTTAGCATTGTTGCCTCACAGCAAGAGATTCTCGGGTTTGATTTTCGGCTGGGGTGCCTTCTGTGCAGAGTCTGCATGTCCTCCCTGTGCTCATGTGGGTTTCCTTCAGGTGTTCTGGTTTCCTTCTACATTCCCAAGACATTCTGCAGCTGGATTGAACATTCTGAATTGTCCCTAGGTGTGAGTTTGCCTTCTGAAGGTCTGGCACTGGGCTGGCAACTCCATACTGTAAAACTCTTCTGCCAGTCATTCTGCGGACCAATAATCCACTCTGGTGATACCTAAAGGGGCAGCCAAAAGGAGAAGAAGACAGGATACATTGGTGTTAGTTAGTTGTTGATAATCACAAGCTGCACTGATGTTAGTCATGATAATCACTGGCTACACTGGTGTTAACTAGTTGTGATAATCTCAGACTGGCTAAACTGGTGCTAACTAGTTGTAATAATCACAGGATACACTGGAGTTAGTTGTCATAATCACAGGCTGCACTGCTGTTAGTTGTGATAATCACAGACTACACTGGTGTTAGCTGTGATAATCATAGATTATACTCAGGGCCGGGCTTAGTCAAAATGGTGCCCTAGGCGAAGTAGTGCACCGGCGCCCCTTAAGCCCCACCTACACCACACTCATGAAACATCTCTATTTGAGCCACACCCACTGGGTCATTCCCCAAGAAAGCCACTCCAGTCATTTCCTTAAATTATTTAAATGCATGGGAAGAAAAAGATACCTTGTAATGTAGTTAAACTGCAACTACCTTTGCATACGTATTTTCAACTTGAAATACCAGAGCCAGATCATGGTCAAATAGGGTTCTAGGAAGGGGAATAGACCGCCACCCCAGAGCAGCCCCTCCTGCAGCAACCCCCAGCAACAGCCCCCTCCTCAACCATGTTCCATTATTATTATTATTATCATTATTTTATTATTATTATTAAGTGTTCCATTATTTGGTTATCTCACCAGTTACCACATACATGTTCTATTATTTGCTTCTACAATTACAGATATTGAAATAAAATAGCACAAACACAGATAGCCATTTGCTAAACAATACAGTCTCACAATGAAAACAAACTTGTCTGCCTTTGAAACTCATTCATTGAAATGGCAAAACTTATTCTTTGAAACAGCATGAAAACCCATTCATAGAAATGCATCTGGTTGGTGGAGAATTAAGTTTACCTTTGGGCTGTTTTCAAAACAAACTCCTTGCACACATTTTTTTTAGGGCTATGCATACCATGTATTTATTCTTTAATTCACTTTCCTGATTGTATCAAATTATATTCCTTATATTATATTCCTTGTATAATACAGCACCACTTGTTAGAATATGTTTAAAATTTGTAGTTTTAAACATTCTTTTAATAAGGAATGAAACAAAATTTATGAACCAAACACTACCCATTTCAGAAAATTTCAATAATAAAGGGCCACTCAAGACTTCTGTCATTACAATCCACCAATATTACTCCACACGCACAATCTCTGCAAGAAGTAAAAACATCTGAATTCCACATTAAAGAAATCTGTAACTAATGAAGAGGTTGCTAATGGCAAACAACTTTACATATCAATGTTATCTACAAATTCAATGCCTGCTGCCCTTAAAAACTTAATTGCCTATATTACATTAAAAAAAAATTGGTAAGTTGGTTATATTGCAGTAGGAAATGGCTAACAAGTTCACAGTCACTAGGCATCTCATACAAAAGGCCATACTCAGGAGTGTTTAACCCCTAGCTCCTTATAATGCACCAAATAATCAACAATCATATGAGCACTGCATATCAGCATTCCATCTACATGGTGTGGGAGTGGAATCCACAGCCTTCTGCACCAAAGGCAATTATACTACTAACACTGCTTTCAAATTCTACAACACAGTGTGCCATTTGATAAACAAAAAACAGCTAGCTGCATACTGAAAACATTTACACTTGTTACAGTGTGTTAAATTAGTAGTTTTGAACATTTTTCCAGTAAGTAATGAAACAAAATGTATGACCCAATAATGACAGACCTGCCCTTTTCAGAACATTTTAACCATAAAAGGCCCCTCAAACAGTATCAGTCAATAAGCACAATCTCTGCAGAAGTAAACATCAGCTGAATAATTCTACATTAAAGAGATTTGTAACTAATAAAAATGCTATTGCTGGCAAAGAACTTTACATTCCACTGTTCCATCTACAAATTCAGTGCTTGCTGCCCTTGAAGAATTAATTGCCTATGTTGCATTAAAGAAAAAAAAGGGTACACTGGTAATATTGCAATAGAGAATGACTGAGAAACAGACAAGTTCATGTTAACTAAGCATCTTAAACAAAGAACGGCACACTGCTCGACAGTGGCACAGGAAAATAATTTTCTTGGGTGGCGAAAGCCAGGGTACATTTGGCTAGGCTTATATAGGCCCTAGGACCAATAGCCTAGTACCTACCTATGAACCTATGAACACTAAGGAATGCAGAACCTCTATCCCCTCATAAAATGCAAGAAATAAATCGGCAACTAGGATATTACATATTATGCCTCCATAATTTTCAACCTCTTAGCACAAGAAATCTGAATAAAGCCTAAAATAATGGGGGGGGGGGTCAAAGGCCCCCAAACAGGGACAGATTATAAATATTGCTCTTATAGACTTAGAAAGTTGCTAGAATAATAGCATTTGTCTTAGCATGCATTTTCTGAAGGAAATGAAGGCTGAAACTCAAATGCATTATTGACTGAAGTTTCACCTCAGTGATTTATCAGATCAAATATTTTAGATGGACAAGACAAAAAATGTGAAGCAAAATCTGGGAACTATACAGCATTATGGACAATGGAGATCTACGTCTCAGCACTCTGTAAATGGATACATGGGCTTTGGGGAGAAGAAAATTGACCAGGGGTGTTAGCTGTCAGAAACAAGTGATAGCTGTGGGGAGGGGTAAAGTGTGTGTGTGTGTGTGTGGGGGGGGATGATAGGTTGAGAGCTCTGATCTTCAATAATACAATGTCCCATTCACTGTAAGATTCATCAAAAAAGGAAATCTTAAATCACAGCTATTTTTTCACCTGCAGCAATCCTTGAAGAAAGACTGTAAATTAACAAAATGCTGCCATACGCTTCTGCTACCTGCATGGAGTTTATACTCTTCTCCTCCCACCTAACATATAAAACATGTTGAAATGTCTCCATACCTCTCAACCAGCTCCCAGTATCAGATCCACAGATGCAGGTCTCGGTAAGCAAAAGAGTGACCCCCACATTTCCAAATGCCCTTGTAAAAGTGCAAGCAGCTTCTGGGGGGGGGGGGGGCTGAAATGCACAGTGAGAGTGATATAGCACTTTAAATCCCTCTGATAAAGAGGGCCCTAATCATTTATGGACAGCTATAGCTGCATCAAGGTTTTAAAGATGATATAATAGCAAACAGGAAGCTAGAGCAGACTTCACAGCACACATGTAACATGATGGTACCTGGGTGCAACAGTAAATAACCTGGTAACAGAGTTTTTCTGCTAGCTTTAAGAGATCAGTTTCAGAATCAGGAAGTCCCAGGTAAAGGGCATTAGTGTAGTAAAGGTAGGATGAAACAGAAACATGAACAGGTTTTGTAAGATCCTCTCAAGGAATAAGGTGTTCAATCCTGCAGATATTCCACAAGTAGAAACTTAATTATTTATCCACTGTTTGCATTTGGTCCCTAAATATTATCCAGTTGCCGAGGATCATGTTTAGACCATGCATCTTACTTAGCTGGTTTAGTAGTGGCCGCTATAATGGATAAAAGTGTGTGTGTGTGTGTGTGTGTGTGTGTGTGTGTGTGTGTGTGTGTGTGTGTGTGTGTGTGGTGTGTGCGTACGTGTGTCTGTGTGAAAAGATGCTTCTGAGATTGAGATGTTTGTACGTTTGATTGCTAAGTGTTCAAGCAGTGACCCACAGCAATACATACCTGGGTAATCTTACTTTTATTGTATATTTCATTTTGTTAACATTATGGAGCGTCACAGTACGGAATAATTCAAGTAATCTGAGTTTCCCATTAGAGCCTATACCTGTTTATGTACCAGAACAAACACAATGCATGCTACTATGTATGAAGACATGTTTGTAGCAGCTCTTATTCAGAAGTGAGAGAACAACACCTAAAAGCCCTGAGACATTAACAAATAAGGATGATTCTAACAGAAATATTGAGAATCCTGATTCTACCTGCAATACCATTAAACCATTTTGTTGGGTTCTTCAATCCCCTCTGTACCTCCTTATGTGAGCTTACCCCCTCTCCAATCACTAGACCTCAGGCCTAGAGGAGTGATTTACAACATCTAACTAGGCATATTCCGTGGATATGCAATACATTCAAGCAAAACAACTACAGTCTTCAGAATTTAGCAGGAACACAACTACTGTAGCGTGGGCAGGTTTCAAGTTGCCCTTTGCCTGACTGGAATCGTTCTGAGATATCAACCTAGGACAAGTTGATATGACTGATCGTATAAGAAACACACCTATTAGAGGACATTATCAGAGACATAAGACGACAGCTCATTAAGAAACTTCAGGGCCTAGATGGGAGCAGGAATGTTTAGTTTGACATGAGTCTTCAGCGAAATAGGCAACAGAAAAAGCAATTATGTTATAAGCTAAACCTTATCCAAATCTTAAAAAAAAAAACAGCAGAAGGCATAATTTATTCACATATTTCTTTTAGTGAAGCTTTGTAGGGAAATTTAGTTTGACAAGATTCATCAGTAAAATAGTCAGCAGAAAAATAAGAAATTATTTTATAAGCTAAACTCTATCCAAATCTTAAGAAAAACAATAGTAGCAGATGTAATTCAATCAACATTATCCTGATTTCTTTTAGTAAAGCTTTCTTTCATCTATATCACCCTGTTAACTGCTTACATCATAATCAATGGACAGAGCAGTACAAAGCTGCTCTGCATCTCAGTGAGAAAACTATATGGTGAATATGTACTTTAATCAATCTTCTACAGTGTTACCTTTCTTTACTCATCTAAAACCTAGGAGTTGAAGTCATTAGAATTCACTGCAAACAGACCCTGCTCAAGATATATAAGTAACTTTTTTGAGGCAAAAATTGCATATCCATTCTTCCCAGAAGAACTTCTGAGGTAGTGGGGTTCCCTGAGTCTATAGTCCCTGCTACATTTGGAAAGTTTATACAACCTGATCATAAGGGACTATCCTTTCAGACAAACCTTATTAATAGCTGCTATTTCCAAACACACAAACTCAGAAATGCACACACAGACTTTCTCTCGCACACAGAAGACCAATGTAAACTACACAGACACACACATACACTTACCTTCTTTTTAATCTGAATAGCCACACGCGTACACAAAGCGTTAACCCTTCTGCTTGTTTAATTTCTGCATGCAACTGTAAAACGTGTTTACATCCATGTTGGCATGTGTGGATGTGATGCATGCATGTTCCTCCTTAAAGGAGAAGACTCCACTACCGACTCCACTACCGTGGACTGAAGTGATTTTTTTTTTTGTTAATTCTTAAACCTGCAGGTATAAATGTGGGAGGGATGCCCACTCTCCCCTCTTCTCCCTATGATTCAGCACCCTATGGTTTATTTATTTTAATTAATTTTCTTTCTTATTATGCGTTTGCATAATAAGAACAGTAAATTAATTAAAATAAATAAACACAAATTGCACCCTTTACGAAGCCTTCCTCTACTGCACCCTAGGTGGTCGTCTAGTTCACCTATGCCTAAGGCCGGCCTTGATTATACTGGTATTAGCATCATCTGCACACCTGACATCTGAAAGTGTAACAATTTCAGCTAATTTTGAATTATTAGTCTCTCTTGCTGTGTCCCTGTTATTTATTTTTAGTGTTCTCCATGCTAGTAATAAATACAAAACAAAGCTTAAAAATGTTTTTTACTGTCATATTCAATGTTATAGAAGCTTGTTTACATTCATCAGATAGAATTAATACTTTTGGTGTTTCTAACACATCAGAATTGTCTGAGCCTTTCTGTCAAAGTATTAGTAAAATCCTTGCTTATATACAACTCGGCACTTTCTCTAATGCAGCTGCAGTTCCCCAGTAAAATGAAAATACTGATGGGGTGCTGATTGTAAACCCTGACATTATCTGCTGGATTGTAAATTCGCTATTGAACAGATCACAAGTCGTGAAATGTGCTGGTTCCACCTCTGAATGTTAATTTGTAACCAGTACAGTACCACAGGGGTCAGTTCTTGGCCCTGTCCTGTTTGGCATTTATTTTGCAGACATCCAAGTCAATATTCCAGAAGTGTGGCTGATGCCAATATTCCAGAAGTGGGGTTGATCAAGTTTGCTGATATCTATAAACTGGGCACTGTTATCTGCTCATCCATTATTACAAAACTGTGCCAGCATGGGCTGGAATATTCACATGCATGGTTATCAAAAATGTTCTCAACCTAAATGAAAGAAGTCCAGCATAGTAGAATTGGTCAAAAAGATTGCTCCCACCTCATATGCTGTAAATGGTGCTCCTCTTCAGAGAGAGAGAGAGAGAGAGAGAGAGAGACCCAAGCAGTTATGTGGATAACTCTCTCTCTCTCTCTCTCTCTTTCTCTCTCTCTCATTCGATCATGTTTTCCACCACAGTCAAGAAATTCTTCTATTTGGCCCAGTTTATTTCCAAGAGAATATCCTCAAGATCAAATAAGTCATCCTATCACTGTACTCCTCTTATAAGACCCATCATTAAATACAAAACTCTCTTTGGTATGCAGAAATCTAAGCATATCACTCAACTGGAAAGGCCCCAAAGATTTCCAGCCTGGAAAATTCAAAGTCTTAAATCCTTCAACTACCCTTTTAGATTATCATGCCTGTCCTTATAGTCAGTAGCCTACAGATTGCTGGTAGGTGACCTGTGTCTCACATCTCGAGCCATGACAGATCCTGTCCCATTTGTCTTCCTGTTTCTTAAAAAAATAAAATAAAATAAAAAAAAACAGTGGTAATACAAACACCTGCACTAAGGACCTAAACCTACACCGAATAATAAATGACAGACATGATCATAACTCACAATACTGCTAGTCTATAAATTATCACTACAGGTCAAGGAAGGTACTGCTCTGGCTACGTTTAAGGCTGAGCCTGATGACTGGATCAGTAGACATAGATTCGACCAGAGTTATCATGTTTGTCCCTGCTCAAATTGTTTGTATTAAACAAGCAAAGGTAACTTTTACCTTTTGGTAAAAACTCAGTACCCATGAACTACCACATAGGCGGTAGTCTACTTAACACTGAAAGTGTGATAAGAGACCTTGGGACACAGGTGGACAGTAGTCTCTTCTTTGATAATCACATCGCCACAGTAGTCAAGAAATCCTTCTATGTGGCACACCTCATCACAAAAGGTTTCTCATCCAGGAAAAAAAGAGGTCATTGTTTCCCTCTACTCATCACTCATTAGACCCATTATAGAGTACAATGCCCCTTTTGGTATGTACCTCACAAGACATCTACAACAACTGGAAAGGCCACAGAAATACCTCACAAAGAGGATTACTGGCATCAAACAGATGCCCTATGCAGATTGTCTCAAAAAACTGCAGCTTTACTCCGTCGCATATCACCTACTTAGAGGCAATCTCTGCCTAACATACAAAGCTATGTCAAACCCAGAGCTTTTAGACATGCTCCACTTAAAGAAATCCCAATCCATACCACCTACATGGTCTAGGGACCTAAACCTTGTCACCACAATAAACAGAACATGCTGGAGGGATAGATTCCTGTCCCAGAGACTTCCCATACTCTGGAACAAACTACCTATCTATATCAAACAAAGCTCCTCATTAGCACTCTTCAAGAAAAGTCTTGATGATTGGATGGGAGATAGGAAATTTGCCCCGGGGATCACTTCTTTGGCTCTGCTCGACAGTGGCACAGGAAAATAATTTTCTTGGGTGGCGAAAGCCAGGGTGCCTTTGGCTAGGCTTATATAGGCCCTAGGGCCAATAGCCTAGTACCTACCTATGAACCTATAAAAAATATATATATATATATATATAACTAAACCCTGAGAACTGTAACACTCTGTGCAGACTATAAATATTTACAGCAAACAGTTTGCTATAGTTTAAAAGATATTTTTTTTATTGTTTAAACTAAAACCTGAGCAGTGTAATGCCTGTGCTGGCAATGGTATAAACTGTAGCAACTGTTTTCTACAACTTAAAAGAAGTGATTTTTACAATAATGTGAGAAAGGAAGGTTGGGACAGGACATAGAAATGGAACCTGAATGGCCAGGGCTGGAGAGAGAGGGGAGTGTTGTACATCCGGCCACCTAACTGGTGTGCCAGTAAAAGGAAATGCTTTTTTACTTTTTATTTTTATAGTTATATTTGCTTACACATCACAAAATAAACTATATAACTTTTTTCATCAGTAAGTTTCTACTTCTGCATCATAGGTCCTTTGCTAAAGCAACTTGGATTGGGTACAAGTTTTGCAGAAGTCCTTTCTTATGTCTCTTCACTTGAAAAGATGAGTCGGTGGGGTACTAGCTTGTGGGACCAGCACAGGGTGCTGACTGAGACACCTACTCTTCCTACTAAGCATCATATTGCCCCCGTGAATGCTTGCCTAATATATTGTTATGTTCTAATGTTCATTCATTCATCACCACACTGTGGCCCTCTTTGTATTGGTTTGACAGCTGGGGATCATTCACAAACAAGTTGCTTTAACAAGGAACCTGTGATGGTGTAGAAATAGAACCTTACTGATGAAAAAAAAAATTATATAGTTTATTTTATGATGTGCAAGCAAATATAACTATAATATCTGACACTGGTTGGAATTAATGCATCAATTTACTTTGACCAGAAAACTTTGATCCTGATGGTGAAGCCTGAAGCATCAAACATCAAGTATGCAGTCCTGTGGGAAGAGGTCATGCATAATTCCAGCCTCTGCAGGTATCCTTAAGTAATAATCACTGCTGTATTTCAGGGTTATGCAGTGTTTATCCATGACTGTATCAATTAGACTGTAAGGGTACAGATGAAAGCACAGCTGGGTAAATACTGGAGAACTCACGCATTCAGTATTAGTTATTCATATGATATTAAGGTAAACTTTTTTTTAATTTTTAATTTGAAATGTGTTATCTGTACTGAGCTTCACATAGTTTGTGTAATGGATTGTAGTAAGTAGTGGTAGACGTACAGTCAGTATTTTTTTTTGTAAAAAAACAAGCACTTTATTGCAGCAAACACAAAACTGGCAAGCCACAGCCAACAGAAACTGAAAAGTGAAGTGACGAGTAAACCTTAAATATTTGGTAATTTGAAGCTTGGTGAGTGATTTTTAAGGAATGTTAATACATTCAGTCATCCTTATGGCACTTACTTTCACTAAATGTAACAGTGCTGCTAAATTCATCATCAGCTTTTGACTTGATTTCAAAACTTTAGTAATACCAAGACATAAATGCCCAATCTCTCTGTATCTGACTTTTCGGGAGTCAAACTGATGGGCAGTTACAGGATTCCTATTCTTTAGCACACTTACTCAAAGAGCATAGCTATTTCCAGGCCTTCAACTACTCTAGAACCCTGAAGTGTGCTGTTCTGCTTTTGGACACTGTGCTCCACTGACTATTTTAAGGTTCTTTTTTACTTTTCTGTATTGTTATAAGTTTCCTGAATTCGTGCAGCCTTGTGTTAATTCACCCAGAGTTGCTAACTGTGCAGCTTTGTTTAACACTGCTGTTTGAATGTAGGTACCTAGAACCTTAACTTTCTCTATACAACCTACTCCATAAATTGCCTGTGTAATTAATAGTCAGTAGTTGCATAAAGGGCCCCAGGTTTACTCTAAAAGGCACACTGTTCTTCCATTTATAGCCTTAGATTATCAATTTGTTTTAGACAGACAGCACTCCAGGAAATCAACTCCAAACCCCGCTGCTGCCACTACCCTGCAGCTTCTATTAGTAAACATCTGGAACCAAGTATTTGTACTTACCAACGGTCTCTACACCCAGCTTGGTTGAAATGTGCATACTGAGTCAATGCGGAAATTGTCTAATGTTTACTGACATCCATATGCTATTTAAACTATCTAGCACTGTGTGTGTGAGAGATGTAGTTATATAATGCTATTGGATGTGAAGCTCTTAAAAGAAGTTACGACAAATAACAAGAAGGTTATCAGTAACACACAACGTCACACTAAATCAGTCACACACAGAACAGACAATCACATAGACCTACATATGCTAAGGCTCTCAAAACTAACATACTTAACCCCAAAGGCCACCTACACGTGACCTAAGAAACAAGTACACCCAGCAACCTCACAAATACACAACACATGCAGAACCCTCCAAGAAACATGTAAATAATGGTCACAGTGTCTGAAATCAAAAGCCCAAAAGGCAAACTCCAAAACAATCCAACACCCTAAAGGGTTGGGAAGATGGCATAATGGTTAAGGTTTTTCCCTTACAGACACCAGGTGCAGGGTTTGATTTTCACATGGGGTAACTGCCTAGGCTTAAAAGGAACCACCAGATCAGTTACCATAGCACTTAATCTATGAACCTATGAACCTAATCATGGGTTACTACATACTAAGGCATTCTGATGCACAGCTCATCAAGCTGTGCAAACAAAAGATCACAGTCAATTGGATATCTGGTGCCAGAATTCACAACATCATGCATACACTCAACTAATTGTACAAGTACATAAGTGACGCAGTCATAGTAAACAAGGGTGTAAATAACTTGAGACATATATCCCTGAAGTATAAGAAGACAGACATTATGAAGATATTGGATCATGTGCCTGAAGCAGGTACAAAGCTTCCAGAACAACAACATCAAATTCTGTATGATTTGTAGTGAGCGTAAGTGCTAACAAAATTCTGATAATATAAAGGTATTGCTGTGCAGCCTCCAAAAAAAACTCCATTCCTTATGTGTACTCCTTACCTTGGAAAACACCAATATATCCATTTTCACAGTAGCCTGGTACAAGACCAATGAGAACATCTCATCAGAGCAGGGTTTAAGACCAGTGAGAACACCCAATCAATGCAGGATTTAAGACCTATGAGAGCACTCCATAAGTGCAGGGTTTAAGACCATTGACAGCATTTCATCAGTGCAGAGTGTAAGACCAGTGGGAGCACTCCAGTGTAGGGTGTAAGACCAATGAGAGCACCCCATTAGTGCAGGGTGTAAGAGCAATGAGGGCACCCCATCAGTGCAGGGTGTAAGACCAATGAGAGCACTCCACCAGTGCAAGGTGTAAGACCAATGAGAGCACCCCATTAGTGCAGGGTGTAAGACCAATAAGGGCACTCCAGTGCAGGGTGTAAGAGCAATGAGGGCACCCCATCAGTGCAGGGTGTAAAACCAATGAGAGCACTCCACCAGTGCAAGGTGTAAGACCAATGAGAGCACCCCATTAGTGCAGGGTGTAAGACCAATAAGGGCACTCCAGTGCAGGGTGTAAGAGCAATGAGGGCACCCCATCAGTGCAGGGTGTAAGACCAATGAAAGCACTCCACCAGTACACGGTGTAAGACCAATGAGAGCACCCCATTAGTGCAGAATAGCCTGATGAGCCTGGTCTGCAAGGCCATGGAATGTATCATCAAGAAACTCAAAGAAAAAGACATTGGCAACCTCCAAACTCTGGACCCCACCCAGATCAGGTTTGTGAAAGGCAGATCATGCCTTCTGAACCTGATCAACTTCTTTAAGGCAGTCACCAAAGCCATAGACAAGGGTAAGGTGGTACACACAGTCTATCTTGACCTCTCCAAGGCTTTCGTCACCATCCCCAATTCTGGAATTATAGCCAAACTCACTAAACTAGGAATAAAGCCCTACGTCACAAGATGGGTTGCCAACTGGCTCACTGACAGAACCCACACTGTAAAAGTTGCAGACTCCAAATCTGACTTTAAACCAGTGACAGGTATAGTACCACAGGGTTCAGTCCTGGGACCTCTCCTGTTTGGTATCTACTTCTCTGAAGTACAGGCTAACACAGAAGATCTCTGGCTAAGGAAGTTCGCAGATGACTGCAAACTAAGAGCCATAGCTGAGTCCCCAAATGATGTGGATATCCTACAGAAGGGCCTCACTGAGACAGACACCTGGTGTCAGAGCCATGGCCTCAGGCTCAATGCCAAAAAGTGCATTGTCATCCCCTTTGGTAAAAACTCTGTGCCCATGAACTACCACACAAATAGCAGTCTAATAAATGCTGAATGTATGACAATATACCTTGGGACACAGGTGGACAGTAGTCTCTCCTTTGATAATCACATTGTCACAGTAGTCAGGAAATCCTCCTATGTGGCACACCTCATCACAAAAGGGTTCTCATCCAGGAAAAAAGAGGTCATTGTTCCCCTCTACTTGGCACTCATTAGACCCATTATAGAGTACAACGCCCCTTTTGGAATGTACCTCACAAGACATCTGCAGCAGCTGAAAGGCCACAGAAGTACCTCACAAAAAGGATTACTAGCCTCAAGCAGCTGCTCTACACTGACTGTCTCAAACAACTCCAGCTTTACTCTGTAGCATATCGCCTACTCTGAGGAGATCTATGCCTAACATATAAAGCTATGTAAAACCAGAGCTGTTGGACATGCTACACTTAAAGAAATCCCAATGCCTTTGCGCTACATGCTCTAGGGACCTAAACCTTGTCACCACAATAAATAGGACATGCTGGAGAGTTAGATTCCTGTCCCTGAGGCTTCCTATACTCTGGAACAAGCTACCTATCTATGTCAAGCAAAGTTCCTCATTAGCACTCAAGAAAAATCTTGATGAGTAGATGGGAAATAGGAAATACACCCCAGGGATCACTTCTGTGGCTCTGCTCAACAGGAGCACAGGAAAAAAGAAGTTATGCCCTTACCATAACGTTCCATGTGAGTTGTTCATCTCACCTTTTTGTTCTTACACGTGGGTTCAGAGTCGATCCCTCAGCTACGAGTCAGCTGCTTTTCAAGCTCAGACTCTCAGAGAAGCTCGAGACCTAGTGTATATTATTTATTAATTTTTTTAATTTAAATTTGTTGAACAGGAGTGTCCGACTGGACGTAGGTCCATTTTCAGCATAGGCCCGGGGAGAAAAGCTCCACAGTAAAATAAACAGACAGTAGTTACATTGGATTACATAGCGATTAACAATTTAACATAGCAATTGCTTACAACATATTTACAGATGAAGAACATAGTACATCAGTAGACAACTAGAATCTTTATCTGTGAAGTACATAACAGACATTAACAAATTTTACAATGAGAAGTTCCTGCTGTATAATAAGTACTAGGCTTATGAGCATCTGAGCTTGCTATAATCAATGCAGTTAGTCGAGTGGAAAGAAAGGTAGTGGTTGGATGGGGTGGATGATATTAGAGTGGGAGTTGTAAGGGCATAGCCAGCATGTTTTTAGGTGCGCTTTTAGTAAAGTTTTGAAGTGGGTGCATGATGGTACGGAGGTAATTGTGGGTGGGAGTGAGTTCCATAATTTGGCTATGGCGCAAGAGAATAGTGCTTCACCAGCAGAGTTATCGGCTTTAGTGATCTGCAAGTGATTTTTGTTGCTGGATCTTAGTGGTCTGGTGGTGCGATAGGGTTGGAGTGATTCTGGAGGGATGGGACATTTAGTGGATGGTTTACTAGTTTGTGGGTGAGTGAGAGTTGATACCACTAAAGGAGGTGAGGGAGTTCAAGCCAGCCCAGTTCAGCAAGTGAGAGACAGTGGTGACTATGGTAGGATGCCCCTGTGGTGAATTTGGCGATTTTGTTGTAGCAGGTCTCTATCTTGTTTAGATCACATTGCCTTAGGTTGGTATATATTGGAGAGGCATAAAGTAGGGTGAAGATGAGGTGGGAATTTGTTACTGAAATCTTTGCTGCTTTAGTGAGAAATTGCTTATTTCTGTATAACGCTCCTAGTTTTTTGTGGGCTTTTTTATGGTCATGGATATGTGACTGTCAAATTTTAGTTTATTATCTATTTCCACTCCTAGCAATTTGGTGTGTTCAGTTGGGTATATAGTGGTGTTGTCTTTTGCTGTGATGTTAAAGTGAGAGTTGTTTTGAGTATGTTTGGTGGGTTGGAAGATGAGTAGTTTAGTTTTGTTTGGGTTGAGTATTAATTGGGCATCGGATAACCATGTTTCAACAGAGGAAAAGGCTTCCTGTGTGACATTTTGCAGTTTGGATAGGGACTGGGCTGAGCAGATGATGGTCGAGTCATCTGCGTATTGTATGAGTGTGCCATGTTTGGTGGCAGAGGCTAGATTATTGATGTAAACAGAGAAGAGCAGGGGTCCAAGGATGGATCCTTGGGGAACCCCTATGGAGACAGGTAGTTGGGGAGATATGTCATTCTGCCATACAATGGATTGTTGGCGGTCAGACAGGTAACTCTGAAACCAGTTGGTGATGATTGTGAGAAGGATAGGTTACTGAGGACAGAGATAAGTTGTTTGTGTGGGACCATGTCAAATGCTTTAGATAGGTCTAGGAAAGTAGCAGAGGAGAGATAGCCATTGTTTTTATGCTGAAGGATAGTGTTAGTAAAGGAGAGTAAGGCAGTGGTGGTGCTATGGTTTGGTTGGAAACCATGCTGAGTACTGGAAAGGAGGTTGTTAGTAAGGAGGTAGTCTGAGACCTGAGAGTGTATGCACCTCTCTAGTATTTTGGAGAGTGGAGAGAGAATAGCTATGGGGCGGTAATTGGTTAGTTCTGCGGAGGATCCGCCTTTGTGGAGGGGAATTATATGTGATACTTTCCACAGTGTGGGAACGTAACTTTCTGACAGAGATCGGTTAATCAAGATGGATACTGGGTAGGCCAGAGCATCAGCTGCAATTTATAGGTATTCACTTGGGAGGTTGTCTGCTGCTAATTTGGTGGGTTTAAGTTTAGTTAAGAGTTTTTATTATGTTGGAGGTAGGTACAGGAGAAAAAGAGAAGGCAGTGTGGAGATTACTAGTTGAAGGTGTGGGTTGGAGGGGAGGGGGGTTGTGTTGTTTAGCTAGTGATAGTATGGTTTGGGTGAGGTGTGTGTTGAATGAGGTAGCAATATTTTCTGAGGAGTGAGGGATGTTAGGAGGAGGGGTACTGACTTTACCTGGGTGGAGGATGGAGTTTATGGAAGACCAGAATTGTTTGGGGCTGTGCTGTGAGGAGTCTAGGGCAGACTGGTAGTATTGGAATTTGTCCTGTTTTATTAGCTTTTTGACTCTATTGCGTAGTTCTAGGAATTTCTATCTAGCTGCGAGGGTTTTGGTTTTGCGCCAGTGCTCCCAGGTTTTATCCCTGTTTTTTATTTCTGACTTAGTGGTTTTCTGCAACCATGGGAAGGGTTGTGCTTTGATTCTGGAAAATCTTATGGGGCATGGTAATTAAGGATGTTCAGGAAGGTAGTATTAAAAAATTCAACTGCGTTATCTAGACTGAGGTACTTTAGAGGATGCCAGTTACATTTTTTGAGGGATGAGATGAATGTGAGTGGGTTAAAGTTTAGTTTTTTACGTATTTGACGGTAGATGACAGGTATAGCTTGGTATAGGTATTTTGTTGAGTAGGAATGCTGGGGAGTGATCACTGAGGCTCTGATAAGCAGCCTGTTATATATGACTGGGGGCTCTTACTGACTAGTATCCAATCCACGGTAGTGTGCTTGCTGGAATTTTTATTTATCCTGGTTGGTGACTGGACTAGTTGGGTGAAGCCATGAAGGTGTACATGATGGGTTGGATTGTTGCCAGAACAGGATTGCCAGTCAATATTGAAATCACCTAAGATGATAGTTTCTTGGGAGAGATGGTGGGTAGACCAGCTGAGGAGGTTTGCTAGTGGAGGGATGTGCTGGCCAGGTAGGAAATAGCATCCAATTATGTTGATGGTTTTGTTCTGGTTAATTTTGAGGTTGGTATATATTATTTCTTCATTGCCTATTTGTGGAGCTGATGATTTTAAGATCTGGATGTTTACATGCTGTTTAAATATTATAGCTACACCACCTCCGTTTTTGTTTAGCTGGTCTACTCTTAGTATGCCGTAACCTGTAGGGAGTATTTGCTCACTGGTAATGTGAGGTTTTAGCCAGGTTTCTGTCAGGATGACTATATCTGGGGAGTACAAGTCTATGGTGACATGGAG
This sequence comes from Protopterus annectens, assembly GCF_019279795.1. NCBI lineage: Eukaryota > Metazoa > Chordata > Ceratodontiformes > Protopteridae > Protopterus > Protopterus annectens. The sequence goes on along the minus strand of NC_056726.1, from coordinate 1,066,162,071 downwards.
TTCATGGACTTTGTTGGCTATACTTCTAATATTTAGGCTTACTAGAAGGAAGTCACTTGGCTTTCTTTTGGCTGTAATATGGGAGAAACTGTGGTTTCTAGTCTGATTATGAGGATTGGGGTTGGAGATGGTAGGGCCAGGGTTGGGGTGGATGTCAACACTTAAGGCTAGTTTTGATATGCATGAGACTATTAGTTTTCTCAGTTTTTGAATGTGTTTGTTTATAAGGGAAACTTTATGATTGTGCTCTGTGGGTAATAGGTATGGTGGGAGGGTTACTATGTTAAGTTGTAGGGATGCTTTATGTTTGTGTAATATAGTTGGTAGAATATGTGGGGGGTGCATAGGGATGGTTCTTGAGCTGGTGGGAGGGGAGCTGAGTGTGGGTGAGACATGAGTGGTGGTGCGAGTAGTAGTACAGTGGTAGTGGTTGAGTGGGGGAATGATGGAGCTTTGGTATTATGTAAGATATGCAAGGAGAGTGCATGCAGTGAGCATAGGTAAGGTATGCTTGTACATGTTAGTTGAGGAGGTGTGATAGTAGTGGGAAGATAGAGGAGGTAGTGTTGGGTTAGCGCTGTGGTTGGCTATTGGAAAGATGGGAGGGGTTTGAGTGCAATAAAGGTGGGACCACTGGGGGCTGGAAACAATCACAAAGCAAATACAAGTATGTGTTTAAGAAACAATCACAATTGACCAAGGACTGCTCTGAAACTGTAAGTCATTTCTTAATTTCTCAGGTGGAAAAACAGGATAACCTTGTATCAGTAGGCTACTGTGGTCATAGTTTAAATTAACAAACACACAATATTGATCAGTTATGGATACTATTTGCTAACAGAAGGGAATAAGAGAAAGTGGAAGATATCACTTTCCCATGATATCCCATGGTGCTCTACTGTAAATCCCCAGATCTAGTATGCTGCAACCAAGACAGCCTACAAGAGGAACTATAACTATAGTGCCTACATATCTAGGTAGCTATAAGTTTGTAGAAGGAAGAAACAGTCTGTTCCAGAAGACAGGCTGACAAAAGTTGACCAATCCACCAAGGCAGCCATCTTTCTCAACCGGAGGGGGAAGGTGGGTGGGAATGTAAGAACAAAAAGGCGAGATGAACAACTCACATGGAACCTTATGGTAAGGACATAACATCTTTATGTGAAGTTGTTCTATCTCGCCATTTTGTTCTTACATGTGGGTAGCGTCCCAAGCACCCTAATCCTGGGTGGCTCACGGGAGAACATTCCTGAGCACAGTGGAACCAAAGGAAGCCCTGTCCCTGGAGGCCTTGTCCACTTTGTAATGAGTGATAAACATGTGATGTTTTGACCACATGGCAGCTGCACAGATGGTATCCAAGGGTAAATGAGCTGCATGAGCCAACAACATAAAAACAGCCCGGGTAGAGTGGGCTTTAACATTAGTTATTAACGGCTGATTAGTGGAGGAATAAATGAATTTAATGCAGTCAGAAAGCCACTTGGATAATGTGATTTTTGATACTGCAAAACCTTTCTTATTCCTCTGTGTAAGAGACAAAGAGTTGGTCCGATTGTCTGAAATCCTTCGTTCTATCCAGGTAGAATCTCAGTTGTCTGTGTACATCCAGCTTGTGTAACATATATTCCAGTCTGTTGGTATGGTGTCTGAAGAAGGTTGGAAGCCCAATGGACTGATTTAAGTTGGTTTCTGAACAGACCTTGGGAAGAAAGTTAGGATTAGTCCTGAGGGAGACCCTATCAGGGTGAAAAATCAAATATGGGGGCTTAGAGGACAAGGCTTGAAGTTCGGAGACCCTACGTGCAGATGTAATGGCTACCAGAAATATAGTTTTCCAAGACAGAAACGTCAAGTGACATGATGAGGCGGGTTCGAAGGGGGCGAGCATCAATTGGGATAAAACCAGATTCAAATTCCAGGGAGAGACAGGATGTCTGATAGGTGGTGGGTTCCTTTTAAGAATGCCTTACATAGTCTATGGGACATGATGTTAGACCCATATAACCCTACATGGAAATTGGAAAAAGCAGCCAATTGAACTCTAATGGTGGCAGCTGCTGTGCCATCATGGAACAAGGAAGACAAGAACTCTAAGATGGTATGAATAGGTGCCACATAAGGGTCAATGTCATGATGAGAAGCCCAGTGAACAAAACATTTCCATTTGCTATTATATAGCTTCCTAGTAGACAGTTTATGAGAGGAAACTATAATATGTTGGACCACAGGAGACAAGTTTTGAGACCTGGCTAATATGGGAATTGGAGCAGCCAAGCTGTCAGTTTTAGGGAGATGAGGGAGGGATGAAGAACTACCGACGAATGAGTCAGAAGATCTGGCACTGGGTCCAGGATCCATGGTTCTTCCACTTGATACTTCTGCAGGAAGGGGAACCAAATCTGCCGAGGCCAAGACAGGGCTATCAAAATCACAGTCCTTCCCAGACTTTTGGCTTTCTGTATGAATTTGGGAATTAGGGGAATTGGTGGGAAGGCATATAGGAGGCCCGGGGGCCAATCGTGTATGAGCACGTCCCTCGGGTTGCTCCCCACTGGGGGATAAAGGGCAAAGTAGCTGCTGCATTTGACATTCATTGGAGATGCAAATAGGTCACAGCAAGGCTGGCCCCATCTGTGGAAAATCTTGTCCACCACCTGTTTGAGAGACCACTCGTGAGGCAACAGCATGGCCCTGCTTAGCTTGTCCGCTATCACGCTGGATGACCCCGGGATGTGCGTTGCTATCAGAAAGCATCCGGTGGATATAGTCCATTGCCAAATTCTTAGGGCCTCTCGGCATGAGGGATATGATCTGGTTCCTCCTTGCTTGTTGATGTACCAGGCTACTGACATGTTGTCCGTCTGGATAGCAATTGTACCTGGAGGAAGAGAGTCGTGAAAGTGTTGCAACGCCAGGAACACCACTCTCAGCTTTAGGATATTTATATGCAAATGTGATTCCATGTTTGACCAAGTGCCTTGGACGGTCTTTCCCTGGAATAGCCCCCCCCACCCTATCAGGGAAGCATCCGTGGTCACTGTGGCTGTGGGTTGGGGAAGAACAAAGGGACGTCCGATTATCACTTGGTCGCTGCTCAGCCACCAATTGAGATCCTTCTTGCAAAGATTCGTTAACCGGATCTCATGTGACATGGGCAGTCGTTGGTAAGACCACTGTGCGAAGAGTAGCCACTGGAGTATCCGCATGTGCATGCGCTCTAATGGGACTGCTACCAGTGTGGCTGCCATTGTGCCCAATAGCTGCAGTATCTGGGATGCAGGAGCTTTGTTTTGGAGCAACAGACTGGATAATTGACTTTTTAGAGATACGATTCTTGCTTGAGGCAACCTGATCCTTGAATTGATGGTGTCCAGTTCTGCTTCTATAAATGTAATATGTTGCGAAAGCGATAACACAGATTTTTCAAAATTTAAGGTTATGCCCAACTGGGAACAAAGGCTTATGGTGTAGTTTCTTGCTTGGATTAGTTGATGCCTGGAGGTGGCGGTGAGGAGCCAGTCGTCCAGATATGGAAACACCCAGAATCCCAAACTTCTCAGGTGAGCCATGACCACTGCCATACATTTGGTGAACACTCTGGGGGCTGTGGTGAGACCAAAAGGCAGGGCTCTGAACTGGTAATGACTGGCCCCCAGCCGGAAATGCAGGTGATCTCTGGATGATCTGTCCTGTCCATTTTGATGTGGTAGTACGCATCCTTGAGATCTATAGAGCACATCCAATCACCCGTTGCTATGAACGGAAGAATCTGTTGAAGCATGACCATCTGGAACTTTTCCTTCTTGACGAAGGTGTTGAGTTTGCTGAGGTCCAGTATGGGCCTCCAGTCCCCTGTTTTCTTTGAAACTAAAAATAACCTTGAGTAAGTTCCAGATCCTATTTAGTCTGCAGGGACTGGCTGGATGACTCTTTTGTCTAGCAGTTTTCGGATTTCTGGCTAGCTCTCTCAGACTGGGTGGGAAGTCTGGAATCCTTGTACATGTGGGGGGGATTTTTTGTAAAGGGAATGTAATAACATCTGGCAATTATGCTTTTTAGCCAAGAATCCATTGTAATGTTTAGCCAGGCATTTGGGTATAAAGCCAAGTGACCCCTGACTGCCTCCAGAGAAGGACAGCCGGGCTTCCTTTCAGGAACGTTCATAGGGCTTACCAGAGAACTGCTCCCTGTCACCCTGGTTTTGCGGACCGCCTCTGCTGTTTGGATGGCGTCTTCCATTTTTGCCCCCTCCTCTGCCACTAGAGGGGGTATCAGTAGGTGTGGATTGGAAAGCTCCTTGGGGTTTTTGGAACCACATTTTTCCACTTCGTTGCCCTTTGGGGTACGGTCTAGTTGGAATGGAAAAATGGACTCCTACAGCAGACAGAGTCTTTCCTTCTTGTTCACACCTAGTAAGTGTCTCCTTAACTTTGGGTCCAAATAAGGCAGACCCATTGAATGAGGTATTGACAAAGGAAGATTTGAAGGCTTCTGCAAAGGAGCAAAGGCGCATCCAGGACTGTCTCCGAAGAGCTATCGCTGAGCCTGCCACCCTACTCGATCCATCGGCAGCATAAGAAATGAGTCGCATGGATGAGTTTACTATCGAATTGAGGGTGTTGAGTTGTGCAGTCACCTTCTCAGAAACTGCATCAGCTGTGTTACCCTGGAGAGTATCTCCCAGCTCTTTAAGGAGATCTCGTTGAAGGCGGGTAAAATGTGTCAGGTAGTTGAGCAACCTCATGGAAAATACCGCAGAACTAAATATGCGTTTCCCATACCTGTCCATCGTCTTAGAATCCCTATTAGGAGGATGGACAGAAGAGATTTCCGACATCTTTCTTGGTGGCTGCCGCCACCACCATGGCATCAACCGGGACTCCCTTTGTAAGAAAAGCTTTGTCAGTAGGGGAAGTAATAAACTTGTTGGGCCTCCGAGGGACCGGTTCCACTGAGTCAGGGGACTCCCACGCCCTTCGAGCAACCAGCTCCATCAATTCGTCGAAGGGCGGGGTAACCCAGGAGGTGGATGGTTGAGATCCAAAGGCTTTCAGGAGGACCAACTCATCTTCAGTCAGGGCAAGGGACTGTCAATCACCCCTCTGTCTTAAGATCTCCAAAATGTCTGCAAATGAGACATCCTCTGAGGGGGATCGTGGGGACCCTTCTGATACCTCCAAGTCGGTATCTGATGTCAGGGATTCCTGTGGGGACTCCAAGTGCCTCCTCTTGCACAGTCTCTTCCTAGGTACTTCATCGGTGGGAGCGTCCGGTGAAGTCCCTAGAGAGGAGGGGTCACCCAGTGGGGATACCTGAGGCCCTGGATCTCGATGCTTGGTGGGGACCTGTGGGGAAGAGGTAGAACAAGGCCCTTTAAGGTGAAGGGAAGACAGATCCGAGGAGGTAGTGGTCTTAGCAGACATGACCTTCCTCATGGCATCAAAAGCACCAGAATCTCGGTCTGAGAAGTCTGTCAGCTCCGAAGAGGCCGGCAGCTCTCCCCAAGCAGAGACCCCATGCTCCAATCCAGAGGACGGATCCAAAGCCACCTGCGCCAAAGCCCCGAGGGGAAGGGTCGGAACCGAGGTATTGGTTCGACTCTCCACCCTGGAGCCAGCGAGGGACTGTTGGCTCTGAGACTCCCCGGTCAGAACAGAGGAGATCAAGGTTGATGGAGCCAAGGGAGGTGGATCAAACCTTGGCTCCGAGGGTTCTACCAACATAGGTTCCATCTGCGCTAGCTCAGAGAGCTCGATTGGCTTCGGAGGAGGATGACTGAGGTTTCAGGCTTTGAAGCAGAGTGGCTCAAAGGGGACAGCATTTTGGCCAGGGCCAGGTTCTCTAAGAGCCTCTTAACCACTCAGTCCAGGTCCACATCAGAAAGCCTCGAGAAATGCTTCAAGGGATGGGTCGGAGCTGAAGATGGTATAGATTGAAGAACTGGAGACTGAGGAGTCTCCAATATCAGATCCACAACTGGGCTCCGAGGTAGAGGATTGACACACAGCTCCAAGGGCTGTGGAGCCGCCTACCCCAGCTCCAAGAGCTCAATTGGCTTTGAAGGAGGAGGGGGAGAAATGATGACTGAGGTTTCCAGCTTAGAAGCCGAGTGGCTCGAAGCGGACAGCATTTTGGCCAGGGCCGGGTTCTCTAAGAGCCTCTTAACCACTCAGTCCAGGTCCACATCAGGAAGCCTCGAGGAATGCGTCGAGGGATGGGTCGAAGGAGCCAAAGATGGTATCGATTGAAGAATTGGTCCAATATCGGATCCACAACTGGGCTCCGAGGTAGAGGATCGACACATGGCTCCAAGGGCTGTGGAGCCAATGCATGAACCATTTTAGAGGAACTTGGAGCTGATGACTTGGGCTCAGAGGATCCTTTGGAAGACTTCGACCCCTTTGAAGCCTTGGAAGAGAGGTCAGCTTTGTCTAAATTAGCCTGAAAATCAGGCTTCAGAAGTCCCCTACCAGCTTCCTGCACCTTTCCAAGAGAACCCTGGTGCTAAATGAGTGGCAGTTAGAGCACACCTCTTGTAGGTGAACAGAGCCCAAACAGTACACACAGGTGGGGTGGTTGTCTGTAACAGACATCTTTTTACCGCACTCACACCTTTTGAATCCTGATTTTTGTTTATCTGACATATTTAACAATAAAAATTCAGGTCCCTGAATTTTAAGTATAATAAGAAAACAGTGTAATATTACTACAACACTAATTTAACTAAGAACTAACTTGTTATAGGATATATGCAAGTATATATATATATATAAGTAAATACCTATAGATAAAGGTGTAATATTACTACAACACTAAGAGCACGCACACACACAAACGTGACAGAGCCCTGTCACTCCCAAACATTAAAGAAAGGCCTAACAGCCCTGAATAGAACTACTTGAAAATTCTTAAACTAGAGCTAAACAAACAGGCTCTAATCCAATACTACAGATAACACTTCTAATTTTAATTATATATAATACTATTATTGAAAAAACTTCTATTAATATTGACAAAAATAAAGGATTTCAAAATAAGCAGATGAAGAAATCAAACAGCTGCTAGGTCTCCAAAAAGATCCTTTAATGTAACCAGGCAAAGTAAGAATCCACAATATCATTTGCCTGGTTACATTAAAGGATCTTTTTGGAGACCTAGCAGCTGTTTGATTTCTTCATCTGCTTATTTTGAAATCCATGTTCAACTTCGGGTCCTGTGGTGCCAAGTGATTTTCATTCTTGGTTTGATTTTGATTTTAGTTTTGGTGTTTATTGACAAAAATAAGTCACTGGCCCGAGCTTCCTCCGACGAGCTGTAGATCTGTTGCAGCAGCAAACTAGATCTGGGGATTTACAGTAGAGCATCATGGGATATACACTAGGTCTCGAGCTTCTCTGAGAGTCTAAGCTTGAAAAGCGGCTGACTCGGAGCCGAGGGATCGGCTCCGAACCCACGTATAAGAACAAAATGGTGAGATAGAACAACTTCACATTTAACTTTCTTGGGTGGCGTAAGTCAGGGAATCTTGTTGGCTAGTCTTACTTAGGCCCTTGGGATGATAGCCTAGTACCTACCTATGAACCTATGAACAATATAAGATCATGGTACCCCATAGGTTAAATCTGGAGAAACCTTGGAGAGGTTTGCTGTGATTTGATAATTATTTCATTAAGAAATGGACTTAATGTTTAAAAATTTCAGTTTTAGTTTTATGAGCATAGGTAAGGTATGCTTGTACATGTTAGTTGTGGAGGTGTGATAGTAGTGGGAAGATAGAGGAGGTAGTGTTGGGTTAGCGCTGTGGTTGGCTATTGGAAAGATGGGAGGGGTTTGAGTGCAATAAAGGTGGGACCACTGGGGGCTGGAAACAATCACAAAGCAAATACAAGTATGTGTTTAAGAAACAATCACAATTGACCAAGGACTGCTCTGAAACTGTAAGTCATTTCTTAATTTCTCAGGTGGAAAAACAGGATAACCTTGTATCAGTAGGCTACTGTGGTCATAGTTTAAATTAACAAACACACAATATTGATCAGTTATGGATACTATTTGCTAACAGAAGGGAATAAGAGAAAGTGGAAGATATCACTTTCCCATGATATCCCATGGTGCTCTACTGTAAATCCCCAGATCTAGTATGCTGCAACCAAGACAGCCTACAAGAGGAACTATAACTATAGTGCCTACATATCTAGGTAGCTATAAGTTTGTAGAAGGAAGAAACAGTCTGTTCAGAGACAGGCTGACAAAGGTTGACCAATCCACCAAGGCAGCCATCTTTCTCAACGGAGGGAAGGTGGAGTGGGAATGTAAGAACAAAAGCTGAGATGAACAACTCATGGAACCTTATGGTAAGGACATAACATCTTTATGTGAAGTTGTTCTATCTGCATTTTGTTCTTACATGGTAGCGTCCAAGCACCCTAATCCTGGGTGGCTCACGGGAGAACATTCCTGAGCACAGTGGAACCAAAGAGCCCTGTCCCTGGAGGCCTTGTCCACTTTGTAATGAGTGATAAACATGTGATGTTTGACCACATGGCAGCTGCACAGATGGTATCAAGGGTAATGAGCTGCATGAGCCAACAACATAAAACAGCCGGGTAGAGTGGGCTTTAACATTAGTTATTTGGCTGATTAGTGGAGGGAATAAATGAATTTAATGCAGTCAGAAAGCCACTTGGATAATGTGATTTTGATACTGCAAAACCTTTCTTATTCCTCTGTGTAAGAGACAAAGAGTTGGTCGATTGTCTGAAATCCTTCGTTCTATCCAGGTAGAATCTCAGTTGTCTGTGTACATCCAGCTTGTGTAACATATATTCCAGTCTGTTGGTATGGTGTCTGAAGAAGGTTGGAAGCCCAATGGACTGATTTAAGTTGGTTTCTAGACAGACCTTGGGAAGAAAGTTAGGATTAGTCTGGGAGACCCTATCAGGGTGAAAAATCAAATATGGGGCTTAGAGGACAAGGCTTGAAGTTAGGAGACCCTACGTGCAGATATAATGGCTACCAGAAATATAGTTTTCCAAGACAGAAGCGTCAAGTGACATGATGAGGCGGAGTTCGAAGGGGCGAGCATCAATTGGGATAAAACCAGATTCAAATTCCAGGAGAGACAGGATGTCTGATAGGTGGTGGGTTCCTTTTAAGAATGCCTTACTAGTCTATGGGACATGATGTTAGACCCATATAACCCTACATGGGGTGGAAAAAGCAGCCAATTGAACTCTAATGGTGGCAGCTGCTGTGCCATCATGGAACAAGGAAGACAAGAACTCTAAGATGGTATGAATAGGTGCCACAAGGGTCAATGTCATGATGAAGCCCAGTGAACAAAACATTTCCATTTGCTATTATATAGCTTCCTAGTGAACAGTTTATGAGAGGAAACTATAATATGTTGGACCACAGGAGACAAGTTTTGAGACCTGGCTAATATGGGAATTGGAGCAGCCAAGCTGTCAGTTTTAGGGAGATGAGGGAGGATGAAGAACTACCAGTGAATGAGTCAGAAGATCTGGCACTGGGTCCAGGATCCATGGTTCTTCCATGATACTTCTGCAGGAAGGGAACCAAATCTGCGAGGCCAAGACAGGGCTATCAAAATCACAGTCCTTCCCAGACTTTTGGCTTTCTGTATGAATTTGGGAATTAGGGGGTGGTGGGAAGGCATATAGGAGGCCGGGGCCAATGTGTATGAGCACGTCCTCGGGTTGCTCCCCACTGGGGGATAAAGGGCAAAGTAGCTGCTGCATTTGACATTCATTGGAGATGCAAATAGGTCACAGCAAGGCTGGCCCCATCTGTGGAAAATCTTGTCCACCACCTGTTTGAGAGACCACTGTGAGGCAACAGCATGGCCCTGCTTAGCTTGTCCGCTATCACGCTGGATGACCCCGGGATGTGCGTTGCTATCAGAAAGCATCCGGTGGATATAGTCCATTGCCAAATTCTTAGGGCCTCTCGGCATGAGGGATATGATCTGGTTCCTCATTGTTGATGTACCAGGCTACTGACATGTTGTCCGTCTGGATAGCAATTGTACCTGGAGGAAGAGTAAGTGAAAGTGTTGCAACGCCAGGAACACCACTCTCAGCTTTAGGATATTTATATGCAAATGTGATTCCATGTTTGACCAAGTGCCTTGGACGGTCTTTCCCTGGAATAGCCCCCCCCACCCTATCAGGGAAGCATCCGTGGTCACTGTGGCTGTGGGTTGGGGAAGAACAAACGGGCGTCCGATTATCACTTGGTCGCTGCTCAGCCACCAGGTGAGATCCTTCTTGCAAAGATTCGTTAACCCGGATCTCATGTGACATGGGCAGTCGTTGGTAAGACCACTGTCGCGGTAGCCACTGGAGTAACCGCATGTGCATGCGCTCTAATGGGACTGCTACCAGTGTGGCTGCCATTGTGCCCAATAGCTGCAGTATCTGGGATGCAGGAGCTTTGTTTTGGAGCAACAGACTGGATAATTGACTTTTTAGAATCACGATTCTTGCTTGAGGCAACCTGATCCTTGAATTGATGGTGTCCAGTTCTGCTTCTATAAATGTAATATGTTGCGAAAGCGATAACACAGATTTTTCAAAATTTAAGGTTATGCCCAACTGGGAACAAAGGCTTATGGTGTAGTTTCTTGCTTGGATTAGTTGATGCCTGGAGGGTGGCGGTGAGGAGCCAGTCGTCCAGATATGAAACACCCAGAATCCCAAACTTCTCCAGGTGAGCCATGACCACTGCCATACATTTGGTGAACACTCTGGGGGCTGTGGGTGAGACCAAAGGCAGGGCTCTGAACTGGTAATGACTGGCCCCCAGCCGGAAATGCAGGTGATCTCTGGATGATCTGTCCTGTCCATTTTGATGTGGTAGTACGCATCCTTGAGATCTATAGAGCACATCCAATCACCCGTTGCTATGAACGGAAGAATCTGTTGAAGCATGACCATCTGGAACTTTTCCTTCTTGACGAAGGTGTTGAGTTTGCTGAGGTCCAGTATGGGCCTCCAGTCCCCTGTTTTCTTTGAAACTAAAAATAACCTTGAGTAAGTTCCAGATCCTATTTAGTCTGCAGGGACTGGCTGGATGACTCTTTTGTCTAGCAGTTTTCGGATTTCTATGGCTGCTAGCTCTCTCAGACTGGGTGGGAAGTCTGGAATCCTTGTACATGTGGGGGGGATTTTTTGTAAAGGGAATGTAATAACATCTGGCAATTATGCTTTTTAGCCAAGAATCCATTGTAATGTTTAGCCAGGCATTTGGGTATAAAGCCAAGTGACCCCTGACTGCCTCCAGAGAAGGACAGCCGGGCTTCCTTTCAGGAACGTTCATAGGGCTTACCAGAGAACTGCTCCCTGTCACCCTGGTTTTGCGGACCGCCTCTGCTGTTTGGATGGCGTCTTCCATTTTTGCCCCCTCCTCTGCCACTAGAGGGGGTATCAGTAGGTGTGGATTGGAAAGCTCCTTGGGGTTTTTGGAACCACATTTTTCCGCCGTTGCCCTTTGAGTGCGGTCTAGTTGGAATGGAAAAATGGACTCCTACAGCAGACAGAGTCTTTCCTTCTTGTTCACACCTAGTAAGTGTCTCGTTAACTTTGGGTCCAAATAAAGGCAGACCCATTGAATGAGGTATTGACAAAGGAAGATTTGAGAGGCTTCTGCAAAGGAGCAAAGGCGCATCCAGGACTGTCTCCGAAGAGCTATCGCTGAGCCTGCCACCCTACTCGATCCATCGGCAGCATAAGAAATGAGTCGCATGGATGAGTTTACTATCGAATTGAGGGTGTGAGTTGTGCAGTCACCTTCTCAGAAACTGCATCAGCTGTGTGTTACCCTGAGTATCTCCCAGCTCTTTAAGGAGATCTCGTTGGGGCCGGGTAAAATGTGTCAGGTAGTTGAGCAACCTCATGGAAAATACCGCAGAACTAAATATGCGTTTCCCATACCTGTCCATCGTCTTAGAATCCCTATTAGGAGGATGGACAGAAGAGATTTCCGACATCTTTCTTGGTGGCTGCCGCCACCACCATGGCATCAACCGGGACTCCCTTTGTAAGAAAAGCTTTGTCAGTAGGGGAAGTAATAAACTTGTTGGGCCTCCGAGGACCCGGTTCCACTGAGTCAGGGGACTCCCGTTGAGAGCAACCAGCTCCATCAATTCGTCGAAGGGCGGGGTAACCCAGGAGGTGGATGGTTGAGATCCAAAGGCTTTCAGGAGGACCAACTCATCTTCAGTCAGGGCAAGGGACTGTCAATCACCCCTCTGTCTTAAGATCTCCAAAATGTCTGCAAATGAGACATCCTCTGAGGGGGATCGTGGGGACCCTTCTGATACCTCCAAGTCGGTATCTGATGTCAGGGATTCCTGTGGGGACTCCAAGTGCCTCCTCTTGCACAGTCTCTTCCTAGGTACTTCATCGGTGGGGCGTCGGTGAAGTCCCTAGAGAGGAGGGGTCACCCAGTGGGGATACCTGAGGCCCTGGATCTCGATGCTTGGTGGGGACCTGTGGGGAAGAGGTAGAACAAGGCCCTTTAAGGTGAAGGAAGACAGATCCGAGGAGGTAGTGGTCTTAGCAGACATGACCTTCCTCATGGCATCAAAAGCACCAGAATCTCGGTCTGAGAAGTCTGTCAGCTCCGAAGAGGCCGGCAGCTCTCCCCAAGCAGAGACCCCATGCTCCAATCCAGAGGACGGATCCAAAGCCACCTGCGCCAAAGCCCGAGGGAAGGGTCGGAACCCGAGGTATTGGTTCGACTCTCACCCTGGAGCCAGCGAGGACTGTTGGCTCTGAGACTCCCGGTCAGAACAGAGGAGATCAAGGTTGATGGAGCCAAGGAGGTGGATCAAACCTTGTCGAGGGTTCTAACATAGGTTCCATCTGCGCTAGCTCAGAGAGCTCGATTGGCTTCGGAGGAGGATGACTGAGGTTTCAGGCTTTGAAGCAGAGTGGCTCAAAGGGGACAGCATTTTGGCCAGGGCCAGGTTCTCTAAGAGCCTCTTAACCACTCAGTCCAGGTCCACATCAGAAAGCCTCGAGAAATGCTTCAAGGGATGGGTCGGAGCTGAAGATGGTATAGATTGAAGAACTGGAGACTGAGGAGTCTCCAATATCAGATCCACAACTGGGCTCCGAGGTAGAGGATTGACACACAGCTCCAAGGGCTGTGGAGCCGCTACCCCAGCTCCAAGAGCTCAATTGGCTTTGAAGGAGGAGGGGGAGAAATGATGACTGAGGTTTCCAGCTTAGAAGCCGAGTGGCTCGAAGCGGACAGCATTTTAGCCAGGGCGGGTTTCTCTAAGAGCCTCTTAACCACTCAGTCAGGTCCACATCAGGAAGCCTCGAGGAATGCGAGGATGGGTGAAGGAGCCAAAGATGGTATCGATTGAAGGTGGTCCAATATCGGATCCACAACTGGGCTCGAGGTAGAGGATCGACACATGGCTCCAAGGGCTGTGGAGCCAATGCATGAACCATTTTAGAGGAACTTGGAGCTGATGACTTGGGCTCAGAGGATCCTTTGGAAGACTTCGACCCCTTTGAAGCCTTGGAAGAGAGGTCAGCTTTGTCTAAATTAGCCTGAAAATCAGGCTTCAGAAGTCCCCTACCAGCTTCCTGCACCTTTCCAAGAGAACCCTGGTGCTAAATGAGTGGCAGTTAGAGCACACCTCTTGTAGGTGAACAGAGCCCAAACAGTACACACACAGGTGGGGTGGTTGTCTGTAACAGACATCTTTTTACCGCACTCACACCTTTTGAATCCTGATTTTTGTTTATCTGACATATTTAACAATAAAAATTCAGGTCCCTGAATTTTAAGTATAATAAGAAAACAGTGTAATATTACTACAACACTAATTTAACTAAGAACTAACTTGTTATAGGATATATGCAAGTATATATATATATATAAGTAAATACCTATAGATAAAGGTGTAATATTACTACAACACTAAGAGCACGCACACACACAAACGTGACAGAGCCCTGTCACTCCCAAACATTAAAGAAAGGCCTAACAGCCCTGAATAGAACTACTTGAAAATTCTTAAACTAGAGCTAAACAAACAGGCTCTAATCCAATACTACAGATAACACTTCTAATTTTAATTATATATAATACTATTATTGAAAAACTTCTATTAATATTGACAAATAAGGATTTCAAAATAAGCAGATGAAGAAATCAAACAGCTGCTAGGTCAAAAGATCCTTTAATGTAACCAGGCAAAGTAAGAATCCACAATATCATTTGCCTGGTTACATTAAAGGATCTTTGCTTGATTTCTTCATCTGCTTATTTTGGAAATCCCCTTTATTCGTGCTTCGGGTCCTGTGGTGCCAAGTGATTTTCATTCTTGGTTTGATTTTGATTTTAGTTTTGGTGTTTATTGACAAAAATAAGTCACTGGCCCGAGCTTCCTCCGACGAGCTGTAGATCTGTTGCAGCAGCAAACTAGATCTGGGGATTTACAGTAGAGCATCATGGGATATACACTAGGTCTCGAGCTTCTCTGAGAGTCTAAGCTTGAAAAGCGGCTGACTCGGAGCCGAGGGATCGGCTCCGAACCCACGTATAAGAACAAAATGGTGAGATAGAACAACTTCACATTTAACTTTCTTGGGTGGCGTAAGTCAGGGAATCTTGTTGGCTAGTCTTACTTAGGCCCTTGGGATGATAGCCTAGTACCTACCTATGAACCTATGAACAATATAAGATCATGGTACCCCATAGGTTAAATCTGGAGAAACCTTGGAGAGGTTTGCTGTGATTTGATAATTATTTCATTAAGAAATGGACTTAATGTTTAAAAAATTTCAGTTTTATGACTTAATTTTGTCTCATAGAAGAGTTTATTAACTCAAGATGCTGGAATATATAGCCTTTTTTTTTCAATAATATTTCTTTGTTTTTCTTTTTCATAATACATCGCTTCACAAGAATAATCACAGGTAAAATACAGATGGTATAACATCAATATACTTAAAACATATTTACACTATTTACATGAATGCTTTCATACATTGATATGCAGATAGGTAACACATTATTTCTTCCAGGTGATTACCCTCCTTTAAGTATACTGCTAGATATTGTTGTGCATCTTATTGTGTATGTTATCAATGTACTCCAACTTCAATGATTTACGCAAGTATAATATTGAAAATTTGTTCCCACAATTTCAAACTATTATGCTTTTGGTTATGTTTGTTTAATATGTATTTGTGGGCTAATATATGTCTTATCGCTAAGGTCCTAAAGTTGTTCCATGAGGTTTTAGATGATGTTAGCCAGTTGGTTGCTATGTAAAACTTCATTAATAGGAAAATATTAATAAGTGTGTTTGTTTGGTTTTTAGATAGATTGCTTGGTGGTATATGCAAAATCGTGAATTCCCAAGTGAGCGTTGGTCTGACATCCCATTTTTTGTAGTTGTACTTTCAGTGAGTTCCATAATTTGAAAACACATTTACAGCTCCAGAACATGTGCAGAAGGTCACCAGTTTCGTCTTTACAATGCGGGCAAGTTTGAGAGTTTCTAGGGTTAATTTTATGCAGTCTAAGGCGTGTGTAATACGCATTATTGTAAATCATGATTTGAGTAAATGCTAGTTTTTGCAGTGATATAGATTTTATGGTTAGGTTGATTGCTTGCATTATTCTATGGTTTGCTATCGATGATATTTTAGCTTTCCAATAGTTAGATATGAGTATATGTTCTTGGAATTTCAGGTCTTTTATTAATTTGTATGAACATGTTATATATTTACTTCTTTGTAGAAGTGTTTGCCATAGTAAGTTACATTTCCTTAGGTCTTCTTTATTTATGGTGCTATCATGAAAGTAACTTAAACACATTTCCTTAATCTGTCTCAATATTACCAGGTAAGCTTTAGGAAGGCCCAACTGAATTCTTATTTCATGAGTTGTACATTCTAAATATGGATATATATCTTGTAGTGTTATATTAATTATAAGTGGAAATCTTTTCAGATCTATTAGCTGGTTATTGAATTTCAAGTTAGAGTTTTTGTGAATAGGTTGTAGAACCACCATAGGTTGAAAAAGATCCATTGCCTTAAAAAGATTCTGTGTTAGTGTTATGGAGTTTTTAAGGGGTTCTATTAAGTTATATGCTTTAATATTTTTGCTATTTAAGAACGGTAGTGATTTGGGATTTATATTTAGACTTTGAGTATGGTTAAAGCCTAGTTTTACCCATTGTGGGGACCACCTATTCTCTAGTGTATTAGTTTGCAATTCTTAAAGTTCTACTTGCGTTTTTAATTAGGTAGTAATATTCAAAATTTGAAAGATCTAATCCACCTTTGTTTTTCAGTGTCATCAGTTTGTCGTATGAGATTCTACATTTTTTAGGCTCCCATATAAATTTCCTAGACTTGGAGAAAGCATATGACAAGGTCTCAAGAAAGCTGATCTGGGCAGTAGAGCGGTGGTTTGAAGTCCCAGAAACATTGGTAAAGTTAGTACAGGCTATGTGCAAGGACCCAGTGACTCAAGTACGATCAGTGTTTGGCCTCACTGAGGGGTTCCCAGTGGGAGTGGGTGTACACCAGGGTTCAGCTCTGAGCCCATTGCTGTTCATACTGGTAATGGACTACATCAGCAAACAGGTTGGAGGGGTCAGAGCAACAAAGCTGCTGTATGCAGACGATGTGGCAGTACAGGCAGACTCTGATCTAGAACTTCAGCAAAGGATAGGAGAATGGAATGCAAATCTGAAGGCACATGGGATGAAACTAAGCACAGATAAGACAGTGGTAATGGCAGCAGATTGGGGAAATCAGAAGAAGCTGAGAATAGAGATAGATGGGAAGATAGTGGAACAGGTAAACAGCTTCAAGTATCTGGGGGGGTGGTTGAGGAGAAGGGTAGTCTGAATGAAGAGGTCAAAGCTAGAATCAGAGGGGCTGCAGCCAACTAGCATAGAGTATCAGGTGTAGTATATGACAGAAGAATGCCAAAGAAGCTGAAAAGTAAGGTGTACAAGACAGTGGTACGACCAGTACTACTGTGTGGTACAGAAACCTGGGCAGTAAAGGCAGAACAGTTGAAGAAGCTAGAGGTGATGGAAATGAAGTGCCTGAGAAAGGTGGTAGGATGCACACTGCAGGACAGGCGAAGAAATGAGGACATAAGAGCAGAAGCCAAAGTAGCTCCAATTGCAGAAAAGATCAAAGAGAACAGATTACGATGGTATGGGCACATGTAGAAAAGCAGAAGACAATCTGGTGAGGGAGATTTGGGACAGACAGGAAGAAGGTAAGAGGAAGCGAGGGCGTCCAGCAAAGAGGTGGATGGATTGTGTGAAAGAAGATCTGCGACAGTCAGGCATGAGTGTTGAAGAAGGCAGGAGAGTGGCACTGAATCGAGAGAGTTGGCGACAGTTAATACGATACCCCGACCCCATGTAAATGGGAAAAAGGGGATGATGATGATGATGATATAAATTTAGTGAATTCAGTGTGGATTTGCTTAAAGAATTTCTTATTTATTGAAATCTAGGAAGACATAAAGATGTATAATAGTCTGGGCAAAATGTTCATTTTGATACCTGAGACTTTTGCTAATGTTGCTAATTTCAGATTTTTCCATCTTTTTAGATTGAGTAGGATGTGATCCCACTTTTGTTTAATATTAAGATAAAATTTTTTATTATCTGTAGAGAATATAACTCCCAAATATTTAATTTTTTCTTCAGATTTTACTTGACCTAACAGAGGTAGAAGTGAAAAAGGTTTTGGAGTTTTTAGCGGAAATATGCTGTTTTTTTTTTAAGGTTTATTTTATAGTTTGATATTGAAGTGAAGTCTTCGATAGCAGATAATATTTTCTAGGTGTCTGTGATTGGTGTTGTACAATATATGTTAAGATCATGAGCAAAGGCTGACAGGGAAATGTTTGTGTTATATATTACTGGAGCATTATGATACATATTTTGTTTGATATTTAAGAATAGGGGTTCTAAATAAAGATTGAAAAACAGGGGAGATCAAGGACAACCTTGTCGAGTACCATTTCTGATTTGAATTCTATTAGACCATCACATTTATTTATATATAATGTTGTATAAGGATTCTTGCATATTGTTTGTAGGGTTAGGATAAATTCTTGGGGTATATTAAAGTAGGGTAAGATTTGGAATAGGAATTTTTTGTTAACTCTGTCAAACGCCTTATGACATCTATAATGAGTGTGTATATGTTTAGGTTATTTTGAATAGCATAAGAAATTAGCATGTGTAGTGTTAGTGTATTGTCACTGGTTTGCCTAGATGTTAAGAAACCAGATTGTTCACTCGAAATGATTATGTCCTTTATTTTTTTCAATCTATTGGCCAGAATAGATGTAAGAATTTTGGTGTCAATATTGAGTAATGATATGGGTCTGTAGTTGTCTGGATTCTGTGGATCAGCTTTTTCTTTAGGTATGAAAATCGTTTTGGATGCAGTAAAGTGTATATCATTAATTTTATTGTTTATACTATAGTTTAATGTGTGAGCTCAAATTTGTGCAACAATACTACAAAATGTTTTATAAAACTCCGCTGTGAGGCCATCAGGGCTGGGAGATTTATGAGGTTTTAACTTTTTAATTGTTGTTACTATTTCAAAGGTTATTGGTTTTATCAATTCTTTTTGTTGTTTCTCGTCAATTTTCAGAAAATTAAGTTTTTGTAGGAAGTCTCTACTTTTTTCATCCATGAGTAGATATTTTTGTTCTCCATAAATTTGTGAGTATATAGCTTCGAAAGTGTTAATAATAGCCTCAGTTTTTGTGTAGCTTTTATTCTTATAGATTATTTCAGAGATTTGAGAGGGTGTTTTAGACTGATTAATAATCCTTGCTATTGTGATGGTGTTTGTATATGGTTGGCATATTTTGCAAGTAATTTAGTTTCTTGAAATGATAGATTATTGTTGTGAAGAAGAGGTCTTTCTGACATTTCAATAGTTCTGTTTCAGTTTGGGTGTTGTAGTTTTTGATTAAATCCTGTTCTAATGATTTACTTTTAGCCTCCAGTTGCTGTTCTTCTTTAATTTGGATTCTCTTATAATAAGAAGTTTTTTGAAGAAAAATACCTCTTATCTGAGCTTTAGTTGTCGCCCATTCAATATCAGGAGGGTGTTTTTGTTTTGCTAAATTGGCTAGGGACATTTTGGAATATATAGCCTTTTTAACAACTCTGGAAAGTGTCTCCTTTCTGTTCATATAATTATTATTATTATTATTATTATTATTATTATTATTATTATTATTTTTGGTTGTGTGTATTATACCTGCCTGGGTGGCCTGCAGACATGTTTTAGATGACAACCTGTCTGTTGATGAAGTGATTTGTGTTTTATGTATCTCCTTCCCAGTTCACTAGGTATTGCCTTTATATCAAAGTAGCTACAGCCTGTGGCTCCCTGTCCTCAGAGAAAGTAGCTAAGCCATAGAATTTCCTATATGGTTTTCTTTTCTTCTCTATCATACGTGGGAGCCATATATGCTCTGAAATACTGATGGCATAGAGAATCCGATGGAGTATTTTTGAGACAGATGCTTGAGAACTCCTCCATTGCATCTGCAGTAGCTGAAAGATGTAAGGCCACACATACCTTAGTATCCACTAAGGTAGATACTTTATGGCTCCCACAGGGCTGCCATCAAGCCCAACACATGTCCACAATATCTTGTAAGGTGTTCTTACCCACACAGCACCAATCCACAATGTTGGAGCTGTGGAGTTCATGAAATGTTAAGTGAGGTTAGATGATACAAAACCTGTTGGGGTGACAATGTGTACCATCGTGCACTGTAGTGGCAATCACAGCTTCTTCTAAATGCACATTCACTAATGTTGGGGCAAATCCTATTATTTAAAGAATGATCTCCAAAAACAACTTCACCAAAAGATCATCGAACAATCCACAGATTAAAAACATCCACAGGTTGTATAATCAGTAAAGTCGCACCACTCTGTTCAGTTGAGTGATAGAACACTGAGCATATTTGTCCAACAAGGACTTCTTCAGACTGAACAGAAGTAAAAGCTCAGCCAGTTTAATACAAAAAATAAGATTTGTCAGCCGATTAGTTATACACAAAATAAATCACATAATAAGTCAACTGGTCGGTATTCCAAGTTTTCTTTCTAAAATGTAACATAGATGTAACAAACCTAATTTGTCATTAAAATGTATTGTATATTCACTGTGGAGCTTTTCTCCCTTGGCCTCCACTGAAAATGGGTGCATTTTGGCCCAGTGGACTATCCTGGTAAACAAATGCAAATAAATAAATAACTACTAAAAATAATCTTAAAATTCTGCTTGTCATTTAGACCAGGAGCACCGTAAGCATGTAACTGAATGTGTAAATAATATTCTCTCCACTCAAGTAATTCATCTCTTGCTTCTTTCCAATAACCTGAAAATATAGATTCTAAAACAGCAAATATAAAAAATGATTTGTTTACATCCCCTCTCATGTTTAAAATATTGGTTTCATCTTTTCATAGGATCATAGGAATTTACTAGGCTATTGGCCCTGAGGCCCTTATATGCCTAGCCAAGAATTTGTCCCATGCATAGAAAAATCAGCACTTAATGTCCCCTGTCCAGCAGGGACATGGGTGGAATCCCAAGGATGTATTTTCTATTTCCCACCCAGTTATCCAGGTTGCACTTAAAAAGGGGTAAAGAGGTACTCTGCTTGACATGGAGAGGGAGTCGATTCCATATTTGGGGGAGCTTCTTGGACACAAAACTGTCCCACCAGCAAGTCCTATTGATGTCACAGACCATGTTGAGGCCGCATGTGTGGGTTACTCGAGTGGAGCATGACCTGCAGATATGCAGCAGTCCCATCAAGGCAGGGTCCGAGATTGCCTTGTATGCCAGATGAAGGTCACCTCTGAGGAGTCTATATGAAACAGAGCAGAGGGATAGGGCTTTTAGCCTCTATGTATATGGTAGATTTTTGAGGCCCTAGATTCTCCTGGTGAGGAACCTTTGTAGTCTCTCCAACTGCTGCATGTGCTTTGCGAGGTACATGCTGAATGGGGCATTCTACTCAATAATGGGAAGAATATAGGGATGATATGACCTCCTTGTCCCCCTTACTTATATGAGGTGGGCCATGTAGAAAGGTTTCCAAACAATGGAAGCAACTTGGTGGTCAAAAGTCAGGCTGCTATCAATCTGGGTGCCCAAATCCCTCACAACTGACTGCATGCTTAGGATGTTGTTATTAATGTGATAATTTGAGGGGTCATCTCTCTCCCCAATAGGGATAATGATGCATTTTTTTGTATTCAGCTTGAGGCCATGTTTCTGGCACCAGTCATTTGTCTGGGTGAGACCCTCTTTGAGGATGTCCACATCACTAGGGGAAATGATGACAGCTCCCAGCTTGTAGTCACCTGCAAACTTGGTCAGCCATAACCCACAGGTTTTGGCCTGTACCTCAGAAAAGTATATCCCAAATAACAGAGATATCTTGATATCATAATTATCACCAGATACATTTCAGTGACATAAAAGGCAAAGATGAATGCAAACTGGGGACAGTTATCAAATCTCACTTTGATACTCAAATTCTCTCACAAGGACTGAACCCAAGAAATACCTGGTGCATTAATTGTGGGCTTACCCTAA
Source organism: Protopterus annectens (assembly GCF_019279795.1). Taxonomy (NCBI): domain Eukaryota; kingdom Metazoa; phylum Chordata; order Ceratodontiformes; family Protopteridae; genus Protopterus; species Protopterus annectens. Next base: position 1,066,140,394 of record NC_056726.1, on the reverse strand, counting down.
ACACCAATAAATATGGCATAGTGTCCTTTGGTAAACCTAGTAGCAGCAATGTTTACATTATAGATAACATTCTACTTAAATATGACACAGTCATAGTGGCTTTGGGTACATAATGATGACAGCAGAATCTCCTTTTAGCCACCTTGTCCACAATGTGTTAAGAAAATCTTTTCACCTTGCACAGCACATCCTGTGTGGTATTCTCTTAAGGTCCAAAAATTATAGTCCCACATTATTCATCCTTTATTGGCCAATACTGAATCTAATTCACTGCTTGGCATGTCCCTCAATCACCAAAGTCAGCTTGAGAGACCTCAGTGTTTCCTTGCCAACAGACCTTGGGTCTCAGTACATTTAGGTACTCCGATAGACTAAAAACACTGTACCTCTATTCAGTGTTATGCAGACTCCTGATAGGTTATCTGTGCTTAGCTTTCTGTGCTAAGAATGCCCTAACGTTCTTTGAACTGCTTTACTGTAATAGAACAAAAGTCATATCAAAAACCTGTTCTAGTGATGTAAACCTAAATTTTCACATTGACAGCACCAGAGTGATATATAATGTACCCAACCCAAAAAAGTTCCCCATTTCTGGAATGTACTACCTTTACCTACAAAGCAGAGTACTCCCCTATTAACCTTTAACACCCATCTGGGTGACTGGATGAGGGACCACAAATTTTCGCTGAGGATATGGGGAATAGTTTTACTTAGTGGGGGACACTGCTAGCCTCCCACAAGTATTGAGAGATATGGTTGAGCTGCTTGTTGGTGCCCTTCTGCTGTAAGCTTATTAAGAACCTAATAACCTCTGAACCTATATAGGCCATGCCAACATATAAAGTTGAACTTTTGTCCCAAATTAATGCATAAATCACCTTTTTTGATTGGCATGGGAAAAAGGGAATTTGACAAGACTCTCTCATTAAAAATACATACACTATATCCTTTAATAAAATTTTGTAGTTTCCACATAGGTTTGAACCTAACTGTCTTGTGAGTCATTTTAAGCCTAGCCAGTTATCCCTTGTGAGACTCAAACCCTGCACCTTGTGTTTGTAAGGCAAGCACTATAGCCATTAAGCCACCCTTCCAACCCCCCCTTCATAGTTTCATGGAAACATGGCTTCATTTTACCTTTTTTCCTAGAGACACTATTTCTAGTAACATTTAATAAATCCTTTATTGTTCTGCTTCTGGTATAAACAAAATCAGAACTCTCCCATATAATGTCAATAACTCCCGAGAAGGCCCTTAGCATTTTCCAATTATTGTACATAATTCCTTTTATTCAATTATTATCCAATATTTTATTAATGCACATGCTTGACTTCATACTAGCCATCTCTTCTTATTGCAAAAGAAATATTGCTTATATTTTTCTTGCCTTTCTTGCACAATTGATGAAATCTCCACATCCACAATTCTTTCAAAATAACCTATTTAAAAAAATGTATTTTAAAATGTTCACTTCTTTCATGAACATATTAGTTTCACAAGTTAACCTGCTGTTTCTAATTAACTGGTCCTTAGTTATATTTTCTTTATCTGTGATGGATGCCAGCTATTAAAATCTAAGTAGCTGTTAGTGGCTGCATGGCACGCTTATAAAACAAAGTCATATAAACCTTACCATTTTTGTTCTCAACAAGAATAGCCAGGTAACTTTTTTGCACACATAACTCATAGTGTAGCTTAAAAATAAATATATTTGCTAGAAAAAGTAGGGCTGCAGCTATACTGGATCAGAGTGTCAGGGGTATTATATGACAGATGAATGCCAAAGAAGCTGAAAAGTAAGGTGTACAAAACAGTGATGTGACCAGTACTGCTGTATGGTACAGAAACTTGGGCAGTAATAGTAGAGCAGTTGAGGAAGCTAGAGATGATAGAGATGAAGTCCCGGAGATGGGTGGCAGGATGCACACCCAGGATAGATGAAGAAATGAGTATGTAACAGCAAAAGCCAAAGTAGCCTCAATTACAGAGAAGGTTCAGACAACAGACTCTGGTGGTTCAGTCGCATGTGCAGAAAGGCAGAAGACAATCTGGTGAAGAATATTTAAGACACACAGGAAGAAGGCAAGAGGAAACAAGTGTGTACAGTAAAGAGGTGGATGCACTGTATGAGATAAGACCTGCAACAGACAGGCATGAGTGCTGAAGAATGTCGAAGAGTGCCATTGGATAGGGAGAGATAGTGACAAGTGACACGACACCCTGACCCCATGGTGACAAGTGACACGACACCCTGACCCCATGGTGACAAGTGACACGACACCCTGACCCCATGGTGACAAGTGACATGGCACCCTGACCCCATGGTGACAGGTGACATGACACCCTGACCCCATGTAGAAAATGGGAAAAAGAGGGTTGTTGTTGATGATGATGATGACAATGGTGATGATGATGGTGATGGTGATGATGATGATGATGATGATGATGATGATGATGATGATGATGATGATGAATTGTTGGATATAAATTAAGAAAATGTTGCAGCTCGTCTGTCTTCCTGCTCCAAATATTAAAATATCATCAATAATATATCTGCACAAGTTAAGTGTGGACATAGAATCTGAATTATACACAGTCATTTCACCCCATGCTTGCATGAAGACATTAACATACTAGGGCTACAATAACCCCCCAGTGCTACTCCAGTCTTCTGTCTAAATGTTTAATGTGATGTATCATGCAGTGAATAAAGCGGTATGATTTTTATTGATTATATCACTTTCAGATCGTTTCATGTCTACATTGTTTGACAATCTTTAGAGCTGTATTTTTGGAATCATGGAATCAATGATGCCTTCATGTGCTATTAGTGATGTGGAATTTTCTAGATGTGCCTTCTGGTTTGACACTAAATGAAACTCCTACTGGCAACTTTTTTAATTCTGGAATTGCTTCTTCAGGTAATGCGGGGAATTCCAATGACCTAGTTGCTTTTTAAGCAGTGAATGTCTCATCTCCAGGATTAGGCAAAATCTTATTAGGAGTTCTGTCTTCACCTGTTAATTCTTTTGGTAGTTCTAGAGAAAGAGACAACTGCAATCATGATTCCCTGGATTAGGCTTTTTGTATTCCTTGGGAAAGGCATTTTAAACATGAAAAGGCTGCAATGGGACAATTTATTTTTTGAACAAGGTATGATTGTTAAAAATGGTCCGGGAGGCTTGCAAGTGACTATGCCACCCTCAGGGAATGAATATCCTGATAGTTTCACCAATGACTAGAACATGCTTAATTTGAAACCTGGAATCACATATATGAACATGTGGATTAGAGGTAATATAAACGAAATGCAGCGTTTGTAAACCAAAATTAAAGACAACTACCTAGATTTAAAAGGAAAGAGATATGCTACAAATTAAGAAGCTAAGCTGCAATTTATTTAAAATAAAATAGTCAAGTAAAATGAGACCCAGAATCAATGTAAGTAAAAGAAAAAAAAGAACATGATAAAAAAAGATTGTAGGACTGCAAGGATATCCTTTCTAAAAAGAGCAACTGCCATTTTCTATAAGTCCCTGAACAAGGGAGAGAAGTTGTCCAAAGTCAGCTTTTGAAAAAACTTCCATGAGGGAAGCCAAGAAGGTCTAAGCAACTTGTTCAAAGGAGTGATTACCTGGAACATCAGTCATGAAAAGGCAATAGAACTTCAGAAATCATGGCAGGAATGAGCAGAAGAAATACAATAAATCTACCAGCTGGAAGAACGACCAAATGACACGTGTTCCAGGGTAGGCTGAGTACATTTAAGATTACTAATTTCTTGTCATGCAGGTTAACTGACAATGAAGCAGCCCTCCATAGTGAAGGGCTGGGTTTTGTCCCAGCACAAAGAGGGGCTAGGTATTTTCTATTAGGAACATAAGTGACTATGTACTGAACAAAATTTGGAAAGTTTGTATGAAAGGGAAGGTAAGACTTTTTTAAATTCCTCTACAATTTTTTTAAAATGCTGAGCACTTTTAGTCTACGCTTTGTACCAGAGCTGGTATCATTTTTTTAATGCATGTGAGACAGACGTAAGGGAGTCAAGTCCAAACCATTGCATAAACTGATTTTATAATTCAATGATTAATGAAAATGTGCTTTAGGCAGCTGATGTTCAAACAAACTTATTAAGGTATTAGAAGATATAATGCTATTGTTATTAGTGGCCCTGAGATGTACACTAACAAAATGTTAGAAATGTTATCGAATGCTGATGAATATCAGGTTGCATAAATGTCTCAAGTCAAGGAAGAGGAGGAATGGGGTGTGATGGAACTTACTGATGAGGAAATATAAATTTATTTCAAAATGGAGAATTAGAAGCTTTGTTTATTTTTGTCCAAAATAACAAAATACATAAAATGCTATTGTCAGTTATTTAGAGAAGCATATTAATCCAGTCACTGCATTATGTCCTTTTATTAATAGTTCACGGAATTTCATTTAATATTTTAAAACTAATAAAGTGATGAATGCAGACATATTTCTAGTGATTGATATACAACCATTGTATTCAGTGATAGAGGGATATTGGCTTGACAACCATAAGGCATTCTTTAGCTATGTCAGAAACCTAGGAGGAAACTCCCAGATATGCTCAGAATTAGTTCATAATGATGTGAAGATTACTGATCCTACAGACATTGCCAACATACTGGCTGACAGGTTCAGTGCAAACTTCTCCCCCCCCCTAAAGGAGAGATATCTATACCAAATGATTGTAGCCCCCCAAACATCTCTAACGCCCAGGTGAGAACTGCTCTCACCAAGGCAAAGAACACAGCATCCATGGGACCTGATGGTGTCCCCGGCTGTGTGCTCCATGAACTCAACGAGGAATTAAATCCACAGTTAGGACAGCTGTTTAATCTTAGTCTCGCCTCCGGATACGTACCCAGAGAATGGCGCACAGCGACTGTGGTCCCACTCCACAAAGGCGGCGCTTCCACCGACCCTGGAAATTACCGCCCCATTAGCTTGACAAGCCTTATCTGCAAAGCCATGGAGAGGATCATAATGGATCTCATAAATAAAGACATAGGGAATTTGCAGATTTTGGATTCAACCCAGTTTGGCTTTGTCAAAGGCAGATCATGCCTTCTAAACTTGGTCAACTTTTTCGAAACAGTCACCAAGGCCATTGATGAGGGAAAGGCAGTCCATACAGCCTACCTAGACCTGGCGAAGGCGTTCGATACAATACCCCACTCGGGTATCATTGAAAAACTCATCAACTTAAATGTAAACCCATACATTACAAGATGGGTTGCAAACTGGCTGAGCGACAGAACACACAGGGTCAGGGTTGCTGGTGCCATGTCAGACTCAAAGCCTGTCAAAAGTGGTGTCCCACAGGGCTCAGTCCTGGGCCCACTCTTGTTTGGCATCTACTTTTCTGAAGTACAAGCAAACACAGGAGGGTTATGGCTGACAAAGTTTGCAGATGACTGCAAACTGGGTGCCGTAGTTGAAAACACATCCGACACAGATATCCTCCAGAAGGGTCTCACAGAAAGCGGATAACTGGTGCCAGAGCCATGGCCTTAAGTTAAATGCCAAGAAATGCATAGTCATACCCTTCGGGAAAAATAAGGTCACCCTAGCTACCAAATAGGTGGCAATCCCTGAACACAGAAGAAGTTATTAGGGACCTAGGAACCCAGGTTGACAGTAGCCTTTCATTTGACAGTCATATTGCTAAAGTAGTTAGGAAGACCTTCTACATTGCCCACCTTATCATGAAGGGATTCACATCCAGATCAAGGAAGTCATAGTCCCCCTATACTCATCACTCATCAGACCAATGATTGAGTACAATGCCCATTCGGAATGTACCTGACCCGACACTTGCAGCAGCTGGAGAGGCCACAAAAGTTCCTCACCAAAAGGATAAAGGGTCTCAAAAATCTGTCTTATGCTGCCCGACTGAAAGAACTCCAGTTATATTCAGTTGCGTCGCTTGCTCAGAGCCGACCTATGCCTGACATACAAGGCAATGTCAAACCCAGACCTGATGAACATGCTTCATCTCAAAAAATCTAGATCCCTCAGAGCCACAAGGGCGGGAGACTTAAACCTAGACACGGTTATTAATAGGACGTGCTGGAGGGATAGATTCATCACCCAAAGTCTCCCTATGCTGTGGAACAAAATCCCGGTTTATGTGAGGCAAAGCACCTCGCTGGCCTTGTTTAAGAGAAATCTTGACCAATGGATGGGAGATCGCAGATACACCCCAGGGGTTACCTCAGTGTCACTGCTTGACAGAGGCACAGCTAAATAATGGGCATAGTTTCTCCAACCTAAAGGGGAGGCGTAAGCCACAAAACTATGGGCTAGGCTTATAAATGCCCTCGGGCAGATAGCCTAGTATGAACCTATGAACCTATGAATAATTTTTTTTGCATGAAGCTTTGACACTTTCTCTATTCAACATTTCTTTGCTTATAGAAAAGCTTGATGTTATTCTTTGATATAAATTAGTGTGTATTGATGGGAGGCTTTTTAGACAGAACAGTGAAGTAACAATGAAGTCTTCTGCATAACAGAGTTTCTAGACAAAATCACAAACAAATTGAATTCACCCTCTTGTCAGTATGGCATCCAGCTTCATGTTTGTGAGTATTTCTCAAGCAGAGGCTTGTGACAGTCCCTAGACACACACACACACACACACACACACACACACACACACACACACACACACACACACACACACACGCACACACACACACACACACACACATGCGCACACACACACACACACACACACACACACACACACACACACACACACACACACACACACACACACTTGCCTTGCATGTAGCCCTCATAAAGGATGACTCCAGAGAATGAATCAGAATCCACCCCAGACTCTACATATTGGAAGGCTCCACTAGCCATATTCCATGTGATGTTCTTTAATGGCACCATATTGAAATTTTGACAGTCATGACATCAATTGCAGAAATATCGAAAAAGAAAGACTGAAAATCCAGGGGAAAAGCCCGACTTATACATTTCTGTTTTCTTTTAAACTTTTTTTTTTTCAGTGGAGGGCATGCTCCTGCACCTCTGATGTGAGGGACAACTCTCTATCACCTGAATTATATATATACAAACTCCTATATCACTACACCTCAGAGAAAAGGGAATATTCTGCCAGAAATGGAAATCTCAGACTTTAGATATGCAAGTCTATTCTTTCAGCCATTCAGCGAGTCCATACAATTTTTTATTTATTTGTTTATTTAACATTTGTTAACCAAGTAAGGTTAGCCAAGTAAGTAGACTGTTCCAAGAACTCTTTCAGCCATGATCTGGGCTAAGAGGGCAAAATAAGAAATGCACACCAAAAAACAATAAATTATAATGCAAAGGGCAGACATTTACAAAGTACTGTACAAGAAGTACAGTAAGAGAGTCTGAGTCTAAGACTTAATATTTCATGCAATAGCCAACAGGATGGGTTCAGGTAGTGAGTTCCAGCAAGCTAGTATGAGTCTGGAGAAGAATCATTCATAGATAGCAAGAGGAAGGTCTTAACAGAAGGAGAAAATCTGAGTTTCAAAGCGAGTAGTTGGAGGTTCTGATAAATAACTTATTGCATAGGGGTAATGGTATCTGTGGTTGATAAATTTATGTGTGAGTGTACTGAGGAGTTGAGTAGACCTATCACTGTCTGGTAGCCATTTTCCTTTGCTGAGAGTGGGAGGTTCTGATAAACAACTTATTGTATAGGGGTAATGGTATCTGTGGTTAATAAATTTATGAGTGTGTGTGCTGAGGAGCAGAGTAGCCATATCACTGTCTGGTAGCCATTTTCCTTTGCTGAGAGTGGGAGGTTCCTGGATTCCATGCTACCACATGCCAGTAAACACATATCCTTTCCCCTCATGCCTGAGGTGAGGGCCAGCAATATGCAGCATTTCTACCATGTAGCACACTAACTTGAGGTACTGGGTGCCATAGATTGCACTCATGTACCACACCATCAACTGCCAGGTCATGTGCAACACCCAGGGGATTATCATGAATATTTGTGCATGCTGGCAGCCCTGGCAGTTATCAAGACTCCCATATCTGGCATTTATCACAGCTGTACCAGATGTTTGCTAAGGTGGAGCATCCTACATGACCATTTACTGGGGGATGTTGGCTACACACTGAAACTGTGGATGATGACACCGATCAAAAATGCATACACACCCACGGAAGAATACCATAATAAGGCAAACACACAAACTAGGAACATCATAGAGCATGTGTGTGCTTCTGAAGTCACAGTTTTGGTGCCTTGATATATCTGGTTGAGACCTGCAGTAGTACCCAGCCACATGTGCACATATGTTCACAGTATGTGCCATGCTACACAATATGATCCTGTGGAAACAGCTGCAGCAGGATCAGCTAAGGGAAGGGATGGGATACACAGTCCCCCACCACTGCATAGGTCACCACAGCCACATCATAGGAGAACTCGGAGGAAGAACCCTCTGATGATGTCTATATAGGCAGACATAGGCATGCCCAGTACACCCTGGCTTTGGCTAAGAGAAAACGCATAGCACATTCACTCACAACTTAGGACCCTAGGGACTGACACCTTACTCCTACTCACATACATATAGTAAAATTGTTGATGCCAGGCAACACACACAACCTTTACCTATCCATGTATTGGCTGTGTAGTATGTGCATCACACAGAGTCAGCCCTGAACTACAGTCCTGTCAAGTGCTGCATTCACAAGGTAAGTACCTAGCCTCCACACCACTTGTAAGGATTACTATAATATGGTAGCATATGTATGGATCTACTGCATTTACACAAGGAAATATATAATCATACAAGACTAAACAAACTGTGATATATGTACATGTACAGTGTACAGACACAGTTCTTTTACCATGTTATAAGGAGTAACACTGTCTTCAAAATGAGGTATTACTTGGCGCACTGACATGCTCCCTTGCAAAGTTATTTACCAAAATATGAAAAAAATCATAATTTCCATAACCTAAGTCTGAAACAAACTGATATCTGCACATGTTTACAACATACAGGCACAATTCTTTTACCATGTTGGAAACAGCAATATTGTCTTCAAAATTAGGTATTACTTGGCACATTCAGATGCTCCCTTGCAAAGTTATTTACCAAAAGATGAAAAAAAATCATAATTTCCATAACCTAACTCTGAAACAACCTTTGATATCTGCACATGTATGCAACATACAGGCACCATTTTTTACCATGTTGGAACTATCAATACTGTCTTCAAAATGAGGTATTACTTGGCACACTGACATGCTCTCTTGCAAAGTTATTTACCAAAATATGAAAAAAAAATCATAATTTCCATAACCCAAGTCCTAACAAAACTGATATATGTAGATGTGTACAGCATTCAGAAGCAGTTTTACCATGTAGACACATATGATTGTAAATATACACATTCTTGGTGTAGCCAGCATACTGCTGAATGGGTACATGTAAAGAGAAAAAGCAAGGTAAGGACCATCACTCCACTCATGAACCCAGGACAGGCATGGGACTTCAGTGGCAAGCAAGGCAATCTCATCTGTCCAATAGCAGTGCTGGCTACCCACTCAGACAACCGATAACACTGCAGTCTCATGACCTCCTTCAGTGTCAGCAGTTTGCCTTACCTATGCGTTTTCTCTTCACATGTGTCCATTCAGCAATGGACCTAAGGGATCAAGTTCTGTATTAGTAAACCCTTCCCGTAATCTAAACTCTACACATGCTCACCTATGACAGTATCACTATGGGACTGAGCTGAAGAGTCTCCAAGTTCCCAACTGCGATCCAGGTGGATCATAAGATCCATGATGGCTGGGTATGCCCCCCCCCCCCCCCGGCAATGCATCCACCAACACAAGATTCTGCGATGGAACAACTTAGGGTTTTCCTTTCCAGTTATTCCCAGAACAGCAGAAGACAGTCTTACCTTACCTGAAATACTGCATGGTTGGACAGTGACAAGGGGGCACAGAAAGAGCACATGTAAAGAGAAAAAGCAGGGTAAGGACCGCTGATATACTAATATGACAAGGACAGGCATGGGGCTCCAGATGTTGGTTATCTGAAGTGTCTTGTAATTATGCTAGCTGCCCACTCAGACTACTGATACCACTATTGTCTCACAACCTCCTTCAGTGTCAGCAGTCTGCCTTACCTCTGCCTTTTTTCTTTGCATGTGCCCATTCAGCAATGGACCTAAGGGATGACGGACTGAAGTAACTCACTAATTGCTGCCCTGACCTTCATACATTTACTACCCTCATCTACATACATTGACTACATGTGAAGGGAGGGAAAATGAGTGGAGAGCTACATCAAGGCAACATGTCAAAAGACCAAGACTGACCCAGGCTGTGTCTTTTTGTATGTGTCCTCTCCCAGAGGGAAACATTGCACCACAGTGGCACCCCCAAGGCCATGCTCACCTATGACAGCAGCACTATGGGACTGAGCTGAAGAGTCTCCAAGTTCCCAACTGTGATCCAGGTGGACCATAAGATCCATGATGGCTGGGTATGCCCCCCACGTTGCATCCATCAACACAAGAGCAGTTGGCAAAAATGACTGAAGAGGGACCTTCCTAGCCTTGGTGCTGAAGGGCTTGGCTGGTAACTGACAAGGGGGCACAGAAAGGGCACATGTACAAGGAAAAAGCAGGGTGAGGTACTCTGCTTTACCTCTTCCTTTTCCATTTACATGTGTCCTTTTGATAATGGCCATAATAAGTGGAAGAGAGGAGCTAATGTAAACCCTGTTGCCATGACCTGCATACATTGACTACACCTCAAAAGAGGGAGACTGACTGGAGAGCTACACCAAGACAACATGTGAAAAGAAACATTGCACCACAATGGCACCCCCAAGGCCATGCTAACCTAGGACAGCAGCACTATGGGACTGAGCTGAAGAGTCTCCAAGCTTGCAACTGCAATCCAGGTGGATCATAACATCCATGGGGGTGGGGTATGACACACAGTGATGCACCCAGCAGCCTGGACACAACTTTGTTGTACAGTGTGCACTACACATCTTACTGCTGTCAGCAATCTGCTAGGCCCTTATGGCCATTGTACTCACCAAAGCATTCTACACACAGGTTAATATTGCAGGTCGGGCATCCCCATGATGGTTCAGCACATTTACCCTTGCTGGGACAGTGTTTGCATTGTGACTTCCACCATTTGACTGGGAAATGTGAGCCTTATTCAAATTGTCTCATGGGCTCTGGGACAGCAATCTCAATGCATCTTTTCCTTTTCTTTTAGGTGGCCAGGAGGTGCATGCCTAGGTTTCTTCTAAACTGTAACTGGCTTGCCACAATAACACGGCCAGAATGTGAAAGCTCTCGGTGGCTACTACTCTCACGGAATAAAATGCAAGCATTCACTATGGCCATATCCCATAGGAACCAGAACAAGTACAGCCACCATTTCCTTGCCTTTTGTGCAATTTGATACTGCATCCTGAGCTGATCAGCTCAGTCTACCCCATTCATGTATGTGTTGTACATGTTTACGACTGGTGGACATGGCACTGAAGCTTTTGTCCGATTGTGTTGTCTCCTATGTATGCTGGAGACTGGCAAGGTTTGGTTACTATTAGTTGACAGCAGAAATACCGGGTTGCTATCTTTCCATTCAGTTGCAAGCAGTGGTCCACTCTGCAACTGCTTGTAGAACCCTCGAGGTGCTTTACCAATGGCCTGCCTGTTGAATGTTACAGGCTATCCTGACCTATTGGTGCACATGGTTCCACAGCGGTACAGACTATCTTGCAGCAGTTGCTGTGCCAGAGGGACAGATGAGAATAAGTTGTCAAAGTAAATGGGATGCTTCTTTCCAACCAGCCCCCGTGTTAGGTCGACCACAACTTGGTGCACCAGTCCAACCTCTGTGGTCTGCTCTGCCTTTCCAGTGTATTACTGGAATTCATGCACATAACCATTATGTGAGTCAGCCAGCACCCATACCTTAAAGTCATACCTCTCTGGCTTGCCAGGCATAAACTGTCTGAATGTCAGACGTCCACGGAAGCCAACCACGGCTTCATCTACTGCCACCTCACGATGCACATTATATTGTGTCCTACATGCATGAAGTACAGCATCCAGTATTGGCCGTACATGATGTAGCTTGTTATGACCCACAGAGCCCTGTGGCAGTCTGAGGTTTTTGTCATTGCAGTGGAAATACTGCTGAATTTTTATAAACATCTCTCGGGTCATGTACTCAGCAATTGGGAAAGGACCATACACATGGTGTGTTTCCACTACTGCCTGTATTCTGGAACATGTACAATAGACATGTATATTCTGACACCAAGAAATGTGCATATATCTCCAGGACAAACTGGACTCCACCGCTTATCAACCTTGCCTGCTGCAGCCTGCCTCTGTGCAGCATAGTGGTTAGTTTCATCAGCAATAACTGAGTAGAGTTTCTCTGGGAACATCAAATTGAGGAAGTCCATCTCTGTGCTGTCTGAATCCAGGTTGGTTACTGGGCCGACCGGGCACACAAACTCATCAATGCGAACTGGTGTTAGGCATTTCTCCCACAATATGTTATGTGGTGGGTATGCTCGCTGTATCTTTTTGGTTAGCCTCCCACACTGAAACAGAAACTATGGGATGGTTAAGAGATAGTACCCTGTGATCAGTTTCATTACCAACTGGTTTATATTCACTTCTGAGTGGAGTACTCACACACATTCCATGCTGAGTCACACTCAGATTTCTGCCTGACAAGGAGCTACTTCAGCTCAGATCTAGTGGACTTTCTTCATCCAAATCAACCTGCTGTGGGCTACGCCTAAACTCATGTATAGTAAGAGGCATATCACTACCTTTGTCAGCACTAGGCCTGGCCTGGGCAATGGAAGACTGAAAAGGTCTGCCAGTCAGGCCATGTCCTTGCTTTAACTCCAATAGAGGCAATTCATCCTCCGTGTCAAAATCGGATTCAAGTTGATGACCACTATTGTGTGTGCCATCATTCCTTAGCTGGGCTAGTGGCAATGTCATCCTCACTGTCATGGTCAGTTTCATCAACAGTGATGAGGTTGGGGCTGGCAGATTGTAGGGGTCTGTCAGGAATGGCTGGGACAGGGGCATCATCTTTATCAGCGATAATGGCCTTCTCACACAGACGTGCCAGTGGAATATCATCGGCATCATAATTGTCATCGTTACTCTGGTTTGCCTTACATTGGAAATCAAGGTCCATTTCCATTCAGACTCACTGGTATTACTGTCAAAATCAGTATCATCACCCAAATAAATGTTGGTTGACTTCTTAGCAGATGGCATCTTCACTGAGGTGTGTGATGTCTTTAAGGGTGAACGCAAAGCTATAAAACACAATGGTATAGAACAATATAATGTTACTCACCTGCACAGAGGCAGCTGCAAAGCAACAAAAAACAGGCACTATGTAGTGATTGATTTACACTGTTTCATCATATGCAGTTCAATTACATTAATTCACAAAGATATGAACCACATTACTAAAATGGATACTTGCATCTGTATGTTAGCTGTGAAAATACAGATAAAGAGAAGGAATGGAAATGTGCTTTCATCAGTTAGGTAATATTTGTGAATAACATCCACCAGAAAACTCACAATGAACCCTGGAACCTCAAACAGCCCTAGGGAGGAACAGCAAAGGACACAATCAGGCCAGTAGCAGAAGAGGTGCAATTTTACTGGCAGCCAATAAAGAGTACGCAGGATCAGAATAATATGATGCATTACTAATAAATAAAAATGTGATGCTATTACCACAGACTGCAGGCAGTTAAAGTGCTGTATCTGGAAGCCTCAGTTACAAGGCACAGGGAGAGTCAAGCATGGAGGGTAGCAATGCATGTAACCACTGCTCCACAGATGGAATCGAGTACTTGATAAGGGAACTATTCCAAAAGAAAAGGAGAACATAATAACAGATACGTTTAAGGATGAAACAAATGTCAAAACTATCCCCAAGATTCTTCACCCATCATATAAATTCTAGTTTGTCAGCACAGTGAACTATAGATGGTGACATGGGCTACCATTTCAACAGTCTTGTGGTACTGAGCATAAGTAGATTACAGATCATCCAGTTATAGATGCATCCCAACATAGCAACCATTTGGTTAGGGCAGGAATACATTTATGTGGGAAGGACAGAAAAGGTGTGCAACATTTGCAGAGCAATTACATTGCAACCCCCCCATCCCCTTACCCACATCACGTGCATCTAATCCAGCTTTAATAATAGGTGTGACCAAAACCTGCTTTAGAGTATAAGGAAAAATTCTGCCAGGAAAAGATAATACAGTTACCTGGCACTCAAAATATGACCAAGGTAACAGCTCCTCTGCAGGGCTGAATGTTGTCCTTATCAAATAGAAATAAATTAGCACATACACACAACACACACCACACACACCCACACTCATACCCACACACACCACACACACCCACACTCATACCCACACACACCACACACAGCACACACACCACACACACCACACACACACACACACACACACACCACACACACACACACACACACACACACACACACACACACACACACACACACACACACACACACACACACACACACACACACACACTCCTGGAATTTACTTAATCCTGATGCTGCGTTTAGCTAAACTACAGCTGCTGGTCAGGTTTGGAAACAGTGTATAAAAACTAAGAATGTATAAAGTTCCTCCAATCTTGTATGCCATTGACAACTCCTTAAGCAACCCTTCACACAATAACCTAAATGAAACACCCACAATGGCCTCTTCATTAGTATATCCTAGTATACACAAGCTCTAAAATAAAACATTTTCCATGTGACCCCTGCAGAAGTATATCCAAGTATGCACAAGTACCAAAATGAAACATTCCCTGCAAGGTAGCTCCATGCTGGTAGTAGTCAGCAAGTAATAACCTTTATTTCACTCAGGCAACTACTGAGTATAATCAGAAATGCAATAAGCCAAGCCAACCTTTCAAACCCAAGCAACCCCTTCAGTAGAATGTAGAGGTATGCACAATCAACAAAATTCAACACTTCCCCAAATGAAACGTCTGTAACATTTCCTACTATGTACAACCACCAAAATGAAGCATTCACCCAAGCGATCCCTTCAATATAATGTCTGCACAAGCACCAGAATGAATGATTTCCCCAAAGCAACCATTCAGTAACATCTCCTGGTATGTATAAGCACCAAAATGAAACATTCAGAAATGAACCCCATAATGTGCAGGTGGAAAACTGCTGCACATTACCTGTTGAGAAGACATTCGTTATATTTCTGGTACAGGTATAATATAAGACCGAGTCATTACCATCTGTTAGGACAAAGACCAGATTCCCGTATTATCCATCTGTTAGGACAAAGACCAGATTCCCGTATTATCCATCTGTTAGGACAAAGACCAGATTCCCGTATTATCCATCTGTTAGGACAAAGACCAGAGTAATTCAGTCGAAGTAGTACAGCACACTTTAAGCGGTTTCGTCCAACTGAATCGCTGGACTTCCTCAGATAAAATGTAATTAAAATTCATGGATTTAAATACAGCTCTAAAAAGGTCAGGTGACCTACTCATTATATATTTAAAGAAAAATAACTTGTTTAAATACAAATCCATTGTGAATATATTAAGTTAATTGTGTTCGTTAAAACAATTATGTTGTTTAAAAACGTTTTACAGCCAGCCAACTAAAATATTTTCCACAAAAAACTTATTCTTTTTAAACTAAATATTTACCTACATGTGAAAACATTTATGTAAACATATAAATGTAAAAATATATTTATGAAGTATAACTTTGTGAATCTAAACATATACAAGACTAGATATTCTATGTTTTAAGCATCTGAACTATCTTGATTCTGGTCAGATAAATATATATACATGTACTTTACCCCCTAACCACTTATCATGTATACCGTTCCCCATGCGGTTCCAGCAATGTGAATTTAGTGATGTCACACTGGGAACACACTTATATTCGAGGGAACCAGGAATTTCATAATATTATTAAAGTTTATACAAGATACCTGGATGATATCTTCATGTTAATAGATGGAAATAAGAAAATAGCAAATAGGTTAGTCCAATGGTTAAATACTACATCAGACTTTCTGTATTTTACATATGCTTTTGAAGAACATTCCATATCTTATTTAGATGTTGAATTAAATAAAAACAGGGAACATAACTTGGAAGCTAAGATTTTTAGAAAATCTACTTATTCCAACACCTTCCTGCACTACACAAGTGCACACCCTTTTCATCAGAAGCATCCATAGATCAGATTAATATTGACCCTAGGGGTGGCCCTCATTTTGTATTATTAGAGAAATTAGAATTAATTTAGCAATTTGGCAAATAAAGCTCAATGCCTATACATATCCAGGCCTTAATGACAAATGTTCCATTATGTGCTTACTAAAATTAAAAAGTATAGAGAGGTGAATTGTATATTTACATATAAGTATATATTATATCTTACTGAGCATTGGATATACCATGGAACACAGTGAAGACAGTCAAAACATGGAGAACTGGACGTCCCTCCAAAATTGATGAAAAGATAAGACAAGACAAAAACTGGTCAGGGAGGCTGCCAAGAGACCTACAGAAACACTGAAGGTGCTGCAGGAATTTGAGGCAAGTACTGGTTGTGTACTACATTTGACACCAATCTCCCATATTATCCATATGTCTGGACAATGGGATAGTGTTGTAAGACAGAAACCTTTTCTTACACAGAAAATCATCCAGGCCCGGCTAAAATTTGCAAAATAATACATCAAGTCTCCCAAAAGCATGTGGGAATGTGTGTTATGGTCTGATGAGACCCAGATTGCATTTTTGGGGCACAATTCCAGAAGATACATTTGGCACAAAAACACCACTTTGCATCGCCAAAAAAACACCATACCCACGGTGGTATGGTGGTAGCAGTATCATGCTTTGGGGTTGCTGGTTTGGTCAATTCGGGTAAGACTAACAGGAAACTACATTTGTATTTTTAACTTTGCTTACAACACTCAAAATACAAGTCCCCCCAAGAACTGCCAGATTCACTCTACTTGCCAAAACCCAAGTTACATAATCAGCTACCCACTGCTGGAAGGTCCACTTATTTTCTATGGCCATCACTATATGAAATTCTAAACACATCAAATTAAAACTACTAACGAGGATCAGCATGTGAGGTACACCAGGCCAGACACCATAGACAGTCTAGGCTGCAAAACAAAAAATGCTGAAAATTGTCTAGAAATAATCAGACAAAATGAAAACAAGAAATAGTGACAAACTTGTTACTTTTTCCTTTCCCGTGCTACTGCTTTAAAGTTCCTAAAGATGACATGTTTGATCTTTGTAATACAAAATGGGTATGTTGCACTGAGCTGAAAAAGGCAACCTAAAGACTCAAATCATAAAACGTAGAGAAAGAGTGCTACACAAGTTCACCAGAATGGGAGTTTCTGTGCAAGATTAACGTTTCAAAAATGGCCAGACCAGTCGTGAATAACCTGCAGTTATAAAGGACTATATGTAACATTAGGCAGTTATGCTATGACTTACCTGGACACTAAAGTCAATGGCAAATAGGAGCAATGGCAGAATTTTATTTATTATTTTATTTATTTTACATTTGTTGAACGGGCTAGTCCAACTGGATACATGTCCATTTTCAGTAGAGGCCCAGGGATTTGAGCTCCACATTAAACTAATAAAACAGGACAGCAAAAAGTCAAAAAATATCTCAAAACATTATTCATGAAGATTTTCAGAATTAAGGTACAGAAAAACAATTGTGGTTATTCCAAAAGGAATTATGGTACAGGTCCAACATCATACAGCATTTGTATGAGGGAAGCAAAGCTGGCACAATCTTACCTTATTACCTGGTTCAGGGTGAAACAGTCTGTAGAAGATACTCACACAGACATATCTATATATGTATATATCTGTGTGTATATACAGGAAGGAAAAAAGCAGGGGTAGGCAGTTGATGAAGAATAAGGGGGGTTGCTTGCAATGACTCCAAGCAGAGAGAAACACAACCTGGCTGGTGCATTCATCAAAGTGATAACGACTTCTAGTTATGTGAATAACACTGACAGCAGCTGAGACTTTTCCCAGACAAGTGATAATGACACTGCTATATTGTAACTGCATGTATTGGTAATGTGATAATGACCTTCCTTTCATTACTGCAAAGGTATGCATGCTGAGATACAGGTGATAATTGCTGCACATAACCTGTTGAGTAGGCATTCACTATATTACCTTGTGCAGCTGTTATGTAACACAGACTCAGTATCATCAGTAAGGAGAGGACCTGAGTCATTCAGTCAAATAGTATAACACTTAGATATTACTGTGGCCCCTCCCACCTAAATTCCACACATGACTGACAGACAGGATAAATGCAAAAAAAAATATGGTAGCTCCATGCCACTATTAAGCCACCAAAATGAAGACATCTTTGCTAACAGTTTGGATTTTATGGGATAAAATCAAAACTCTCAACGGGAATCCATACAGTGCAACTAATATTCACCTTTGTTATAGTAATTTGTGTAAAATGAGTATGAAGAGACAGTGCAGAAGCTTGTAACTAACCCACTCTTCTAGCAGAAGTAAAAGCCACTACATGAATCATTTTTAAATCAGATATTTTTCATTTTACCACAGCACCTGGTTCAAAAGGACAAAGACTCACTTTTCCTTCAACAATGTTCAAATCTCTTGGAGGGATAGGATTCCTGATAGGAGGTCAGTCAATGAGAGTTCCCTTCAGAAATGTCAATGGCATAACTTAGAACCTTGATGTAAATTAGCAATGCACAGAGGAACAGCTTATTCCAGAGCCAATGATCTGAGACAGGTAACGTAGCACTGCTAAGACAGAAGCTGTGAAGGGGTCCAAACATTCGGAAGCAGCTCACAAAGAAAATGCACCATTTCACTTTTGTACATGTTTCTAGTACTAGACCTCTGGGTGGAATTAACTATTTGGACTATTTTGGCAGAGCACTAGAGTCCCTGGCCTCTAACTGGAGCAAATTAAAGTTCTAAGACTTAATGTAATGATAAAGCTGCACTGGCAGTTTCATATCTCTAAGAGTGGTATGATTTAGTCCAGCTCACAAAACTTTCCCAGAGTTAGCCTCTCCCCATTATCAATAATACATGGCACATAAGGGCAACTCTGAATCTCTGAAAGCCCACATAAAATCAGACAAAAGGCAGGGACAAACATTAACCAACACCAGCACTTATGAGAGAGCTTTGTCTGTAGAAACAACTGATGCTAAAGGGATTATGCCTGGCAAGCATACAAAAACCTTATCCATCCTGCTAAGCCTTACACAGAATAGTTAACACATAATACATCAATTAATTTCACCAGTTACAACCCTTCTGACTACCTCGTCTAATAACTCTTGTTGTTAGATACTATCTTTGTATCCATGACCTATAACCTCAGCCTTCATTCTACCTTGTGCAACTTATTATTTCATTGCACTCCTTAGCTGTAGTCATAAAATCACTTCCTTTACTATTATTTTCTCTTGTGGCTGCCTATCCCACTGTAAACCTTCAGGAAAGCAAACTAATAATTTCCATTATAACTTAATGTCACTGGGTAGATATATTGGCTAGGGTATGCTCTCACCTACCCTCTCCAACTCAGTTCTCAGTCCTTGGTAGCCACAAACACCTCCTACTGCAATTGTAAGCCCTTGGTAGCAACAGGGGAAACATCCCCTACCTATATCCCTGTACATTTTGTAGTCCATCTCACAGTGCCTGGTGGCAACAAGTGAAATCTACCAATTTTACCTGTCCTGTCTGCCCTATTTAGTCACACTCAGTGGTGGCAGCAAAGACATTTTATTTTTCTTTCCTTTGGTTTTCTTCTCTTCACTTCCTTATTTGCTTTCTACTTCCAATTCCAAAATTCTCAACATGTCAGCAAAAAATAATGGTATATAATAATAAAATTAACAGAATAAAAGGTTGGGCATCAGCATGCCCTTTCTGCACAAGGTGAAGTAAAAAAAAGTCTACTAACTGTAATCTCCCGGTGACTTAAACACACACACACACACACACACACACACACACACACACACACACACACACACACACACACACACACACACACACACATACATACACACACACACACACACACACACACACACACACACACACACACACACACACACACACACACATACACACACACACACACACATACATACACACACACACACACACACACACACACACACACACACACACACACACACACACACACACACACACACACACACACACACACACACACACACACACACACACACACACACACACACACACACACACACACACACACACACACACACACACACACACACACACACACACACACACACACACACACACACACACACACACACACACACACACACACACACACATACATACACACACACACACACACACACACACACACACACACACACACACACACACACACACACACACACACACACACACACACACACACACACATACATACACACACACACACACACACACACACACACACACACACACACACACACACACACACACACACACACACACACACACACTACGACAGCTGGTACAAAAGGTAAAATGTGGGACAGTTGAGAGGAATGTTGCACTTGTTTTCAGCTTTTTTTATACGAGTGATCAAAAGTAGAAATCCCGATATTCTGAAACGAACATATCAGGATTTTATTGAAAGATTAACCCCGAATCTGTGATTAATACAGCTGTCAGGATTGAAAACAAGAGAAAAAAATATGCACACCCTCTAAAGCAAAATTCACATTTGCCTTCCATTCTCCCACCCCCTAACAGTTATCAAGGCCTGAGCAAATCATTGTTTTGCTGCTGTAATACGCCACTCAACACGTGAATCTGAAATTAAAGCATAGTTTATAGCCACAGTAAGAAATGTATATAAAATAATTAGATACAGGTAATTGGTGCCGGCAAGCCTGTGAAAGCATAACTGCTTTGCGTGATAGTAGAATGCTTGTCAGCCAGCGAACTTCAGATGCTCACGGAGAATAAAGCATTTATTGCCCTTTCTCCATGGATGAACCTCAGTGGCTAACAGATAAGGAGGATGGTAATGCGGGGTAGAGTTTTTGTCCTTCGTAAACATTATAACAGAGAGGAGAAGTAAAAGATTGAAAGGATCATTGGCCTACTGCAGATTAAATCTCATAATATTTATTTATTTATTTTATTTATTTATTGCAGTTGGTTTACCAGGATAGTCCATTGGGCCAGAATGAACCCATTTTCAATGGAGTCCTGGGGAGAAAAGCTCCAAACAATCAAGATTACAGTAGGTTATGAATGATAATTATACAAATGTAAAAAATATGAAAGATAATTATACAATTTAAAAAACAATTCAAGCAAACAATAACAAATAGTACACAAAAGTTACAAACTAATACAAAGTAGTGATTGAAACTAACAGATGATACAAACTAAAAAGGAATAGTGCAAGTAAATATTTAGAAGTCATTTTGTCCTAGGATTCAAACAGTTAAATGAGCAGCATCATATAGTCATGCAAATATCATAATAATATTCATGCAGATATCATAATAATAAGAATGGATGAGTTAGGAGTAATGAAACAGAGGAATGCTGGTGTAATCAGGGGAAGTAAGGAGGATGGGAAATGCCAGTGCTAGTTATGTGGGATGGGAGCAAGAGCATTCCCAGAGGGATACTAGATGAGAATGAAGAGATTTTTTAAAAGTAAAACGGTTGGAGCTGATACGAATGGATGGTGGCAGGGAGTTCCAGAGGCGTGCCAGACCATAGGATAGAAGATTTTTGCCTGGGGGACGAGTTGGTTTGTACACTTCTAGAAGATTTTGGTTATTAGACCTTAATATTCTACCAGTTAGGTGCATTTTAAAGGCAGTAGAAAGGGAGGGACAGAGAGAGGGGTTGAAAATCAGTTTGTGTGCAAGAGTTAGTTGAGTATAGGTGAGAAGATTTGGTAGTTCTAGCCATTTTAGTTTTTGGAGAGATGAGCAATGGTGGGTAGAGGACTTATGGCTGGTGGCAAACTTTGCAATTTTGTTGTAGCAAGAGGAAAGTTGTGTTTTCAGAGAGGACTGCAGATTATTCAGAAGTGGAGCTCCATAGAGAAGGGAGGGGATAAGAAAGGAAGTAGAGAGAGTAATTTTGGTGGCAGGAGTAAGGTAATGATTTTGTTGATAGAGCATACCGAGTTTTTGATGTGTTTTTTTGATATTTAGTTGTAAATGAGAGTTGAATTTGAGCTGGTTGTCAATTTGGACCCAGAGTAATTTGGTCTCTGAGACCAGTTCCAGAGGTGTGTTATTTTGACTAGTAATAGAGAAAGTGTTTATATTGAGGGATGTGACTTTAGAGGGTGTAAAAACCATTAGTTTGGTTTTAGAGGCATTGAGTGCTAGGTGATTTCATTTCATCCATTGCTCAGTGGTTGAAAAGCATCTTGAGTAAGCTTTAGAAGTGTAGGGATAGATGTGGCAGAGCAGATAATAGTTGAATCATCTGCATATTGGATGATGTTTGAGAAAGGGATAGAGTTGCGGAAGTCATTTATGAATATATTAAAGAGGAGGGACCCAATATGGAACCTTGGGAACTCCGTTGGGGTATTAAGAAATGAGGAGGTGGCCTTTTTCCATTTTACTGCTTGAAATCTGTGGGATAGGTAGCTGGAGAACCAATTCAAAGATGAAGGAGATAGGTTAAGTTTTGAGAGTTTAGTTAAAAGCAGGCTGTGTGAGATAGTGTCGAAGGCCTTAGAGAGGTCTAGTAATAGGGTAGAGATAAATAGACCAGAGTCCCGGGCTTTGTTAATAGTTTCAAGGAAGGAGAGGAGGGCTGTCATAGTGCTGTGATTAGGTCTGAATCCATGTTGTGTGGGAGTTAGTAGGTGATTATCTAAGAGATGTGGTAAGAGTTGAAGTTGGATACACTTTTCAAGGAGTTTAGAGATGGGAGGCAGGATAGCAATGGGGCGGAAATTAGTAACATTGTTATTGTTGCCCCTTTATGTAATGGGATGATAAAGGCCTTTTTCCAGATTTGGGGTACTGTACATTCTTGGATAGAGTGGTTGATTAGAATGCTAATGGGGTAGGCAATTGCTTCAGCTGCTGTGCTAAGAAAGAAAGAGGGGATATTATCAGGATCATTAGTGCATGGCTTCAGTTTTAGAAGGAGTTTTTTGATGGTAGAAGTGGGTATAGGCTTAAGTGAGAATAGTGGGGAGTGGGAAGAGGGGGTATTAGGGGGTGAAGAAGGTGAGGAAGTGAGAGTAGGAGAAGAGGAAGAAGGTAGAGAGTTAGTGGGTGAGAATGAGGGAGTGGTAGCAGTGCAGGGCAGAGTATTGGTAGGGGGGGTTGGGGTGAGTTGGAGCATGTGATATTGTTAGGGAAAGAAGAGGTTAATTTAGAGATGGATTCAATGAAAAAAGAGTTAAATTGTGTGGCTAGGTCAGTATCAGGAGTATTAGGGTCTGGGGTGGGGGTGTCTGGTTTGCTGGGGTTGAGGAGGTTAGAGATACTTTTCCAGAATTTCTGAGGATTTGTTTTGTTATTGTTTTGGAGTATGGAGAAGTAATTTTGTCAATCAGAGATATGAGTTTTTTTACTTTATTTCAAAGTGTTTTGTATTCATTATGGTTGAGGGTGGTCCTATTTTTCTGGAAGTGTGTCCAGGCTTTATCTCTATGCCGCATTATTGCTAGTGTGTTATTGGTAAGCCATGGGGCAGTTTTAATTTTTACTCTCTTTGTCCTTAAGGGAGCATGAAAGTCTAGAACTTTTAAGAATGTTGAGTTGAAGTGGGCAACTGCATTATCTAGAGACAATGTTTTTAGACAGTCCCAGTTTATTGCTTTTAGGGAATTAGAAAAGGTTGATGGATTAAAGGTTTTTGATTCCGGATAGTAATAAAATTATGGGTGCGATGTAGGAGTAAGGGGAGACGATGAGTGAAAGTGGGTAAGTGGTCACTGAGAGGATCTGGAAGAGTACCACTGTCGGAGAAATAGTGGGGATGAGAGACTAGAATCCAGTCTAGAATACTGCCACTAGACAGGATTTTTGATGGGCGTGTTATAGAGTTGATTAGCTGTGAAAAATTGTAGAGGTTGATGCTAAGTGGGTTTGTAGGAGACTGAATGGAGGCCCAATTAATATTCATGTCTCCTAAGATTATTGTTTCATTGCTAATGTTGGAGAGCCAGGAGAGGATGTCTTCGAGTGTAGAAATATTATCCCCTGGGGGGATGTATAGGGAAGCGATACATATGTATTTGTGTTTGTTAACTTGAAGTAGTGTTAGGAGTAGTTCAGCATTATTAAACTGAGAAGTAGGTTTGTTATAGGGGGTAACTGACAGGGAGGATGAGTAGAGGAGAACTACTCCACCCCCTTTTTTGTGGGACCTGTCTTTTCTAATGATAGAATAGTTTGGAGGAATTATTTCAGAATCTTTTATATGGGATTTTAACCATGTTTCTGAGATGGATAGGATGTCAGGTTTATTATGTATGAGCCAGGCGTGGAGGTTTGGGATTTTGTTGACTATACTTTGGGAGTTTAAGGAAGTAAGTAGTATGAACTTGTCTGTATTACTTGAGATGGGGTTGCCTGGGTTAGGATGGATATCACCTGATAATAGACAGGTAACCAGATATAGGATTAGATTAGAGAGGTAATTGGACAGTATAGTGAATAGATTAGGTTCTGTTATGATTATGGAATATTTACTAGCTACTATGGGTGTAGAATGTTTGTGAAAGGTGATCAGTTTATATGGGAAAAATAGAAGGTTTTTTATGGGAAATAGGTGAGGAGAAATTGGGATGTGTGAGTTTGAGGGAGAAGAAGTAAGATGGTTAGTTACATGGAAGGGTTGTGAGTGGTACGACTTAATGGGCTGGGTGAGGTAGTAAAGATAGGATAAATTAAGAAGAAGAGGTAGTAAAAGGGAGATGAATGAGGGTTTAGGTAGCATGTTGAAATGGGGTTATTTACAAGAAAGATTTATGTGTAGAGGAGCTGGTAAGTTCTTAAATAGTGGAGAGAGAGTGGAGAGTTGTGTAAGGATGGGTATTGAAGTAATAATGGAAGATAATTGTCTAGGTGGGATAGTTTAGAAGAGGTGAGTGAGGGTAAATGTGGGCGGGAAACGGGAATTAGGTGTTCCCAGGTAGCAGGAGACTGATAGGTGTGGAATGGTAGTGGGTGTGGTTATGGGGTAATAAAGGTAGAGGTGTTGAGGGTGTGTGGGATTTGGGGGCAGGGTAGGGGAGCGGAGCGGGAAGAACCAAGGAGGGCAGGAGAGGATCGAGAACTTATCAGTGGAGTGTTGATTGCTTAAGGGTAAGTGGAGGGAACCTGGAATTAGTAGGTTAGAGTTAAATATAAATAGATTTATATTTAAGTAGTTCTCTTATTCCTTTAGGGGAAACCCCTTAATTATTGCCCTAACATGCTGCTTGTACTTGAGTTGTAAGCAAGGGGCGAGTAGTCCTAAAAAATTGGAATTTTAAATGTGCAACTAGGCAATGTGTGGGGAGGGAATTCTTGAATTATACTGCCACCTAGTGGCTTCAGTAGGGGGGGTGATGCCCTAGGGTGGAAAGGTTAACTATGAGAGCTCAAGCGAGTATGCTCGTAAGGAGGGATGTCCGTGCGTTAGCGCTAGCCAGAGGTTATGCTATTTAACAGTAAAAACATTTGGAAGTATGTAGACCTACACTTTGCACTCTAGCAGAGGTTAGGTTCTCCTTGCTTTCAGCGGGAGATTTCACTGTAGACTTTCAGGTCAGGAAAGGTAGATGGCCTGGAGACTGTTTCGGCAGAGGAACATACGTGTCCTGCCTAAGGCTTAAAGTGAGCTGTAAGAAAGGAAACCTATATTAAAATATTATACCACTAAAAATCTATTAGAGTCCAAGAGGTTAGCGTGGCGTGCCTGAGCTGCATAAGAATGACTGCAAGGTAAGAGCAATGGAAACTACACACTATGTGATTCAATTACACTACTTGTTCATGCTTATTCTAAGGCGTAACAGCATATGCATTGTATTAACCCTGGCAATAGCAGTAGAAATATATCCTGTGCAGTTTAAACACTCTAAAACAGATGAGGTCGCTTACCGTTTTACTTTAGTCTATACCAATGTGGACCCTACGATAAGCGCAGTCCAACATATTCAACATATATTTCATAGCAACATGTGAAACATTAACAACATTCTAAAACTGATACAGTTGCAGCAACAGACAAGATCTTAACATTCTAAACCTGATAGTGTTGCTTCCAGTATGTTGCGAAGCTTCGCTAATAGGGTCATTATATATATGATCTTAATGATAACTCTGTGTTAGGTTTGAGACATAAATGACTAAAACCATAAGCTGCCTTTGAATGTGTGATAGGATAAACTCTAACGCTAGTATATTATGCCCGACATTGCAAGTTGAAACAATGGTTAAATTGAAGCTAGTAGAGGTGGCGGGAAAACTC
This sequence comes from Protopterus annectens, assembly GCF_019279795.1. Taxonomy (NCBI): domain Eukaryota; kingdom Metazoa; phylum Chordata; order Ceratodontiformes; family Protopteridae; genus Protopterus; species Protopterus annectens. Next base: position 1,066,113,679 of record NC_056726.1, on the reverse strand, counting down.
CTTAGTTGAGTTTATAGCACAGTTAGTGAAGCGACCACGGTACTATGGTCATCAGTGCAAGTATTCAAAACAATAATCATTATGAATGTTAACAAAGAGTCATTTATCTTAACCAATCACTTACAGATGCTAATTGTATTAAAAACAATGTACACTAAGCACTTTCAGAATAACGGCTATGTTTGTTTAAAAAAAAGTAGCTTGTAACTAACACTAAACAGAAGAACGACTACGTTGGTTTACAAAAAGTAGTTTGTAACTAACACTGAAACACTTGTTTGTACTGACTCAAGGAAATAGGTAAATAGTACATTAAATCCAGAAGGAACAAACAGTAGTAGTTACCTACCGGCTAGCATGAACAGCAGGAACGGAGAGAAACCTAAGATGATAAGGCTGTGCTTGTTTTTAAAAATGGCGCCACAAGTGAGGGGCTCTATATATAGAGTTTAGTAGGGGTGGGGTAAGGTGAGGCACATGTTAAAGGAGGAGGTGGTATCGGTACACCTGGACCGTGCCCCTTGTTCTTGCAAGAAAAACTATCAGTTTACCAGGAATGGCTAGTGTTTGTGACACATTTGCGGTCAGTATCGTGTTTTCTTTAATATTAAGTAAAATAGATTTATATTTAAGTAGTTCTCTTATTCCTTTAGGGGAAACCCCTTAATTATTGCCCTAACATGCTGCTTGTACTTGAGTTGTAAGCAAGGGGCGAGTAGTCCTGAAAAACTGGAATTTTAAATGTGCAACTAGGCAATGTGTGGGGAGGGAATTCTTGAATTATACTGCCACCTAGTGGCTTCAGTAGGGGGGGTGATGCCCTAGGGTGGAAAGGCTAACTATGAGAGCTCAAGTGAGTATGCTCGTAAGGAGAGATGTCCGTGCGTTAGCGCTAGCCAGAGGTTATGCTATTTAACAGTAAAAACATTTGGAAGTATGTAGACCTACACTTTGCACTCTAGCAGAGGTTAGGTTCTCCTTGCTTTCAGCAGGAGATTTCACTGTAGACTTTCAGGTCAGGAAAGGTAGATGGCCTGGGGACTGTTTTGGCAGAGGAACATACGTGTCCTGCCTAAGGCTTAAAGTGAGACTTTGCACTCTAGCAGAGGTTAGGTTCTCCTTGCTTTCAGCGGGAGATTTCACTGTAGACTTTCAGGTCAGGAAAGGTAGATGGCCTGGGGACTGTTTTGGCAGAGGAACATACGTGTCCTGCCTAAGTCTTAAAGTGAGACTTTGCACTCTAGCAGAGGTTAGGTTTTCCTTGCTTTCAGCGGGAGATTTCACTGTAGACTTTCAAGTCGGGAAAGGTAGATGGCCTGGGGACTGTTTTGGCAGAGGAACATACGTGTCCTTCCTAAGGCTTAAAGTGAGACTTTGCACTCTAGCAGAGGTTAAGTTCTCCTTGCTTTCAGTGGGAGATTTCACTGTAGACTTTCAGGAAAGGTAGATGGCCTGGGGACTGTTTCGGCAGAGGAACATACGTGTCCTGCCTAAGGCTTAAAGTGAGACTTTGCACTTTAGCAGAGGTTAAGTTCTCCTTGCTTTCAGTGGGAGATTTCACTGTAGACTTTCAGGTCAGAAAAGGTAGATGGCCTGGGGACTGTTTCGGCATAGGAACATATGTGTCCTGCCTAAGGCTTAAAGTGAGACTTTGCACTCTAGCAGAGGTTAGGTTCTCCTTGCTTTCAGCGGGAGATTTCACTGTAGACTTTCAGGTCAGGAAAGGTAGATGGACTGGGGACTGTTTCGGCAGAGGAACATACGTGTCCTGCCTAAGGCTTAAAGTGAGACTTTGCACTCTAGCAGAGGTTAGGTTCTCCTTGCTTTCAGCGGGAGATTTCACTGTAGACTTTCAGGTCAGGAAAGGTAGATGGCCTGGGGACTGTTTGCAGAGGAACATACGTGTCCTGCCTAAGGCTTAAAGTGAGACTTTGCACTCTAGCAGAGGTTAGGTTCTCCTTGCTTTCAGCGGGAGATTTCACTGTAGACTTTCAGGTCAGGAAAGGTAGATGGCCTGGGGACTGTTTCGGCAGAGGAACATACGTGTCCTGCCTAAGGCTTAAAGTGAGACTTTGCACTCTAGCCGAGGTTAGGTTCTCCTTGCTTTCAGCGGGAGATTTCACTGTAGACTTTCAGGTCAGGAAAGGTAGATGGCCTGGGGACTGTTTCGGCAGAGGAACATACATGTCCTGCCTAAGGCTTAAAGTGAGCGGCTAGCATGAACAGCAGGGATGGAGAGAAACCTAAGATGATAAGGCTGTGCTTGTTTTTTCAATAATACTAATGCATTATGCCCAGGCACTCTGTTTGATATGACCATGTTTGTAATTTTAAAGGCTATTGTTGATGGTGGTGGCAGTGGACTGAATAAAAGGTGAATGCTGATTCTGAGCTTGTTGCCTTGTCTAAAACCTGCCAGTTTATAAAACGATCATTAACGTTCACAGAGCAGGCGCATATCTTGTGTATCATGTTTTGTTGACATCAGTGGTGCGCTGCCTTCCACTGTTGTTCCCAGCCTGTGTATTGTACAGTACCTGAGGACTGACACCTTCTGGTTTCAACCAGGGATTCATTAGTACCCAAGATAGTGGGCTTTTTGACTTCTAGCTAGGCTTTTTATAAGCGGGGAGTTTGTACCCAATACTGTTAATACTAACAGTAGCTTTTTGTATGAGGTTGTGCAGATCGTCAAAGGCATTTCTGTTTATGTTCTTTAACATAAACAGTGTTGAAAATATGACACCGGAATAGTACATCATGCAAATTGCAGTAAACAATAATAGTACTTATACTCCCAATTGTGGCTATGCTGTTACTGATATGGGACTCATTGAATAAATAAACTTACTCACACACTTGTAAAACATATAGCTTACCTGAATTATCAAGAAAAGCACTTCCTGGAATGAGCAGTAAACCAAGGAACTCCGCAGAAGAAAGCAGTGATGCTTTTTCAATAGCGATCTGTGGAAGTCATGCCCAGAATAAATAGAGTGATCCAGTAGCAGGTACAATCTGCAAATATCAGCAGAAAAAGAGAAAATACATTCTGCTGGACCCTCTATTTATTTGGTGAAAACAATAGAAACATAAGTCGGGGGTGGGGGTGTTATGCAGGTTGTGGCTTGGATTGCAATAATCCGATTGGCTGCCACCACCTGCTTTCTCACACACTTAGAAATCCGATTTTCTCAACAAAGTTTAATGTGAATAGCTACTAAATACATGCTGAATCATAACTGTATCATTTAAATAACAACTTCAGTTACGATTTCAGCATGTGTTGAAGTGAGCACAGCAAAATATCACCATTAAAATTTCCTGCGCATATGGAAGGCACTTAGAGGTAAGAGCCTGAAATTCCTCTCGTCTCATAGCATGCTCGGATGTAAGCACAGAGGTGCTATGAGACAGTACTCAGGGGTAATGAGTTAATACCTGCACTATTATGCTCTGTAGTACTACATTGTGATATATAGAATGCTCTATACACTGTTGTCACTATGACAGACCTGTTGAAAACCCAACCTCATATAGTAGGACTTGAGGAAAGTACTCTTCCCACTAACAGCTGTAGTTACTTGTAAATAAACTCTCATTACAATGCAGTCTCATCAGAAATGGTGAGGTACACTATTGACATTAGTGTAGACTCTGTACTGTTGACACATGTGACACTCTTTACTGTCCTGACAATACTGACACATCTATCATTGTGGTCACACATACAAGGCATAGGTATGAGTCTAACATGTATGCAGTCAGACAATATGTGTGAATTTGGCACTCATGCCAACAGTACAGCAATGCAGGCAGCAGGCCTGGGATGACAATACTGACACATCTATCAGTGAGGTCACACCTACAAGGCATAAGTATGAGCCTAACATGTATACAGTCAAACAATATGTGTGCATTTGGCACTCATGCCAACAATACAGCAACGCAGGCAGTAGGCCTGGGGTGACAATACTGACACATCTATCAGTGTGGTCACACCTACAAGGCGTAGGTACAAGCCTAACATGTATACAGTCAGACAATATGTGTGCATTTGGCACTCATGCCAACAGTACATCAATGCAGTCAGCAGGCCTAAGATGACAGTCTAGGGATTACATTGCTGTAAACATACATCTATAACAAAACAGTGTCATGCTTACCAGGAACAGGACCATGGGCTTGTACAATACCCAACGGACTTGTGAAAAGTTGAGGGAGAGGTAATGTTAGTACCACCACATGTTCCACCATCACATGGTAATGCATCCATGTATCTCACATTTATAGTAGTTACTGTGTTAATTTTTATAGTGGTCAAAATTTGAGCAAGACAGTCAAATTACAGTTAAACTCTTCTCCCCCCAAAACAGACAGACCTGACACCCACGTAAGACTCTGTACACTCTGACACACTGAATGCTACAATATTGCAGTGCTGATCAACCTGAGTTTACCTGCATGTACTCTGCTGTGGAAACTGTGGCACCCACATCCACGATGTAGGGTGTGATGAATGCCTGGAAGATGCCGTGTGTGCCTAGATTTGCCAAGAATTTCTCTGTGGCTGAGAGTGGTTGTACCACTGCAGGCACTCCACTGGTGGTGCCACGATCCCTGGCTAAATCTGCTGCTCTTCTGCATGCACCATTGATCATGTCATATGCTCGTATGTCCTGTTCTGATGACCTGTGGCACTGACATCATGGACAAGGTTAGCTCGCAATGCCTCCCGCTGTTCCCTCTTGTGCCTCCTCCTGGAAAGTAGGACTTCAAGGTGCTGATGGAGTCCTTCTAGGGTCAACTCATTCTTTGCATCTGTGAAAGCTGCACACCATTGTGCATACATGTTTTGTGAAAGACAACAACATGAGAACGCATGTCAGGTTCAAATATGTGGAAGTATACTATGTGGAGATAGAGCAAGGACAGAATCACTGGCACTATCCACTGCTTGATCACACATGTCTTATTCCACAGTGTGCAAATATGCTAAGCATGTGGATACAACTAGAATACTATCGATAGTCAGATATTCTTTATGTGCCATGACAAATACTGCTGTACAATCATAACATCTACACTGCAGTCTATTGTAGTATATCCCCAAGGTCAACCCCCCTGATAATATGTGAAAACAACTGTGCCAAACAAATAGCAGTGTTCAATTACAGCCACTATAAAGAGGAAGACCCAAGAGCCCAGTGTACAAGACCAACAATATACATTCTACCTTTGAGGTGTTGCACATCCATTGTACTTGTAACAGATCTGGAGATCACTGACATGTCATTATAACTGTTCTAAGAATGACTTATTGCTATGATCACTATTCCCATTAATTATATTCACACATCTGCATCCTGATGTAAACAAAATGCTTACATAATTGATGGAGTGCAGTACTCCTCTGCTGATATGTGTTGATAGTTAATATTTTGCATATGTGTGTTCTGTGTGAGGAAGTCTCATACAGACTGGTTTCCCATAGCCAGTTGCTTGTCTTTTTAACATGCTTTCCATCAGCATGTGATTGCCTCTTAACCAGTCTGTGGTTCTGAAATGCTAACTGCAGCTAACATAGCTTCAAGCCAATAACATGTAACCACAGTATAATATATAAGGTCTTCGTGTAGATTAGGGGCCCTTTCTGATATGTTGTGCTGGCTAAGCTTCTGGTGTCATTCTAAGGGGATCCAGTGTCTGTCTGCCTGGGATGACATGATAGACAAGCCTTGCTGTTTTGACAGAGATGGGTTGTACCTGTCACCCCTAGGTTTTTGAATACTGGCCAAGGCTCTTGCCGTCCCCATAGTGCCTTTTTTAGGCAAGGCTCAAAGGACAAACCAACCACCGTAACCAGCACAGGTAACCAAAAACTAAGGGTAATGCTACTCAATGCCAGAAGTCTCAACCTCAAAATGCACACACTCGAGGCTCTCCTCAGCATGGAGAAAATTGATGTTTGTGCAGTGATGGAAACCTGGCTCAAGGCTCAAGAGAGCACCCCAGCACTGCCAGGTTACAATTCATATCATACCTTCCGGCCTCAGTTACCGGATCACAGTACAAAGGGCGGAGGTGTATCCATATTCATCAAGGATATCCATATCTCCAGGTTAGTAGCACAGCATGATGCCCCTGAGATCATCCATGCGCAACTATCAGCAGGCAAAACCACATTTCAATTTGTAGCCGGTTACAGATCACCCACCATGTCCCAAGATGCTCACTCTGCATTCCTTGAGACATTGGAAAATATAAAGGTCCTGCCCAACACCATAATCTTGGGTGATTTCAACTACCCTGGTATAGATTGGGTGAATTACCAATGTTCCAACTCCTATGCTCAGTGATTCATAGAATTTATAAATTCAAATACACTTGAACAACTAGTATGTTCCCCCACTAGAGGGTCAACATATTGGATTTAATGATCACAAATATGGGCGCCCATTGTACCATACCCATTATCACTCCCTCCTTGGTCAGATCCGACCACAAACTGATAACCCTGGACATCCTCACCCCTCCACCTCCCCCAATCAAAGAAACCATAGTCAAAAACCTTTCCAAAGCAAACTTCAAACTACTTGCATCCGAAGTGGAAAACTTCACTATTCCCTTGCAGAAGGATAATGATATCCAGGATGCGGAATCCTACACGAAGGCACTCTATATGCATCTTCAGGACTGCATGGACCGTGCTATCCCAAATAAAACCAAGACTCCTTCCTCAAGCAAGAAGAAACCAGTCTGGTGGACCCCGGCCATAAGCAAACTTTACAATAAAAGGAGGAGACTTATACAAAAAAAGGCCAAATCTCAAGTAGAAAAATCATCCCTGATCAGCATTAGTAAGAAATTAAGGGCCCTCATCAAGTCAACTAAAGCTAATTTTGAAAAGAAAGTTGCCAAGGATGCCAAGGATAACCATAAGGCCTTCTATGGCTACATCAAAAACCTAAATGGCAACGCTCAGGTCTGTTCTGAGCTAGTACAAAATGCAACAAAATACACTGACCCTTCTGACATTGCCAACATCTTGGCTGACAGGTTCAGTGAAAATCCCCCACCCCCTCACAACCTACAGGGCCTATTACCATTCCAGGGGATTGTGTAAGTCCAATTATTACTGATACGTTGGTTAACAAGGCTCTATCTAAAGCTAAAAACACTGCCTCCATGGGACCAGATGGTGTCCCAGGCTGTGTCATACGCAAGCTCTAAAAGGAATTAACCCCGCATCTTAATACCCTGTTCAGTCTCAGCCTCTCCACAGGATATGTGCCCATAGAATGGCACATGGCAACAGTGGTCCTGCTACACAAGGATGGGGCCACAACTGACCCTGGGAACTACCGACAAATAAGCCTGACCAGTCTGATCTGTAAGGCTATGGAGTGAATCGTTATGGAACTCATAAATGGAGAGATCGGGAACCTCCAGTCACTGGACCCCTCACAGTTTGGCTTCGTCAAGGGTAGATCATGCCTCCTGAACCTGGTGGATTTCTTTCAGACAGTTACTCAGGCTATAGATAAGGGAAAGAAGGTACACACGGCTTACCTTGACCTTGCTAAAGCATTTGACACCATTCCCCATTCAGGTATTATTGACAAGCTCACCAGCCTGGGCATAAACCCTTACATCACAAGATGGATCACAAACTAGCTCTCAGCCAGATCCCATAAAGTAAGAGTAGCGAGATCTATGTCTGAATCCAGACCAGTAATGAGTGGTGTGCTTGAGGGCTCTGTCCTGGGGCCCCTCCTGTTTGGCATATACTTCTCAGATGTACAGTGGCTGACTAAGTTTGCAGACGACTGCAAACTGGGTGCTATAATAGAGTCTCCAGCTGACATGGAGATCCTCCAGAAGGGCCTAAATGAGACTGATGCATGGTGTCAAAGCCATGGTCTCAAGCTAAATGCAAAAAAATGTGTAGTAATCCCCTTTGGAAAAAAACAGAGTACTCACAAACTACAACATAGGAAGTAATCCCCTGAAATCTGAAGAAGAAATAAGGGATCTAGGGACCCAAGTAGATAGTCAGCTTTACTTTGATAACCATGTTGCCAAAGTGATTAGAAAATCCTTCTATGTGTCCCATCTGATCACGAAAGGGTTCGCATCAAGATCTAAGGATGTAATGGTGCCCCTCTACTCTTCCCTCATCAGACCCATTATTGAGTACAATGCACCAATTGGAATGTACCTGGCTAGACATCTCCAGCAGCTGGAGAGACTACAGAGGTACCTAACCAAGAGGATTACTGGCCTCAAACAGTTGCCCTATGCAGCACAATTGAAAAAGCTAAGACTGTTCTCTGTTGCATACCCCTTTCTCAGAGGCGATCTCTGTCTAACGTACAGAGCCATGTCCAACCCAGAATTGTTGAACATGCTCCATCTTAGCAAAACCAAATCTACTCGAGCTACACGCTCTAGGGATATAAACCTCAACACAACAATGAATAGAACATGCTGGATGGATAGATTCTCTTCGCAGAGACTTCCCTTAGTATGGAACAGGGTCCCAATCTACATAAGACAGAGCCCTTCACTATCACTCTTCAAGAGGAACCTTGATGAGTGGATGGGTAACAGAAAGTTCACACCGGGAATCACACCAACAGCACTACTAGATAGGGACCAAGGGTACTAGCTGCTAGTACAAGGGTCTAGGGAATTACTAAAGGGGCGGTAAATACCACACAATGTGGCTGGGCTAATATATGCCTTCAGGCAGATAGCCCAGTACCAATCTATGAACCTATGACATTACTGGGGTGGGGAGACTACTTCATTACAGTGGGTATGTCTGTAGCAGCAACTTTTACATAGAGATGGGTGTGTTACAGATTGCAGCTGCTTCAGGTAATAGGCATAGGCAGAGATTGTGAACATTTTGGAGGAAAATAAGCTGTAGTCATCACTGTGGGAGCTGTGTCAGCCATGTTGTAGAGGCAGAGTGATGCTACCCTTTCCAGTCCAATTAAGGCATGCATTTTAAGGTATGTATGTTAGGCAACAATATCACTAACAGATTACAGGTTTATAGATTCATAGGTTCATACTAGGCTATCTACCCTAGGGCATTTATAAGCCTAGCCAGAGTGTGTTTGGCTTTCGCCACCCATTTTAAATGAATTTTGCTATGCCCTTTTTCGAGGTTAGTATACTGTGCCTCTGTCTAACAGTGACACAGAAGTGATACCCAGGGTAAACCTACTATCTCCCATCCACTCATCAAGATTCCTCTTGAAGAGAGTCAATGAGGGACTCTGCCTAGCCTGGACTGGGATTTTATTCCAGAGTGAAGGGAGCCTCTGGGTTATGAATCTGTCCCTCCAGCATGTCCTATTTATTTCAGTGCTGAGGTTCAAGTCTCTCGAGCGTGGCTCGATGGGATTTGGATTTTCTGAGGTGCAGCATGTCCATTAATTCCAGGTTGGACATGGCTTTATCGTCAGGCACAGATCGCCTCTGAGCAGGCGGTATGCCACTGAGTAGAGCTGGAGTTTCTTTAACTGGGCAGCATATGGCATCTGTTTGAGCCCTTTGATCCTCTTGGTGAGGTACTTTTGGGGTCTTTCCAGTTGCTGCAGGTGTCTGGTAAGGTACATCCCAAAAGGGGCATTGTACTCAATTATGGGCCTGATGACGGATGAGTAAAGAGGCACGATGACCTCCCCTGATCTAGATGTGAATTCCTTCATGATTAGGTGGGCTATATAAAATGTTTTTCTAACCACTTTGGCCATGTGGTTGTCAAATGAGAGATTGCTGTCAACTTGGGTCCCCAGGTCCCTAATTACTTCTTCCGTACTTAATGGATTATCACCTATGTGGTAATTTGTGGGCACTTTGTTTTTGCCAAAGGGGATCACTATACACCTTTTGGTGTTTAACTTGAGGCCATGGCTCTGGCACCAGTTGTCTGTTTCTATGAGGCCCTTTTGTAGGATGCTTGTGTCGGCTGGAGAGTCGATTATGGCGCCCAGTTTGCAGTCAGCTGTGAACTTGGTTAGCCACAGTCCTTCTGTGTTAGCCTGTACCTCCGAGAAATATATACTGAACAAGAGAGGTCCCAGGACTGAGCCTTGTGGGACGCCACTTGTAACTGGTTTGGAGTCTAACATGGCTCCAGAAATTATAACCATGTGGGTTCTGTCCTTAAGCCAGTTTGCAACCCATCTAGTGACATAGGGGGTTATATTTAAGCTGGTGAGCTTATTTATAATGCCCGAGTGGGGTATTGTATCGAAGGCTTTTGCAAGGTCCAGGTAGGCTGTGTGGACCACCTTCCCCTTGTCAATGGCCTTGGTCACTGTTTCAAAGAAATCGACCAGGTTTAAGAGGCAGGATCTGCCCTTAACAAAGCCAAACTGGGTAGGATCCAGTGTCTGTAGGTCCCCAATATCTTTATTTATGAGGTCCATGATGATCCTTTCCATAGCTTTGCAGACCAAGCTAGTCAAGCTTATGGGGCGATAGTTTCCAGAATCCGTTGAGACACCATCTTTGTGGAGAGGGACTACTGTTGCTGTACGCCACTCTTTGGGTACATATCCTGTAGTAAGGCTGAGATTGAACAGTAGTTTTATGTTTGGGTTTAGTTCTTCTTGGAGTTCCTGTAGGACACAGCCCGGGACACCGTCTGGTCCCACTGATGCTGTGTTTTTTGCTTTGGAGAGGGCGGCTCTTATCTGAGCATCTGAGATGTCAGAGGGGCAGCACTCTGCTGGGATAGGTATTTGCCCTTTTGGTGGGGAACGGGGCGGGGTTTGCAATGAACCTGTCAGCTAGGATGTTGGCAATGTCTCTGGGTTCGGTGTATTTTTTGTCATTTTGGACTAATTCTGAGCATATCTGGGAATTCCCACCCAGGTTCCTAACATAACTAAAGAAAGCCTTGTGATTATCCTTAGTGTCCTGTGCAATTTTTCTCTTGAAGCTGGCCTTAGACGATTTTATGAGTGCCCATAGTTTTTTGCTAATACTGATCAGAGATGCCTTCCCTTTTTGGGATTTTTCTCTATCATGTAGTAGCTTCCTCCTTCTATTGTATAGTTTGTTTATGGCTGGGGTCCACCAGACAGGACAACTGCCTTTGGAGGATTGGGTGTTGGTTTTATTTGGGATTGCATGATCCATGCATTCCTGAAGGTGTTCATAGAATGCGTTTATAAAGGATTCTGCGGTCTGGACCGTATTTTCCACAGGCGCGGGGACTTTGAAGGATTCCACCACAGTTTTGGGGAGTGTGAAATTTGCTTTAGAGAAGTTTTTCACTGTGGTTTTCTGAGCAGGGGCTGGGGTCGGGATGTGTATATTTAGTGAGATTAGTTTATGGTCTGATCTTACCAGTGAGGGATACACTTCTGGTCTGGAGCATAGAGTCCCCATGTTGGTGATGATCAGGTCCAGTATGTTTTCCCCTCTTGTGGGAGTGGCAACAAGTTGTTACATAGCATTTGAGTTTATAAATTCTAGGAACCTTTGGGCTAGGGTGTTGGAGCTAGAATAATGCTCCCAGCCTATGTCAGGGTAGTTGAAGTCGCCCATTATAATGGTGTTTGGAGAGACCTTCATATTTTCCAGTGTTCTCAGGAAGGCTGAGTGGGGTTCCTGGGTTTGGGAGGGTGGCTGTATCAGGCTATAAACTGGAAGGCAGTTTTACCCACTGTTAGTTGCACATGGATAGTCTCTGATGCTTCGTGCTGTGCCACCAACCTGGAGGTGTGGGTTTCTTTGATGAATATTGATATTCCCCCTCCTTTTGTGGTTCGGTCCAAGTTTTGGGGCCAAAAAACATGGTATGAGGTATAACCTGGTAGTGCTGGGTTCTCTCGGGAGCCTTGAACCAGGTTTCTGTTACTGCACAGATATCGATGTTCTCCATGCTAAGGAGAGTTTTGAGTGCGTGCATCTTGAGGTTTAGACTTCTGGCGTTGAGTAGCATTACTCTTAGTTTCTTATCCCTTGTGATACCTATGGAGGTGGGATTGCCTTTTGAGCCTTGCCTAAAAAAGGCACTATGGGGGTGGCAAGAGCCTTTGCCAATATCCGAAAGCCCAGGGGTGACAGATGCAAGCCATCCCTAGTGAAGCATCGTGGCTTGTCGAGCATGTCATCCCAGGCAGACAGGCATTGGATCCCCTTTGAATGACACCAATACTTAAGCCAATTGTTGAAATTGATTATTTTGTCTTCATACTATTGCATCATTCTTGGTGAGGGTAAGATGCTACTCAAGGTCAGGGTCATACTGGCCTGGGATACATGCTCAGAGAGCTCCTCTATGTCTCTTTTCATGTAGTCCAGGGAGGTATGTCTCAGGTCATTCACACCAGCATGGATAATGACTGAGTCATATTTGTACTTGCCTTGGAGTGACCTGAGTGCTTGTGTTATGTGGCGGATCCTAGCGCCCGACAGGCAGCTCACTGTGACCTTCTCCTTGTTCAGCCTGGTGAGCGGGACGTCAGTGTGCCTGACGACAGAGTCACCTATAACAAGTGTATCAGGTGTGTTGTTTAGCCTTAAGGACTGTGACTGTTCAGCACACTGGCTTTGTGAGCTATGTGTTGCACGTGTTTTGTTTTGGGGTAGCGGTTGCTTGGGTGTCTGCTTTGGAGGTCTCTGCTGCTTAGGCAGATTTTTATTTAGAGCCTCCGAGTATGTTTTTGTGTGTTTATGTGTTTGGTTTGCTGTCATGGTAGGTCTATGTCAGACTGGAATTGTAGTGAGTGTGGTTTCCTTCTCCTCCTGACTGGTTACGCCAATACTGAGTTGAGAGAGCTTAGCCTCCAGTTTGGCTATATGGTTGCATCTCTCACATGTGTTGGAATTTGTTGGGAGGAGGAGAGAGTTGTCTGTGTACATGAGGCAGTTGTAACATTGCCTCAAGTTTCCCAGATTCACCAGCTGGACCAGAGAGGAGATTGACAACTGACCTTTGGACATGCTAGAATAGTATTGGGAATTCCTTTATAATTGAAAAAAAGGCTAATGGGGAACAAAGTACTCAATGGAAGTTAGTGAGGGTGTAGTGCTTTTAATTTTTAGTGCTGACTTATATAATTGCTTTAGTGAGCAAGTGCCATGCTTTAGAGTGGGAATAGGGTGTTTATTATGAGAACTAGATCAGTTCTAAGGGAAAAAGTGAAGAGCAGACTTTGTGGAGCCGAGAATGGTTTAAACCCAATTAAGCGGTGCTGCCCGATGCTGCGCTATGTGCAAAATCGTGCAAATCTGCGCTAAATTGGGTTTTATACAGGGGGACTTGAAAGAGCTAAAAATTGGCCCAAAACAGCCAATAGATTACCAGATTCTTCTGCTGGGAACACTCCTCCAGGGATAGATAGGCTGCTCCAAGCTCCCCACTGCCACTGGTGAACAAAGAAGCCTCCCTTTATCCAAGAAAGGAAATGGGCAACACAGGAACTTTCCAAAAGTCCAGAATACAGCAAAGCCTGTATTTGGACTACTGTAGGTCAGGGAAGATGGGAAACAAGGATGATTTTTTTTTTTTTTTTTTTTGCAACAAACAGCAGGAAAATGCAATAAATATGTAACACAGGCTAGCTCACTTGAGTGTGTAGCCTCAACAGGTAAAAGCAACAAACAGGACAAACTTTAAAAGTGCAGGTGCAAAAACAACTTTAAACAGTTTAAAACAGTTCAAGAAGCAGAAATACTTGCAGTTTAGCTAGAACGGACAGTCGCCCAGGTAGTAACAGGAAACCAAACACTTTTATTAGGTTAGCAGTCGCTCATTTAGCCTCTCTGCTGCTAACTCCACTCTGCAGGACCACGAGGAGCTTGGCTGAGTAGTAACAAGTGCAAAAACTACGCCAAAGTGGGTTTTATACAGAGGGACTTGAAAGAGCTAGAAATTGGCCCAAAATAGCCAATATACTACTAGATTCTTGTGTTGGGACAACTCTTCCAGAGATAGACAGGCTGGTCTAAGCTCCCCACTGCCACTGGTGAACAAAGAAGCCTCCCTTTATCCAAGAAAGGAAATTGGCAACACAGGAACTACCAGATTCTTGTGCTGGGAACACTCCTCCCGGGATAGATAGGCTGCTCCAAGCTCCAAGCTTACTAGGCCACATTTGTTGTGTCCTTGACCAACATGGGGAAAAAATATAACAATACTATAATTCCACTGCTACACAGCACTGGATTTGAACCCAGGACTGTGTGTGGCGAAATGTACAATTTGCAAGGCATTTAACAGACTGAGCAACTGCATCGCTGCTACAGCATTTGTATTTGCAAAATATATGTGCACACGTACAGGCTGTGACAAACATTTTCTACATCCATCAGTATGTGCGTAGCTTTATATTGATGTATTTCTGCACCAGGGTGCCAGTTGAACATGTATTTTGCCATTAATGTTTTTGCAATTTTCTTTATACATGTTTCTGATAAAAGGGCACATTTACCTGCTATCACAGGCCTCACTTACATCCATTGTTATATCTTTGGCTTTCTATTCTTGTGCTGTTGCACTGGAGTCCAAGGTACACCCCCATTTTTCCATTACTTTTTAATCAAGTTTTCATGGCGCAGCTCCACTGAAACACCCTTAATGACTGTAACAGGCAATTACTATGTTTTGTTTAAACCACCTGTTTTCATTAAGAGTTCTGTGGAGTGGCAGGTTAATGCAGTGGTCTGCAGGTGCAGTGGTCTTGGGTTCAAAATATGTTTATTACAATTTTAAAATCACATGTAGTCAATATATTTCTATTTAGGTCAGCTTAGTAAAGCTGCATCATGCAGTGCATCACACTGTGTCATGCTAAAAAAATATAAATAAAAGAAAAATGGGGAGATAGGACAGTGGTGAAATGGGGTGCAAGCAGGGGGAAAACATAGTGAAAGGCAGGTAGGGATGTGCCAGAAGGGTTTAGGCAAGAATCATAGCTATTCATTTCTTGTACAGCAACAACTGTGCACTTTGGCAGAGTTTGTACATGACTTTGAACTCTCACTCCTAGAGAGAGGGGTACGAACAACATAACTGCATTGCCAAGCCAATTGGACCAAATTACTTGTATCCAGTGAACACGTTTGTGAAATGGAGGGCTATGCATAGGACGTTATTTTGTTTTTTTTGGACAGGTGCCCCATTTTCTTTTTTTGTTTAAGGTGAGAGTGGAATGTTGGGGTAGGGACATAGGTATGTGTGGGGGATGTAAGTTGGGTAGGTGAGAATGCATTTGCAGACAGACAAGACAAACAAGACAGCAGACAGGTGGTGTATGACACATGAGGGGGAAGCACCTTGGATAGGGATAGTGTTACATTTTACTTCCATGTGCTTTCACAAGGCAGCAGCTTCACTCAAATCTCCACCCATGAGACTGTCAGCACCGCTCTGTCACTGCCCCATGGGTGGCAGTAGTAGAGGTTGGACACTGGGGTGAGGCTGCCCCAGCTGTTGACCAGCATGTTTTCAATCCGGCATAGGCGGTGGTCAAAACCATGGTAGACAATCCTGCACACCAAAAATGGCAGCTCAGCCTGGGTGCCAGTACCCTCTACACCACTGTTCCCAGAGGGGGGCCCATCCCCACCCATGGGGTGGTACTACCTGATGCTGCAGGTAGTGCATGGTCATTAGTGGAAGCACCACCAGTCTAGGTGCTAGACATGCTAGGATCTGGTGCCACAGCCGGATGAGACAAGGTAGGCGGATCAGCTGGAATCGGCCTACCTTGACATGCTGTGGTAAATGAGGCATAGCAGTAAGTTAAGGTTAGTAATAACCAAACCATTGTTAGTATTAACAGAATGGAACATCATATGTATTAATCCAAATACATATCAATATATATTATGTGTATCACAACATTAAGTAACATAACAGTCAGTATGCTAACAACATGCCAGTAAGAATTAAACAATAAGACCAACAAAACAGTTAAACAAAATATGTTAATATTAAATCATAGTAATAAATACATGAAAATAAGGGGTGTGGAGAGAGAGAGAGAGAGAGAGAGAGAGAGAGAGAGAGAGAGAAAGAGAGAGAGAGAGAGAGAGAGATTGAAATATTCCATTACTAACAATGTAGACTATATCCCTGAAATCATTGATAATAAGTACTCTACATGCATGTACTGTCAGTTTTGCGTCCGGTAACTACAATTCTCCTGTAGCTGATGTAGCATGTACATGCCTCTCAAGCTGTTAGCATGGGTCAGTATGGGCCAAGCAATAACAAATGCAAGTACGCAATCACACAGAACACTTTCAATGAATGTGGACTTCCATAACTACCAAGGTGTTCTGTAAGCGGCTTTGGTAATACATTGCATACCAGGTAATCATTTTTCTGGTAATCCTGTGACATACAGATTTAGGAAGTTTTAATTACATTACAAGAAATCATGACACTTGAGAGGCATGTTTGTGTACAGTATATAAACTAGACATCCGTCACACCTTACTTGGCAGACATGGGAAGCTAACCCAACAGCTGTGACTGCAGGGGACATCTGCAAAAAATGTAACAATTGACTGCAGCAACTTAGTACAGACATGCAAGAAATACAGCCCTACTGCAGATATTAATATGGATTTAGCTGGGACATCACACTGCTGCTTAACAGTTTATTGGTATTGCTGACAAGTGTCTGTGAAATGTAAACACAATCATATCTGCTTGTAACATGGGCTACCTCAACCATGTACCTTTTATTCCTGGAGTGGGAGGAAATGACAGCATCACGTGACTGCATTCACTTTGCATTCTAGAATTATTACACTGTTATACTGGACTGCAGTGACAGTAGAACACACATGCATGAAATATAGCCCTACTGCATATATTAAGACAGATTTATTTAGCAATCAGCAATGCTGCTTAACACTTTATTGGTATTGCTGATAGATGTCTGTGAAGTCCACACACAATATCTGTCCATAGAGTGGGTTACCTCACCCATATAACTTTATTACCTAGAGTAGGAGGAACAGAAAGCATTATGTGACTGATATTGGCCTGGAGACAGTGTTTATCTATTTATTTATTATTTATTTATTTACATTTGTTTACCGTGAAATTCTGACTGGACGCAGGTCCTTTTTCAGCGGATGCCCGGGGAGAAAAGCTCCACATCATGTACATGATAGAGATACAAAGTTGCAGCAATAGTAAACAACATTACAGGTTGTTGGCTTTAATACAATAACAAGATATTGATTATCAACAGTATATACAATAAATGTTGCAAGTTAAGATAGTTTCTTGTCATTTATAATATTAGTAACAAAGCTGTCAGACAAGATGTTAAAGTATGTAAAGACAACTAGCTATTTCTGACTGTGATTAGTAGTGGCGGTAGTATAGTTGGGATAAGAGTCTAGGTCGGGGGGTAAGAGTGGGGGTGCTAATCTGGATTACAACAAGGACAAAGCCAGTGCAAATATAAGTGGAATTTGAGCGCAGTTTTGAAAAGGCTGCTGGAAGGTAGAGTAGTTATAGGTGGTGGAAGATTGTTCCAGAGTTTAGATCTGATACATGAAAATATGGCTTCTCCTGCTCAGTTTTGGGGTTTGGTAGCAGTGAGCTGATTTTTGTTGCTTGATCTTAGGGGCGTAGTGGAGTGATAGGGTTGGAGAAGGGTTTGAAGGGAAGGGATGTTATGGGGGTGGTTAATAAGTTTATGAAAGGTGACATTCACCCTAATCTAGGGCCACACACTGTCAGCTTAAGCAATACCACCAACCACAATTCCACACCCCTTGTTAACCACTCCAAACCCCACAATTCTTTCCTTATAGGACATCTTAATATCCAAAGTATTAATAACAAAATAACCCACCTTCACGCCCTGCTAGATATTTACTCCTTTGACATCCTCTGCCTCACAGAAACTTGGTTAAAACCTCATACCAAAGACAATGAAATCATTCCCCTAGGATATAATATATTAAGACAAGACCGTATTAACCGTAAAGGTGGAGGAGTAGTAATCTTATATAAAGATGGACTGCACATCACCTCTTTACCTCATAACCCACCACAGGAAAATAATGCTGAAATCCTTATCTCCAAATTTCAAATCAATCCCATCAAATCAATATATATCATCTGTATCTATCTTCCTCCAGGTAACAATACCAATACTATCGAGGATATCCTTAGCTGGATCAATATATATCATCTGTATCTATCTTCCTCCAGGTAACAATACCAATACTATCGAGGATATCCTTAGCTGGATCAATATATATCATCTGTATCTATCTTCCTCCAGGTAACAATACCAATATTATCGAGGATATCCTTAGCTGGATCAATATATATCATCTGTATCTATCTACGCCCAGGTAACAATACCAATACTATCAAGGATATCCTTAGCTGGATCAATATGTATCATCTGTATCCATCTTCCCCCAGGTAACAATACCAATACTATCGAGGATATCCTTAGCTGGATCAATATATATCACCTGTATCTATCTTCGCCCAGGTAACAATACCAATACTATCGAGGATATCCTTAGCTGGATCAATATATATCATCTGTATCTATCTTCCTCCAGGTAATAATACCAATACTATCGAGGATATCCTTAGCTGGATCAATATATATCATCTGTATCTATCTTCCTCCAGGTAACAATACCAATATTATCGAGGATATCCTTAGCTGGATCAATATATATCACCTGTATCTATCTTCCTCCAGGTAACAATACCAATATTATCGAGGATATCCACAAGAAACTATTATACTAGGTGACTTCAACACCAACTGGAAAACTGTAAATGCTGAAAAACCCACTACCCATATTAATCTTCATGGCTTTAGTCAAACAATTACCTCTGCAACCAGAATCAACAAACCAAATAAAAAAGAAACCACCTTAGACTGGATTCTTACTAATAATCATAAACTAACTTATATGACTGGAACTCTGCCTGATGATGTAAGCGATCACTCACTGACCTACATTATAAGGCAAAAAAATGATATTACTAACCCCCCACTTATAGGGTATCACGGACAAACAAACACTTCAACCAAGTACTATTTCAAAATGAACTAAGTGCCTGTGACCGGAAGGCTTTACAAATCCTTCCACTTGATGAGGCTGCTAAATACTTCAACTCCAAATTCTTAAGTATCCTTGATAGGCATGCTCCTAAACGTTCCATCAGAATGAAAACCAAACCAGCCCCATGGCTTTCCAAGGAAACCAGACAAAAAATCTTACTTAGAAACAAATCATGGGCTAAATGGAGAGCTTCCAAAACTCTCTCTGACCAACAAAACTTTAGGCAGCTTAGAAATATTACAAAAAAGGCCATACTTACTGACAAAAAGAACTACTACTGTAACTTACAGGAAATTCACCAAAACAACCCACAGAAGTTCTGGTCAGGAGTCAATCGTCTCTTACTCCCAGGCCACTCTCGTACACCACCCCACTAGGGTCTGATCATAATACCCCCCTCTAATGCTTTCAATACTTTCTTCACTGAGACCATACAGTCACTCGCCAGTCAACTAACCCCAGATAACTCAAAACCTCATACCAACAGTCCTGGCCCTCTTCCAACATTTAAATTGAAACCCATCCCTACAGCTCTCATCCTCAAATTCATCCAAAAGCTTAAGCCTTGCACTCCTTCTGTTGACCAGCTACCATCTGAATACCTGCAAAAAGCAGCCAAAGCTATTGCATACCCAATATCCATCCTCATTAACAGAACTATTACAGAGGGGTACATCCCAGAAATCTGGAAAATCTCTCATATCATACCCCTACATAAAGGTGGCAACTCAAAAGATTATTCTAACTATCGGCCTATAACCCTATTATCTCCCCTAGCAAAAATTATGGAGAAATGTATTCATTATCAACTTTTGGACCACTTAACCCAACAGGACATTCTCGCTAATTGGCAACATGGCTTTAGGCCATTTCATAGCATCACTATGCATCACATGCACAGCATCACAGCAGGTGCCATGTGTGACTCTAAACCAGTTACAAGTGGTGTCCCACAAGGCTCAGTCCTGGGACCTCTATATATTTCTCCGAGGCACAGGCTAACACGGGTGGACTATGGCTGACCAAGTTTGCAGATGACTGCAAACTGGGTGCTATAATCGACTCTCTGACTGACACAAGCATCCTCCAAAAGGGTCGCACAGAGAAGGATAACTGGTGCCACAGCCATGGCCTAAAGCTAAATGCCAAAAAGTGCATAGGCATCCCCTTTGGGAAAAACTAAGTGCCCACAAATTACCATATAGGTGGTAATCCATTAAGTACGGAAGAAGTAATTAGGCACTTGGGGA
This sequence comes from Protopterus annectens, assembly GCF_019279795.1. Lineage (NCBI taxonomy): Eukaryota > Metazoa > Chordata > Ceratodontiformes > Protopteridae > Protopterus > Protopterus annectens. The sequence goes on along the minus strand of NC_056726.1, from coordinate 1,066,093,331 downwards.
CACAAGTAGATAGCAATCTCTCCTTTGACAATCACATTGCCAAAGTGGTTAGAAAGACCTTCTATATAGCCCACCTTATCATGAAAGGGTTCACATCTAGATCAAGAGAGGTCATTGTGCCCCTCTACTCATCACTTATTAGACCCATAATTGAGTACAATGCCCCATTTGGGATGTACCTTACCTGAAACCTTCAGCAACTGGAAAGACCCCAAAAGTATCTCACCAAGGGGATCAAGGGGCTCAAACAGATGCCCTATGCAGTTCAGCTAAAGAAACTCCAGCACTACTCAGTTGCGTACCGCCTACTCAGAGGCGATCTGTGTCTGACGTATAAAGCCATGTTCAACCCAGAATTAATGGACATGCTTCACCTCAGGAAATCCAAATCCCTTAGAGCTACACACTCCAGGGACTTCAACCTCAGCACAGAAATAAGTAGGACATGCTGGAGGGACAGATTCATATCCCAGAGGCTCCCCTCACTCTGGAACAAAATCCCAATCCATGTTAGGCAGAGCCCTTTACTGACCCTCTTCAATAGAAATCTTGACGAATGGATGGGAGATCATAAGTTTACCCCTGGGATCTCTTCTGTGTCCCTGCTTGACAGAGGTACAGTAAACTAACCTTAAAAGGGCTACCTTCTGTGACCTACTATACAGAGACACAGTCAACTAATCTAAAAGGGTGGTGAAAGCCAAACACACTCTGGCTAGGCTTATAAATGCCCTAGGGCAGATAGCCTACTATCAGCCTATGAACCTATGAACTACCACCCTGTTAACCTTCACAGATTCCATCAATAGAAATCGTAACAGTAATACCCTCTCATCTGCACTCTTTATCGATCTCTCAAAAGCTTTTGACATGGTTAACCATACCCTTCTTATTAACATTCTAGAGTCCCTTTCCCTTGATATTCTGGCTATCCAATGGTTCAAGTCCTACCTTAGCAATAGACAACAAGCAGTTCTCTGGGAGCAGAACCTTTCATCCCTCCTGCCAGTCACCCTTGGAGTCCCTCAGGGCTCTATTCTAGGACCTCTCCTTTTTTCACTATTCATTAATGACCTGTACGTAACAATTCCTCATGCCACCTGTATACAATTTGCAGATGATTCAACAATCATATGCTCAGCTAACTCCCCCTCAGAACTACATTCTTCAACTCAGAAGGTATTTAACATAATTGAGACTTGGTTCTTAAAGCATTGCCTCCTTCTAAATGCTAAAAATACAAAGCTCCTACTCTTTGCACCTACCAGTAAGTCCTCCCCAGTAGACTTCTCAATTAGTTCTAACAGCGGTACCCTCATATCCCCAGACTCCACCACTAAACTGCTAGGAATTACTATTGATAATAACCTTAACTTTGACAGCCATATAAATAACACTATAAAATCTGTAAACAAAAAACTTGGCTCCTTATACAAAATCAAACCCTTCCTAACACAATCAGCAAGAACCAAAATTGCTCACTCTCACTTAATCTCTACTCTTCTTTATGCCTCACCCATTTACTCTAACCTAAAAAAAATAACCTTAGCAAAATAACTAAGTCCTACAATAGTATTGCCCGATTTGCTACTGGTAATTCCTTTAGAACCCACCACTGTCTGAGCCTACTGCAACTAGGCTGGCTAGAATTACAAAATCTTCTGGTATTTACACAACTCATCATTGCCCACAAGCTATTTTACCAACCTAACAATACTCCTATACTCTCTAACTTCATCATCCCCCACAAAAACCTTCGCTCACTACACTCCTCTAACAGTCTTCTAGCCACCATTACAAAGTCCAACAGCAAAGCAGGTGATTCCTTGTTCTCGAACACTGCAGGTAAACACTGGAACCATTTACCCATAGATCTTACCTTACTTCCCTCTCTGCCTCTTTTTAAACAAAACCTCAAAAAACATCTGAAGATCCATTGGTTATACCTGCAGCAATCCTGATTAATCCTTTCATTCTATACTTCTCACCTCTCTCTCTCACTTTTCTTCCTCAGTCCTGCAGCTTATCCCTGTAAGGACTGAGTTGTAACTACCTATTTTACTGTTCTTACCTATGTATTATACGATTTATTGATTTTGTCAAATTTTGTCTGACACTGTTTGACAGTAATATCTTTTATCCTTTATATTGTGTATACATTGTTTTGTATATTCTGTTGTGCATATATTGGAGCTTTTCTCCTCGGGCCTCTACTGAAAATGGAAATATATCCAGCTAGACTAGCCCGGTTAACAAATGTAAAATAAATAAAATAAAATAAATGAGTGAGGGTGAGCTGATTAAAGTGAAAGAGATGCGGGAGTTCTAGCCAGTTTAGTTATTTAAGGGAGATACAGTGATGGCTATGGTAGGAGGTTCCAGTGGCAAATTTAACAATTTTCTTGTAACAAGCATTCATCTTCTGAAGGTTTGTCTATCTGTCTAAGGTTGGTAAGTATGGGGAATGCATAGAGTAGGGTGGAGATTAGCTGGTAATTGGCTATGGAAATTCTAGCCTCCTTGGTTAGGAATTGGCGGCTTCGATATAATGAACTAAGTTTCTTGTGAATTTTTTTATTGTGAGAGATATGCGGGTGTCAAATCTAAGTTTGTTGTCTATTTCCACACAGAGGAATTTTGTGTGTTCTGATGGAGAGATGATGGTATTGTCTTTGGTGAGAATGTTGAAGTGGGGAGTGTTTTGGGTGGCTTTGGAAGGTTGGAACAGGAGAAGTTTTGTCTTACTTGAGTTGAGTATGAGCTGAGCATTGGATAGCCAGCTTTCTACAAAAGAGAATGATTCGTGTGTGATTTACTGTAGTTCTGGTAGAGTGGGTGCAGAGCAAATGAGAGTAGAGTCATCTGCGTACTGTATAAGAGATGCTTGTGTGGTGGCAGTATGTAGGTTGTTAGTGAAAAGTGAGAATAGCAGAGGGCCAAGGATAGACCCTAGAGGAACTCCAAGGGTGACTGGGAGGCAAGGTGATAGGTTATCATCCCAGATTACTGATTGCTGGTGTCCGTGTAGTTAGCTGTGGAACCAGTTGCAGGCTGATTGTGAGAAGGAGAGGATGGGCAGAGTAGAGAGAAGTAGCTCATGAGATACCATGTCAAAGGCCTTTGAGAGATCTAGAAATATGGCAGTAGAGAAGAGGCCATTATGTTTCTGATGAAGTATAGTGATGGTGAAGGAGAGCAGAGCGGAGGTAGTGCTGTGATATGGCCTAAAACCGTGTTGGGTTTTGGAGAGGAGATTATTAGCTAGGGAGTAGTTGGAGACCTGGGTGTTGATACATTTTTCAAGTATCTTGGAGAGACGGGAGAGGACAGCAATGGGGCAGTAGTTGGAGAGGTCAGTGGAGGGGGTGCCTTTGTGGAGGGGAATGATGTGGGATATCCATAACGAGGGAACATAGCCTTCTGTTATGGAATTAAAACCAAAAAGTCCGTGGTGAAGTACTGCTGACCAGAAAATCCAAACGAAAGACTTTCTTATTATATAAAAAAGTTTAATCCACAGTATTGTAATCAACACAATACAGCTAGGGATACAGTCGATAAGCGCTTTCACCCAAAGTGAGCTTCATCAGATCGTACTACTGTTATCCATTAAATCTTTATATACAATTAATGCAGCACAACAGGATTCAATTATCCATTAACTCAATAAAACAATCATGATTCATAGGTTCATAGGTTCATAGGTTTATACTAGGCTATCTGCCCTAAGGCATTTATAAGCCTAGCCCAAAATTTTGTGGCTTACGCCACCCCTTATATGAAAAAATACTGTGCCCATTAGTTTGTTGTGCCTCTGTCCAGCAGTGACACAGAGATGATTCCCGGGGTAAACCTATGATCTCCCATCCACAGGTCTAGATTTCTCTTGAACAGAGTCAGCGAGGTGCTCTGCCTCACATGGACCGGGATTCTATTCCACAGCATAGGGAGTCTCTGAGTGATAAATCTATCCCTCCAGCACGTCCTATTTATATTCGTGCTAAGGTTTAAGTCGCTTGCTCTAGTGGTTTTGGTGGATTTGGAGGTGTTGAGGTGGAGCATGTCCATTAATTCGGGTTGGACATGGCCTTGTATGTCAGGCACATGTCACCTCTGAGCAGACGGTATGCGACTGAATAGAGCTGGAGTTTCTTCAATCTGGCAGCATATGACAGATTTTGGAGTCCCTTTATCCTTTTGGTGAGGAACTTTTGGGGTCTCTCCAATTGCTGCAGATGTCGGGTGAGATACATCCCGAATGGGGCATTGTACTCGATCATTGGTCTGATAAGTGAAGAGTACAGGGGAACAATGACCTCACTAGATCTGGATGTGAATCCCTTCATGATCAGGTGGGCAATGTAGAAGGTCTTTCTAACCACTTTAGCAACGTGAGTGTCAATCAACCTGGGTCCCCAGGTCCCTCATAACCTCTTCTGTGCTTAGTGGATTGCCACCTATATGGTAGCTTAGGGTTACCTTGTTTTTCCCGAAGGGTATGACTATACATTTTTTGGCGTTTAACTTCAGGCCATGGCTCTGGCACCAGCTATCTGTTTCCGTGAGTCCCTTCTGAAGGATATCCGTGTCCGATGCACTTTCCACTATGGCCCAGTTTGCAGTCATCTGGAAACTAAGTCAGCCAAAGTCCACCCATCTTGGCCTGTACTTCTGAGAAGTAGATGCCAAACAATAGGGGCCAAGGACCGAGCCCTGTGGGACACCACTTGTGACCGGCTTGGAGTCTGACATAGCGCCAGCAACTCTAACCCTGTGGGTTCTGTCCTTAAGCCAGTTTGCAACCCATCTTGTGACATATGGGTTTACATTTAAGCTGGTAAGTTTTTCTACAATACCCGAGTGGGGTATTGTGTCGAAAGCCTTTGCAAGGTCAAGGTAGGCTGTATGGACTGCCTTTCCCTCATCAATGGCCTTGGTGACTGTTTCGAAGAAGTCAACCAAGTTCAAAAGGCATGATCTTCCCTTGACAAAGCCAAACTGGGTCGGGTCCAATGTCTGCAAGTCCCCCATATCTTTGTTTATGAGCTCCATTATGATCCTCTCCATAGCTTTGCAGACTAGACTTGTTAAGCTTATGGGGCGGTAATTACCAGGGTCTGTAGAGGCCATTCATTAAAAATGTATGCACATATATCTATTTACCATTAAAATACATGATAAAAAGATGAAAAATATATATAAAAAACTTATATATATATATGTGTATAATGTAAATGGTAAAATTTAATAGAACAATCAACAAGTATATGTGTATAGTATATGAATGAAATATGTAATGAAATAAATATTATATTATACTATATATAAGTTTATGAATGTGTGAATAGACATCTAAATAACATGACAACAAAAAATTCATGCATCAAATAAATATAAAAAAGAGAACATACATATACATTTATATTCAGTAACTAGCTTATGCACCATATATCATTCAAAATCATAAGTATATGCTTGAATATAAAACCATGTATATATGCCCGACCTTATAAAAAGGCTATGCTGTCTAAGTTTGACATTAATGTTCCTTCTCTTCTTTAGTGCCGGTTTTATAGAGGCTCTCTCATTCAACCCCGAGCCCCTATCAGCCCTTAGCCTCACAATCCATTTACTTTCTCTGTCCTCAGTATGATTTCTAAAGTCTCCACCTCTGCTATTAGGTATAATTGCCTCTAATGCTCTAAATAGGAAGTGATGTGTTTTACCTGCCTCTACCACATGCTTCGCAAGGGCATTGTGCGTGTTACCTTTCCTCATGTGGTATCGTGTTCACGTATTCTGTCCTTAAATCGGCGATTAGTTTTGCCAACATAAAACGCTTTGCATACCTGGCATACTGCCAGATATACGATGTTCATACTAACGCACGTGGCATCTACCTGAGTTCTGAATTGTGTATGTGAGTCAGGATGGATAAATGTTGTTTCATGATCAATATATACGCATTGGTTACAGTGTCCACATGCCTTCGTGTAACTTGGTGTTGTTACTTGTTCGTTCTTATAGGAGTGGCATAACATTCTTCTAAGATTTAACTTGTTTCTAAATAAAAATCGTGGTTCCTCTCCTATTACTTGTTTTATTCTATCATCTGTACACAAGATTGACCAATGTTTGCTAAATATGTCTTTGAGAACCATATGATCATTAGTATATGGCATAGATATCCTTACTTCTCTCCTAATGTTTGGTGTGGTATATACTTTCTCTCGTTCAGGTCCAAAGTATGGTGCTGCTCTACCTTGTCTTAGTTCATGTATATCAAAGAGTTGGTCGTCTATCTCCTTATGATTATAACCACGCTCTATCAGCCTATCTTTTAGATCAATGAGTCCTGTAGTGAAACCTGTATCTGTGGCATTCAACCTAGAAACACGCATTCCTTGTCCTCTTATTATGTTCTTAAATACATAATGTGGGTGCATGCTGTCTCTGGATAGTATAGTATTGTGATGGCAAGGTTTGCGATATACACCGGTGTTAATCAAACCATTGCCTAATTTTTCAACAAATATATCTAAAAAATCTACCTTCTCAGTGGAATAATTCATTGTAAAGACCAGATAGCTAGTTAGATTATTCATCATCTTAAGAAATCCCTCCAACAGATGTATATCTCCTCTCCATAACAAAAAGGCATCATCCACAAACCGCCTGTAAAACACTACAGATTCTTTATATTCAATAGTTTCAAACAGTGTTTCATTCTCCCAATGGGCTAAAAACATATTCGCATAGCTGTTTGCACATGGTGTACCCATGGCAACTCCAGCTTGCTGTTGATATATTATGTCATCAAACATAAACACATTGTTGCCCAATACTATATCCATAAATTGTACTAATAGATCAATCATGGTTGGTGTATATGTGCTATGCTTCGATAGATACTCTTTGATATAAATATGACCCAAGTCATTGGGTAGCACTGTGAATAAGGATTGAATATCAAGTGTAACCAACACCAAATCATCAACATCCACTAATTCACTTATGCATTCATAAAACTCAACTAGGAATTGCTTAGAATCCCTTAGTATAATATGATTGCTATTTAAAACAGGACGTAAATGTTTCTCTATATATACTGAGATGTGTTCGGTTATCCACCCTTGTCCCGATACCACTGGTCTCATAGGTGGTTCACTAACACTCTTGTGTATCTTAGGGAAACCTTGTATTGCAGGAACCACAGGATGTATAATTTTTAAATATTCAAACAACTCCTTCTCAATTACCCTACCATTAAACATATCCAGTAAGATGTTCCCCACATCTAATACAATCATCTTTACTGTCTCTCCATTAACTCTCAAGTAAAACTTATCATTTAGCAAGTTCAACATAGCTTTGTAATAATATGCAGTGTCCATAATAACAACCTGTCCTCCTTTGTCCACAGGTCTAATAACTATGTTGTTATTCTTCTGTAAATTCCGTAGACCCTCCCTCTCTTTCCTACTGAGGTTGTCCCTTCTTTTACTATATTCATTATTAGTATAGTAATTATGTAACTCCTCTTCTGTTAACTGCAAGTAAGCTTCTACTAGCAGGTGATGTATAGGCATAAAACTACTCAGATTCCTAAACATAGGCATGTTCACTCTTCCATCCTCAACAGTACCAAGACTGCTGGGATAAAGTAACTTCAACATTAAGTTCCTACAAAACATTCTAGTGTCTAATACAATATCCACCAAGTTACTATAACCGCTGGGGATAAAGTTCAGTCCTTTATTCAATAGTTTCATCTCATGGGATGTCAATTGATATCTAGATATGTTGAATACCAAGGAATTATCATTCTTCATATGAAGAATGATAATTCCTTGGTATTCAACATATCTAGATATGAATTGACATACCATGAGATGAAACTATTGAATAAAGGACTCAACTTTATCCCCAGCGGTTATAGTAACTTGGTGGATATTGTATTAGACACTAGAATGTTTTGTAGGAACTTAATGTTGAAGTTACTTTATCCCAGCAGTCTTGGTACTGTTGAGGATGGAAGAGTGAACATGCCTATGTTTAGGAATCTGAGTAGTTTTATGCCTATACATCACCCGTTAGTAGAAGCCTACTTGCAGCTAACAGAAGAGGAGTTACATAATTACTATACTAACAATGTATATAGCAAAAGAAGGGATAACCTTAGTAGGAAAGAGAGGGAGAGTCTACGGAATTTACAGAAGAACAACAACATAGTTATTAGACCTGCGGACAAAGGAGGAAAGGTTGTCATTATGGACACTGCATATTATTACAAAGCTATGTTGAACTTGCTAAATGATAAGTTTTACTTGAGAGTTAATGGAGAGACAGTAAAGATGATTGTATTAGATGTGGGGAACATCTTACTGGATATGTTTAATGGTAGGGTAATTGAGAAGGAGTTGTTTGAATATTTAAAAATTATACATCCTGTGGTTCCTGCAATACAAGGTTTCCCTAAGATACACAAGAGTGTTAGTGAACCACCTATGAGACCAGTGGTATCGGGACAAGGGTGGATAACCGAACACATCTCAGTATATATAGAGAAACATTTACGTCCTGTTTTAAATAGCAATCATATTATACTAAGGGATTCTAAGCAATTCCTAGTTGAGTTTTATGAATGCATAAGTGAATTAGTGGATGTTGATGATTTGGTGTTGGTTACACTTGATATACAATCCTTATTCACAGTGCTACCCAATGACTTGGGTCATATTTATATCAAAGAGTATCTATCGAAGCATAGCACATATACACCAACCATGATTAATCTATTAGTACAATTTATGGATATAGTATTGGGCAACAATGTGTTTATGTTCGATGACATAATATATCAACAGCAAGCTGGAGTTGCCATGGGTACACCATGTGCAAACAGCTATGCGAATATGTTTTTAGCCCATTGGGAGAATGAAACACTGTTTGAAACTATTGAATATAAAGAATCTGTAGTGTTTTATAGGCGGTTTGTGGATGATGCCTTTTTGTTATGGAGAGGAGATATACATCTGTTGGAGGGATTTCTTAAGATGATGAATAATCTAACTAGCTATCTGGTCTTTACAATGAATTATTCCACTGAGAAGGTAGATTTTTTAGATATATTTATTGAAAAATTAGGCAATGGTTTGATTAACACCGGTGTATATCGCAAACCTTGCCATCACAATACTATACTATCCAGAGACAGCATGCACCCACATTATGTATTTAAGAACATAATAAGAGGACAAGGAATGCGTGTTTCTAGGTTGAATGCCACAGATACAGGTTTCACTACAGGACTCATTGATCTAAAAGATAGGCTGATAGAGCGTGGTTATAATCATAAGGAGATAGACGACCAACTCTTTGATATACATGAACTAAGACAAGGTAGAGCAGCACCATACTTTGGACCTGAACGAGAGAAAGTATATACCACACCAAACATTAGGAGAGAAGTAAGGATATCTATGCCATATACTAATGATCATATGGTTCTCAAAGACATATTTAGCAAACATTGGTCAATCTTGTGTACAGATGATAGAATAAAACAAGTAATAGGAGAGGAACCACGATTTTTATTTAGAAACAAGTTAAATCTTAGAAGAATGTTATGCCACTCCTATAAGAACGAACAAGTAACAACACCAAGTTACACGAAGGCATGTGGACACTGTAACCAATGCGTATATATTGATCATGAAACAACATTTATCCATCCTGACTCACATACACAATTCAGAACTCAGGTAGATGCCACGTGCGTTAGTATGAACATCGTATATCTGGCAGTATGCCAGGTATGCAAAGCGTTTTATGTTGGCAAAACTAATCGCCGATTTAAGGACAGAATACGTGAACACGTATACCACATGAGGAAAGGTAACACGCACAATGCCCTTGCGAAGCATGTGGTAGAGGCAGGTAAAACACATCACTTCCTATTTAGAGCATTAGAGGCAATTATACCTAATAGCAGAGGTGGAGACTTTAGAAATCATACCGAGGACAGAGAAAGTAAATGGATTGTGAGGCTAAGGGCTGATAGGGGCTCGGGGTTGAATGAGAGAGCCTCTATAAAACCGGCACTAAAGAAGAGAAGGAACATTAATGTCAAACTTAGATAGCATAGCCTTTTTATAAGGTCGGGCATATATACATGGTTTTATATTCAAGCATATACTTATGATTTTGAATGATATATGGTGCATAAGCTAGTTACTGAATATAAATGTATATGTATGTTCTCTTTTTTATATTTATTTGATGCATGAATTTTGAGTTGTCATGTTATTTAGATGTCTATTCACACATTCATAAACTTATATATAGTATAATATAATATTTATTTCATTACATATTTCATTCATATACTATACACATATACTTGTTGATTGTTCTATTAAATTTTACCATTTACATTATACACATATATATATATAAGTTTTTTATATATATTTTTCATCTTTTTATCATGTATTTTAATGGTAAATAGATATATGTGCATACATTTTTAATGAATCATGATTGTTTTATTGAGTCAATGGATAATTGAATCCTGTTGTGCTGCATTAATTGTATATAAAGATTTAATGGATAACAGTAGTACGATCTGATGAAGCTCACTTTGGGTGAAAGCGCTTATCGACTGTATCCCTAGCTGTATTGTGTTGATTACAATACTGTGGATTAAACTTTTTTATATAATAAGAAAGTCTTTCGTTTGGATTTTCTGGTCAGCAGTACTTCACCACGGACTTTTTGGTTTTATTTGCATTATATACATTTACCGTGTATTGTGAGGTACGTTTCCGTAGAAGGCAAACTTTGTTATTTTTCTGTTATGGAATGGTTGATTAGAGTTGAAATTGGGTAGGCTAGTGCATCAGCTGCAGTTTTCAAGTATTCAGAAGGGAGGTTGTCAGCTGTGAGTTTGGTGGGTTTAAGTTTTGGCAATAATCTTTTTATGTTGGAGGTAGGTGCTGAGGTGAAGAAGAAGGGAGTTGGGGGGGCTGTTTTAGGGAAGTGATGCTTGTTTAGGGATGCTATAGTTTCAGTGAAGTGTTTGTTGAAGGATTCAGCAATACTGCTGGAGGGGGGGGTGGATGGGTAGGGGTTTCAACCTTCCCTGGGTGGAGGATAGTGTTATTAGTGGACCAGAATTGCTTAGGGTTGCGGTTGGTAGAGTTTAGGGTGGATTTATAGTAGAGGGATTTGTCTAATTTTATTTCCTTTTTGGCTTTATTGCGCAAATCAAGGAATGATTGCCTATCTCAGTTATTTTTTGTTAGTCGCCAGTGCTCCCAGGTCTTATCTCTGGATTTCATTAGGGTTCTGGTGGTCTTTGTAACCATGGGGCATGCCTGGATCTGACTTTGGCATTTCCTACAGGAGCATGGGTGTTTAGGATGGAGAGGAAGGTACTGTTGAAGAAGTGGACAGCCTCATCTAGGTTGAGGTATTTTAGTGGTGATCAGTTAATTTTTTTGCAGGGAGGAGATGAAGGAGTTGGGGTTGAAGTTGAACTCATTCCATATTTGCCTGTGGATAATAAGCTTGTGACTGCGTGGTGCCGAATTAGGAAAGTGGGGGAGTGATCACTAAGACTGTCAGATAAGCAACCTGCTAGGTAAGAGTGAGGGGCTTCGTTGACTAGTATCCAGTCAAGTACGATATGATTGTCGAGGTTTTTTTTGATTCGGGTAGGGGAATGGATGAGTTGAGTGAACCCATGGAGATTAAGGTGAATGGTTGGGAGATTGTTATTACAGGATAGCCAGTTGATGTTAAAGTCGCTGAGAATGATGGTTTCCTGGGGAAGAGATAGAGTAGCCCAGCTCAAGAGATTTTCTAGGGGTGTAATATTTTGCCATGGTGGGAAATAGCATCCTATGATATTGATTGTTTTGTTTGGGTTTAGTTTGAGATTGGTGTAAAGGATTTCTTCATTGTTGTGGTGAGGGGCAGATGTATTCAGGAGTTGAATACTGAGGTGGTGTTTAAATATCAATGCTACACCACCTCCTTTTTTTGGACAATCTGTCTATGGAAGGATGTTGCATTCAGGTGGAAGTATTTCCTCAGTTATGATGTGAGGTTTGAGCTAGGTTTCAGTTAGCAAGACAATATCTGGGGAATATATGCTTATGCTGGCATGTAGTTCATGGATGTTATTGCATATGCTTATGATGTTTAGGGACATTATAAATAGGTCTGTTGTTTTTTTCTTGGCTAGGACTTGAGTTGTGGGGGTTGCTTAGACTAGGGTTTGTGGTTGGCTTGGATTTGAGAGGACCAGGGTTTAGATGGATGTCTCCAGTGAGGGCTAGTTTATAGAGGGTGTTTAGGATATGTTTTATATACATAGTAAATTGCTTATGGTACCTTAGGGATATTTTATTTTTGAGTGTGTTAGGTGTCTGGTAATGGAGTGTGTGTGTATTGGGAGGATGTTTGTGGTGGCAGGGTTGTGTAGTTATAGTGTGAATGTTTGAGGGAGGGTGTTGAGAGAGTACAGTGGAAGTTGTTGGGGCATGTGACTATGGAGCCTTGGTAGGATGTAATAGAACTACGCAGGTTAGGATTGTTATTATATTAGGTAGTAGCATGATTGTGTTGAATGTAGGGGGAGGGGGTGACTAATGGTGTAACCTAAATGGTGGTAATTAGGGGTGGGGTTAAGGCTAAGAATAAATGTAGAGGTACTGGGGTGGGCGGGAATAGGGGGAGGAAGAGAACAAAGTGAGCATAGCAAATTGAGTGGGCTAGAACCCCCCAGGCTAAAGATTGCAGGGTAAGTGTCTAAATCGCCAAATCATTAGGAGTTATAAGAATATAGTAGGGAAAAACAATCTATAGACCTGATTTCAGCTGTGTCCTTTCTGGGTAGATACCTAGTTTGAAGCAGACAAAAAGTGGCAGTTTAAGTAACTTTTTGCCTCTGTTTTACAAGTGGGCAATTCCATTGTATCTACTGGGTTACCTTTTTTTGCCTAGAGCTTTATCTTGGTTTACTGATAACTAAAAAGAAAAAGTTTAACTTTGGAATGTATTTACAGCTGATGGGGTGGGAAGCCGCTGCTGTCCCTAGCCATGGGTAGAGCAAGTTATTTCTGCTTTAGACCAGGTACTTTCTACACTAGCAGGCTAAGAGGGAAATGTAGCTGGACACCTACAGTAACTTATTTTCTTTTTAAAGCCCTTGAGTCCTTATGGCTAGTTTCTTCACTGCAGATGCATCAATGGCCAAGGATTCAGCAAGTGGGGGACTGAGAGAGAACCCGCTCACAGAGACAGTGGTCAAGTAACTTATTTTCTTTTTAAAGCCCTTTAGTCCTTGTGGCTGGTTTCTTCACTGTAGATGTGGTCAATGGCCAAGGATTCAGCAAGTGGGGGACTGAGAGAGAACCCATTCACATTATATTTGAAGAAGTGGCATTGATAGCAAACCATCCTAAAATACATATACATCAAGATTTACACTGCTAAAAGCTCAATAACAATGTTTTGATCCAAAATTTGATATGAAATATGAAATTACTCATTTGAATTAACTAAATACAAACTGATAGAAATATTGTAACTAATTAAGACACAGGCCACTTCAACACAGATAGACTGCCATGCTTAAAAGTTATTATTTAAACTAGACCTCAGATTTAATAGTTTTAAATGACAGCAGTGTAGAATCATATCCTTTGTAAGCATAATATCCTTATCTAGAAGTTTTATTTGCATTAATTAATGTCAATGTCAAACACATGTTGTTATAATATAAAACCAAACTCTAATAATGCACATTCTGTTTTACTTCAAATAAGCATGTTCTAAATTTACTGAACAACTAAGTATATAATATGATATATTTAGTAATTTCTGACACCTAAGAAACATAGCCAGACGAATCAAAACATCTACAAATATTTCCATTGCTGATTTCAGTTCAGCACTGAAACGCTGACTTTTCTAACTGCAATATCACTCTGCCTCTCATCTGTCTTACAATGTATGCAAATTGTCGCATTCCTCCTGTGATACAAAACCTGAGTTCTGCCTCTCATCTGTCTTATAATGTATGCAAGCAAAGTGTCACATTCTTCCTGGGACACAAAACCTGAGCTGTTATACAGAGAGTCTGAGAGTTTTTAAATTTAGGAAACTTTCACAACTTGAAAGCGAGATGCCAGAGTATTCTAGAAAAGGATATACTGAACTGCTAAGCAATCATAAATAATTGATGCTACTTGTGTACAGACAATTTTTGAAAAGCAGAAATATAATTTTTGTTTTTTATTGTATATATTTGTTAATGAGCTAAGTCCATGACACAAGTGTCCCTTTCCAGAAGTGACCCAGGAGCACTGCATTGGTCAATATCACACAGTTAGCAAACAGAGGTGTCAGGAATTAGTCCCTGTAAATCTGGTTACAGGAATCAGCTCTTTAACACTTTGGGACTTTCATTTGCTACACTTAATGCCAGTCATTGTATCACTTTGTTATACATGAAAATTGTGTTTTTTCAATTAATATATTTAATAGAACTGCTTTTCGCAGAAATGCATAATTTTGTTAGCCAGCCTTCTCATAATAAGAACAAAAATCAATTAAAAATAAATATGGCAGATGTACATGGACGTGTAATATAAATTATCTAAAAAAGGGTTGTGCTAAAATAACATTCATCATGTGCTTTAAAATCATAATATCATTGTGAAGAAGTGTAATGCATATCAATGAACTGAGTATTAAACATGCTGGTAGAATGTAACCAAAGTCTAATTTCTTTCCCACATTACTTCAGTATATTTATTATAAGTTTATGTGAGCATCCAAGTATATAATCCATGTATTTATCAGGTGACTTAATCAGATGGTACAACAAGGTTGAGTCTGAAAAAGGTCCATGCAGATCAATACAGTTCCCTGCTTAACAAAAACAAATAAATACATTAAATTCTATTAATAATAACTGGAACATCAGCATCACTTAAATATGCCATGATGTTTTCTCTTAGTTAATAAACATCTATTAAGAGTTTTCTTGCAAAATGAATATTTCTAATTTAAAAATAATAATATAATGTAAAATACTCACAATATGAAGCAAATAAAATAGTTAGAAGATTGTTGGTATGTCCCTTGCAGAGGAGTTAACGTCCCAAAGGCATACTTCTTTCAGCTGTTTAGAAAAATTTGTTTAGACAGTCAAAGTACCAGGGAGACCTTTAATATGCAGCTTCACAGATCCATGAGATTAACTTCCTGACTTCTGTTTATTTTATGTATAAATATAACAACAAATGTATTAGCAGTTATTATGTAGCAGATGTGGTATTTAGCAGGAACAAGGTGCTAATAAAATGACCAGCTCGGTTAACACAGGAAGTGATTTTAAAGCACAGAAACAGCTAACTGACTCATAAGGATAGTAATGTGTCAAGAGCTGGGGCTGACAAACAAGCATTTATAGCAGGCAGTAAGCCCTGCTTTACCTACTGTAGACATTAATGCATCTTAGAAATAACCTGGAATAATAATTACTCACTATGCATAGTTAGGCTTAAAAAGGCCCTTGTGGTCATTAGCCCAGTATACACTATTATTCACCACTTTTTCTTTAGTGTGTTGACTCTGATCACGTATATGCTGCATGCCCCCTTGCAGTCTCTCGTGATTTTGATCTTTGTATCCAGTTTAATGTCTCTTATGCCAACGACTCCTGTGATAATCTTGCTGCCTTATATTACCTTTAATGCACCTTCTATAATCTCATGATGTGCTCCATATTTTCAAATGTATATCTTAAGTTGTGCTTTCAGCCCATTTGCACACTGTTGTTTCCCTAAAGGGATTTGAACTTCTGCATAGTGTATATCCTCCTCAATTTTCCTTTAGGACAGCCATGTTGAATTGTCATTGTCATCATAAATAGCATCCTGATCAGTATGTGTATCTTTCTAGTTCTCCAGAATACAAATATTACTTTTTCCTTTACACTTGTGCATAGGTCATGGTCAAAATAGAAAAAAAAAATAAATAGTTTCTCTTACCACTTTAAAATGAATATTTAAAATGTGTTGTGTAAAACCATGTAAACTTTATTTACATTAAATATGATTTAACGTTATTGATGGAACACATCACTCGTATTAGTGCACATTATTTTATACAGCAAAAACAAAACAATGCCATTTTAACTTCCAGATGCTACAGCTGAGCTGTTTGCAGGGCTTTACAACTGCTCTAATCTTGGTATAAAAGCAGACTGTTTTTTTTCACAGTATGGAAAGCACAGATTTTAATTTGTTTAAATTCAGAATGTAAGTAAAATATTTCATTGCAAGAATGCACATGAAAATATTTTAATTGAAAATATGATTCAGTTGTTTGGCTTCTGCTACATACCTACTATCAACTGTATTACTAGTTGAGTTAAGTACAAACTTGCAGTGTTAAAGATTGTACTGCATTTCATTTTTCTGTCTCTTTAATTGTTTCATTGAATATTGTGTCTGTGTCTCTCTGTAGTTATTTATTTTTCTATTTAATTGTTTCATAGAATACAGTGGTCTCTCTCTGTCTCTGCAGTTAGTTTCCTGCCCACCCCCTGTTCTTGTTCTGGTATTAATCTTGGTGGCTTTGGAAATGCCCGCCCTTCCTGTAAATTTGTGTTAGAACACTCCTTCTGGGTCTGTCTCATTTGCTCACTCAACCGAATACAGTGAGATCATGTTTTGACTTCAGACACTCCTACCAGTCCATCTGTTCAGCTCTATCCCAGCTCTATTCCAGTCTAGTGTCACTAGCTCACTCTACCTAATACAGAGAGAACATTTGTGAAGGGCAAGCCACTTAGGTCCTTAATTTTGAATTATCTTCTGTTTCTCCTTTCTCCCTTTCCACTTTCAAAAAAAAAAAAAAAAACATTTCTAAGCTTGTTTCCTACCTTTCCTGTAACTAGTCTAGTCCAGATACAAATTTGCTGTAACCAGGACAGTTTGTAAACTTCTGAGCCCCCAAAGCCTTTCTGTGTTGGAGGGAAGCCTTCTAGCTTATCAGTGGGAGAGGAAAGCACCAGGTAGCCTATCTACCACAAGAGTGGTTTCTGGCCCAGAAATTGTAGTTTATTGGTCATTTGGGCAGTTTTCCCATCTCTCTTTCAACTTTCTAGTTTAAAAGCCTGTCTTTGCACTTGTTTCCCACCTTTCCTGTAGCTAGTCTAGACCAGATACAGATTTGCTGTATCCAGGACTGTTTGTAAGCTTCTGAGCCCCTAAAGCCTTTCTGTGTTGGAGGGAAGCCTTCTAGCTTATCAGTGGGAGTGGTAAGCACTAGGTAGCCTATCTACCACAAGAGTGGTTTCTGGCCCAGAAATTGTAGTTTATTGGCTGTTTGGCAGTTTTTCCATCTTTTTCAACTTACTGGTTTAAAAGCCCATGTTTGTGCTTGTTTCCCATACTTCCTGTAACTAATCTAGTCCAGATACAGATTTGCTAGACCCAGGACTGTTTGAAAGCTTCTGAGCCCCCCAAGCCTTTCTGTGTTGGAGGGAAGCCTTCTAGCTTATCAGTGGGAGTGGTAAGCACTAGGTAGCCTATCTACCACAAGATTCAGGTACAGATTTTTTTAGCACTTGAATTTACTTATTAGTGCTCAGCACTTGTTCAAAACTTGTTGTTAGCACTAAATAAGTTACAAATTACTACTGCACTCAACCTTCCTCTTTACCTAGAGGGAAACAGCTCTTGTACTCACTTTCCTCACTTATCTAGAGGAAAACAGTTTTTTTATTCAGGCATGTCCAAGGGTCAGCTCCCAGTGTTCTCTCCTGTCTATCTGATGAATCTGGGCATCTTGGGGCAATGTAGAAATTGCCTCATGTACACAGACAACCCTCTCCTCCTACCACCCAACCCTACAACCTGTGAGAGATGCACTTATCTAGCCAAACTGGAGGTAAAACTCTCTCCAACCAAGACTGAACTTAACAGTCATGAGGAGAAGGTAAACACTTGCACCACACCACACTCATCACATAGTCCCACTAAACCTACACCACCATAATCCACACATAGAAACACAAAAACATTTGCAGAGGCTCTCAATAATAATCTGATCAAGCAACAGAGACCTCCAAAGCAGAAATACAAGCAACCTCCACCCCCCAATACAACCCAAATGACACATAGGCCACAGACTCAGTGTACCACTCAACCACAGCCCATAAGGCAAAACAACATACCCAACACACTAGTCATAGGTGACTCTATAATCAGGCACACTGATGTCCCACTCACCAGGCTAAACAAGGAGAAGGTTACTGTCAGCTGCCTGTTGGGTGCCAGGATCCACCACATAACCCATGCACTCAGGTCACTCCACAACAAGTACAGATATGACTCTGTCATTGTCCATGTTGATGTGAATGACCTGAGATGTACCTCCCTGGACTACATGAAAAGAGACATGGAAGAGCTGTCCTATCTTGTAGCCCAGGCAGGTATGACCCTAGCCCTGAGTAGCATCTTGCCATCACCCAGAATGATACCACAGTACAAGGACAAAATGACTGACTTCAACAATTAGCTAAGCTTCTGGGGGATCCAGTATCTGTCTCCCTGGGACGACATGGTCGACAGACCACAATGCTTTGCCAGAGATGGCCTGCATCTGTCTCCCCTGGGATTCCAGATACTGGCTAAGGGTCTTGCTGCCCCATATAGTGCCTTTTTTAGGCAAGGTTCAAATGACAAATTCACCACCGTAACAGGAAAAGGCAAGGAAAAACAGGGGGTAATACTACTCAATGCTAGAAGTCTAAATCTCAAAATGCACTCCCTCGATATCTGTGCAGTGACTGAGACCTGGTTCAAGGCTCCAGAGAGCACTCCTGCATTACCAGGCTATTACTCATACCACACTTTTTGGTCACCTAACCTGGACAGGAACACCAAAGGTGGAGGTGTGTCCATATTCATTAAGGATATCCACACCTCCAGGCTAGTTGCTCAGCATAATGCATCCGAGGTTATCCAAGTGCAATTAACTCTGGGCAAAACTGCAATCCAAATTGTAGCTTGCTACAGATCCCCCACCATGTCCCAGGATTCCCACTCCTCTTTTCTTGATATACTGGAAAATATTAGGGTTCAACCAAACACTCTAATAATGGGCGATTTCAACTACCCCACCATTAACTGGGAAAACTACTCATGTACAACTCCTTCGCTCACCATTTTCTGGAATTCATAAACTCCAGTGCCCTGGATCAACTTATCCACACCCACACCAGGGACAACAATATCCTAGACCTAGTCATTACCAGCATGAGTGACCGGTGTTCCACACCTGATATCAACTCCTTGTTGGTCAGATCCAACCATAAGCTAATAACCCTAGATATCCACATCCTGTCCCCACCCCCCCATTGAGGAAATCATGGTAAAAAATTTCTCCAAAGCCAACTTCATGCTTCTTAAGACAGAAGTGGTGAACTTCATGACACCCATGCAGATGGACAATACAGTTATGACTGCTGAATCCTACACAGACACACTCTATAAGCACCTACACGAGTGCATGAACCATGCTATCCCAAACAGAACCAAGACGCTATCCTCCAAAAAAAGGAAGCCAGTCTGGTGGTCACCTGCCATAAACAAACTCTACAACAGAAGGAAAAAACTGTTGCAAAAGAGAGTAAAATCCCATGAGAGGAGGAGTTTCATGGTCAGCCTCAGTAAGAAGCTGAGATCCCTTATAAGATCCTCCAAAGCTAGCTAAGAAAATAAAATCACCACTGATTCTAGAGACAACTACAAAGCATTCTATAGCTATGTCAAGAATCTCATTGGCAACACCTAGATCTGCTCTGATGGCACGAAAATTACAAAACCAACTGATAATACCAACGTCCTGGCAGATAGGTTCCGTGCTAACTTTACCCTCCTCTCAACCCCTAAAGGGCCCATATCTATACAGGAAGAATGCAGAGTCCCGGTAATCACAACTACGCAGGTAAAAGCTGCAATCTCTAAAGCCAAAAACACAGCATCCATGGGACTGGACAACATCCAGGCTGCGTTTTACACAAACTTCAGAACAAACTGCCTCCCCACCTAAGCACCATGTTCAATCATAGTCACACATCAGGCTTTGTGCCCACTGAGTGGCGCACAGCAACAGTTATCTCACTCTACAAAGGGGGAGCCACCACTGATCCCGGGAACTATCACCCTATTAGCCTGACGAGCCTGGTCTGTAAGGCCATGGAATGGATCATCATGGAACTCTAAAACAAAGACATTGGTAACCTCCAAACTCTGGACCTCACCCAGCTCAGGTTTGTGAAAGGCAGATCATGCCTCCTGAACCGATCGACTTCTTTGAAGCAGTCAGCAAAGCTGTAGACAAGGGTAAGGTGGTTCACACCGCCTATCTTGACTTCGCCAAGGCTTTCGACACCATTGCCCATTCTGGAATTATAGCTAAACTCACTAAACTAGGTATAACTCCCTACATCACAAGATGGGTTACTAATTGGCTCACTGACAGAACCACACTGTAAAAGTTATAGACTCCAAATCGGACTTCAAACCAGTGACAAGTGGAGTACCACAGGGTTCAGTCCTGGGACCTCTTCTGTTTTGTATCTACTTCTCTGAAGTACAGGCTACCACAGAAGGCCTCAGGCTAATGACATTTGCAGATGACTGCAAACTAGGAGCCATAGTTGAGTCCCGAAATGATGTGGACATCCTACAGAAGGGCCTTACTGAGACAGATGCCTGGTGTCAGAGCCATGGCCTCAAGCTCAGTGCCAAAAAGTGCATTGTCATCCTCTTTGGTAAAAGCTCTGAACCCATGAATAGGCAGCAGTCTACTTAATGTCAAATGTGTGATAAGAGACCTTGGGACCCAGGTGAACAGTAGTCTCTCCATTGATAATCACATCAGCACAGTAGTCAGGAAATCCTTCTATGTGGCACACCTCATCCTAAAAGGGTTCTCATCCAGGAAAAATGAGGTCATTGTTCTCCTCTACTCATCACTCATTAGACCCATTATAAAGTACAATGCCCCTTTTGGTATGTGCCTTACAAGACATCTGCAGCAGCTGGAAAGGCCAGAGAACTACCTCACAAAGAGGATTAATGGCCTCAAACAGATGCCCTACACTGACCATCTCAAAAAACTCCAGCTTTACTCCATAGCATATCGCCTACTCTGAGGTGATTTCTGCCTAACATATAAAACTATGTCAAACCCAGAGCTGTTGGACATGCTACACCTATAGAAATCCGAACTCCTCCGAGCTACATGCTCTGGAGACCTAAACCTTGTCACCACAATAAATAGGACATGCTGGAGGGATAGATTCCTGTCCCAGAGACTTCCCATACTCTGGACCTAGCTACCCATCTATGTCAAGCAAAGTTCCTCAATAGCACTCTTCAAGACAAATCTTGATAAGTGAATGGGAAATAGGAAATACACCCTGGGAATCACTTCTGTGGCTCTGCTTGACAGGGGCACAGGAAAATAACTTTCTTGGGTGGCGTAAGCCAGGGAACCTTGTTGGCTAGGCTTACTTAGGCCCTTGGGCCGATAGCCTAGTACCTACCTATGAACCTATGAAAAACAGGCAGGGAAGTACTACACATAATAAATGCCACTGACAAGCATCCTTAAAAAACATACCCTAACTTCTTTTGAGCAAAGTAGATGGTTATGGATTGAATATTGTCTACATGGAAATAAAAAACTTCAGGGGATAGTAATACTTTTAAGGCTATACACTTTAGGACGATTTCAGTTCTGTAACCTTGCATGACTTTAGCTAATGAGTTAGAGGAAAAACAGAACTAATAATTGAATTCTAATAATTTCAAAAAGCAATGAGATAATTTCCAAAATACTAACAAAAATACCTTTTGCTGTTCTGCAAGCCTTAGCAGGAAATGATAATAAATAATTTTTGTATTCTCCATTTAATGAACGGAATGCTGCACATCTGAAAGACATTGCCATTAATGCCATCCGATGTGCAGCTTGTTATATACTTATTTAGTTATAAGACTACATTGGACTTACTGATAAAATTAATTAAGATTAAATTATAATGACAATTTATGGTTTCTGACAGTGAATATGGGGGGATTTTAATAAAGCCTGTGTGATCTTTTCTACCATGTAGGCATCGTGCCATGGTGCTTACATGAAAGTAAGCAGGTTTTAGATTCAGTAAGCACTGCTGGGTGGCACGCATGCACATGCCAACACGATAAGTTCTGTGGCATGCAAATCACCTCATAAACAGGTGAATCTCATGCAAGTGAGGCAGATAGAATGATTCAGCAAGCAGATACTCAGCTCTGCAGACCCCGTGTTAGTATCTGTAGTGTATGTGGAAAAATTCTGTGTACAAGAATGTAGACAGATAAAAGGGACTGTAAAATGTAGATAGATGGACAGAAATAGCATACCACATGCATATATCAGTGAAACTATCCTCTGTATGTCTAAAAAAAATTAATTGAAATAAGTTTAAAAAAAAAATATATATATATATATATATATATATATATATTTTTTTTTTTTTTTTTAATAATCTGGGCATGTTTGCGCAGCTTGCCACAGTGCACAAATATGCTTTATAACAAAATAAAAAAAACCTGGAAAAAACAAAATTAATATCACGTGACAGAAATGTATTACAGGACCCTGCATGGAGTATCTACAATGGTGCATTGGTGCTATTGCTAACGCGGAAGGGCTTGGAAGCATGTAGTTTTCAGGCTGTGACCACAAATCCCTATGCAAATGAGGTGGAGTTACTGAATAGCATAAAGAGATAATTATGTCCACATATCCCCTCCGTGTAGGTAGAGAACCACGTTATTATTCACACAGTGGGCAGCTGACATCAGGGGAGGGTGTGTCCAATAACTTTGAAGCTGATCTCAGCTTAGCTACACCTGTTTGCACGATGAGCTGCCATGCTGAGCATGTCCTTTCAGGGGGGTGTACACTAATGTATAAGCCTTGTTTAGCTAAGGGGTAGATGTTTCCACATTTCTGTATGGCACATAACTAAGCTGAGTGTGGAATATCTGGGGGGTGTACACTATGTGCTAAGCTTTGTTTACCTACGGGGTGCATGTTTGTGTGGTGCGCCACAGTGCTGAATGTACCTAAAAGCCAATCATATATTAATTAGTTCTGACCTCTGTTTAACTTAAACTAGGACCATTAAATGATGTTAATGCTATACTAGGCAGATGGAATGCATCATAGGTAGCCAATCACACAGTCAACATCTACAGCAGAGCAGTATAAAGTAGCATACACCCTATAATCTGATTTTCTCCCATACTGTGCACTATTGGAGAACAGATGTGGGAATTTTAACTGAAAGTATGCTAGGGGCTGCTGCAGGTCTGCTACATCTGTATGTGCTAGATGCTGAAGTCAATGCTGCTGGTGCTGCTGACAATGGACCTAGGCAGAGAAGGAGAAGAGTGTTCAGGTCCAGGGTAACCTTCCAGGAGGTTCATGAGCTGGAGATTGTCGAGTGCTACAGGGCAGACAGGGACATACTACAAGAACTCACTGACCTCTGCCATCTTCAACTCAGACCCAGATCCAACAGAGGGGAGCCCAACCCAATGGAAAGAAAGGTGTGTGTAGCCATTATGATACAAGCTACAGGTAGCTCCCAAAGACTAAACTGGGACATGATGGGGTCTCACAGACATCAACATCCAGGGTACTCCATCAGTTCCTGGATGCCATGCTAAAAAATGCCAGTGAGCATATTTCTTTTTCCCTCACACCTGAGGCGAGGGCCAGCAATATGCAATACTTCTGCTGAGTAGCACACTACCCTGAGGTACCGGGTGCCATAGATTGCACTCATGTACACATCAAGTCACCACCCTGTGAGGAGGGTAGAATCTACATCAACCGCAAGGGGTACCATTCCATCAACTGCCAGGTCATGTGCAATTCCCAGGGCATTACCATGAATGTGTGCACTGGAACCCCTGACAGTTATCATGACTCCCATATCAGCATGCATCCCAGCTGTACCAGATGTTTGCTGGGGGGGGGCATCCAGCACAGCCATTTACTGGTGGATGCTGGCTATGCCATGGAACTGTGGATGATGACACTCATCAGAAATGCACACACACATACACACACACACACACACACACACACACACACACACACACACACACACACACACACACACACACACACACACATGGATGAATGAGATAATGAGGCACACATCACAAACTAGGAACATCATAGAGCATGTGTTTGGGCTTCTGAAGTCACGGTAATAGGTTCATAGGTTCATAGGTTCATACTAGGCAATCTGCCCTAGGGCATTTATAAGCCTAGCCAGAATGTGTTTGGCTTTCGCCACCCATTTTAAATTTATTTTGCTATGCCCTTTTTCGAGGTTAGTATACTGTGCCTCTGTCTAACAGTGACACAGAAGTGATACCCGGGGTAAACCTATGATCCTCCATCCACTCATCAAGATTCCTCTTGCAAGAGTCAATGAGGGACTCTGCCTAACCTGGACTGGGATTTTATTCCAGAGTGAAGGGAGACTCTGGGTTATGAATCTGTCCTTCCAGCATGTCCTATTTATTTCAGTGCTGAGGTTCAAGTCTCTCG
Source organism: Protopterus annectens (assembly GCF_019279795.1). NCBI lineage: Eukaryota > Metazoa > Chordata > Ceratodontiformes > Protopteridae > Protopterus > Protopterus annectens. Next base: position 1,066,068,620 of record NC_056726.1, on the reverse strand, counting down.
AGCACGTAGCTCGATGGGATTTGGATTTTCTGAGGTGCAGCATGTCCATTAATTCTGGGTTGGACAGGGCTTTATACGTCAGGCACAGATCGCCTCTGAACAGGCAGTATGCCACTGAGTAGAGCTGGAGTTTCTTTAACCGGGCAGCATATGGCATCTGTTTGAGCCCTTTGATCCTCTTGGTGAGGTACTTTTGGGGTCTTTCCAGTTGCTGCAGGTGTCTGGTAAGGTACATCCCAAAAGGGGCATTTTACTCAATTATGGGCCTGATGAGGGATGAGTAAAGAGGCACGATGACGTCCCCTGATCTAGATGTGAATCTCTTCATGATTAGGTGGGCTATATAAAATGTTTTTCTAACCAATTTGGCCATGTGGTTGTCAAATGAGAGATTGCTATCAACTTGGGTCCCCAGGTCCCTAATTACTTCTTCTGTACTTAATGGATTACCACCTATGTGGTAATTTGTGGGCACTTTGTTTTTGCCAAAGGGGATGACTATACACTTTTTGGCATTTAGCTTGAGGCCATGGGTCTGGCACCAGTTGTCTGTTTCTATGAGGCCCTTTTGGAGGATGCTTGTGTCGGCTGGAGAGTCGATTATGGTGCCCAGTTTGCAGTCATCTGCGAACTTGGTCAGCCACAGTCCTTCCGTGTTGGCCTGTACCTCAGAGAAATATATACCGAACAAGAGAGGTCCAAGGACTGAGCCTTGTGGGACACCACTTGTAACTGGTTTGGAGTCTGACATGGCTCCAGCAATTCTAACCATGTGGGTTCTGTCCTTGAGCCAGTTTGCAATCCATCTAGTGACATAGGGGTTTATATTTAAGCTGGTGAGCTGATCTATAATGCCCAAGTGGGGTATTGTATCGAAGGCTTTTGCGAGGTCCAGGTAGGCTGTGTGGACCACCTTCCCCTTGTCAATGGCCTTGGTGACTGTTTCAAAGAAATCAACCAGGTTTAAGAGGCAGGATCTGCCCTTAACAAAGCTGAACTGGGTAGGATCCAGAGTTTGTAGGTCCCCAATATCTTTATTTATGAGGTCCATGATGATCCTTTCCATAGCTTTGCAGACCAAGCTAGTCAGGCTTATGGGGCGATAGTTTCCAGGATCCGTTGAGGCACCACCTTTATGGAGAGGGACCAATGTTGCTGTATGCCACTCTTTGGGCACATATCCTGCAGTAAGGCTGAGATTGAACAGCAGTTTTATGTTTGGGTTTAGCTCTTCTTGGAGTTCATGTTGTCCCATTGATACTGTGTGTTTTGCTTTGGAGAGGGCGGCTCTTACCTGAGCATCTGAGATGTCAGGGGGGCAGCACTCTGCTGGGATAGATATTTGCCTTTTTGGTGGGGGGGGGGAGAAGTTTTCGCTGAACCTGTCAGCTAGAATGTTGGCAATGTCTGTGGGTTCGGTGTATTTCTTGTAATTTTGGACTAATTCTGAGCATATCTGGGAATTATCACCCAGGTTCCTAACATAACTAAAGAAAGCCTTGTGATTATCCTTAGTGTCCTGTGCAATTTTTCTCTCGAAGCTGGCCTTAGACAATTTTATGTGTGCCCGTAGTTTTTTGCTAATACTGATCAGTGATGCCTTCCCTTTTTGGGATTTTGCTCTATCATTTAGTAGCTTCCTCCTTCTATTGTATAGTTTGTTTATGGCTGGGGTCCACCAGACAGGACGTCTGCCTTTGGAGGATTGGGTCTTGGTTTTATTTGGGATCGCATGATCCATGCATTCCTGAAGGTGTTCATAGAATGCGTTTATAAAGGATTCTGCGGTCTGGGCTGTATTTTCCACAGGCCCCGGGGCTTTGAAGGATTCCACCTCAGTTTTGAGGAGTGTGAAATTTGCTATAGAGAAGTTTTTCACTGTGGTTTTCTGGGCAGGGGGGTGGGGTCGGGATGTGAATATCCAGTGAGATTAGTTTATGGTCTCATCTTACCAGTGAGGGATACACTTCTGGTCTGGAGCATAGAGTCCCCATGTTGGTGATGATCAGGTCCAGTATGTTTTCCCTCTTGTGGGAGTGGTAACAAGTTGTTCCATAGCATTTGAGTTTATAAATTCTAGGAACCTTTGGGCTAGGGTGTTGGAGCTAGAGTAATGCTCCCAGTCTATGTTTGAGTAGTTGAAGTCGCCCAATATAATGGTGTTTGGAGAGACCTTCATATTTTCCAGTGTTCTCAGGAAGGCAGAGTGGGGTTCCTGGGTTTGGGAGGGTGGTCTGTAGCAGGCTATAAACTGGAAGGCAGTTTTACCCACTGTTAGTTGCACATGGATAGTCTCTGATGCTTCGTGCTTTGCCACCAACCTGGAGGTGTGGGTATCTTTGATGAATATAAATACTCCCCCTCCTTTTGTGGTTTGGTCCAGGTTTTGGGGCCGAAAAGCATGGTATGAGGTATAACCTGGTAATGCTGGGGTGCTCTCGGGAGCCCTGAACCAGGTTTCTGTTACTGCACAGATATCGATGTTCTCCATGCTAAGGAGAGTTTAGAGTGCGTGCATCTTGAGGTTTAGACTTCTGGCATTGAGTAGCATTACTCTTAGTTTCTTATCCCTTGTGATACCTATGGAGGTGGGTTTGTCTTTTGAGCCTTGCCTAAAAAAGGGACTATGGGGGTAGCAAGAGCCTTTGCCAATATCCGAAAGCCCAGGGGTGACAGGTACAAGCCATCCCTAGCGAAGCATCGTGGCTTGTCGAGCATATCATCCCAAGCTGACAGGCATTGGATCCCCTTTGAATGACATCAGTACTAAAGCCAATTGTTGAAATTGGTCATCTTGTCTTCATATTGTGGCATCATTCCTGGTGAGGGTAAGATGCTACTCAAGGTCAGGGTCATACCGGCCTGGGCTACATGCTCAGAGAGCTCCTTTATGTCTCTTTTCATGTAGTCCAGGGAGGTACATCTCAGGTAATTCACACCAGCATGGAAAATGACTGAGTCATATTTGTACTTGCCTTGGAGTGACCTGAGTGCTTGTGTTATGTGGCGGATCCTAGCGCCCAACAGGCTGCTCACCATGACCCTCTCCTTGTTCAGCCTGGTGAGTGGGACGTCAGTGTGCATGACGATAGAGTCACCTATTTCAAGTGTATCAGGTGTGTTATTTAGTCTTAAGGGCTGTGACTGTTTGGCACACTGGCTTTGTGAGATATATGTTGCATGTGTTTTGTTTTGGTGTAGCGGCTGCTTGGGTGTCTACTTTGGAGGTCTCTGCTGCTTCGGCAGATCTTTATTTAGAGCCTCCGAGTATGTTTTTGTGTGATTATGTGTTTGGTTTGCTGTCGTGGTAGGTCTATGTGAGACTGGAATTGTAGTGAGTGTGGTTTCCTTCTCCTCCTGATATGCCAGTACTGAGTTGAGAGAGCTTAGCCTCCAGTTTGGCTATATGGTTGCATCTCTCACATGTGTTGGAATTTGTTGGGAGGAGGAGAGGGTTGTCTGTGTACATGAGGCAGTTGTAACATTGCCTCAAGATTCCTAGATTCACCAGCTGGACCAGAGAGGAGCTTGACAACTGACCTTTGGACATGCTAGAATAATATTGGGAATTCCTTAATAATTGAAAACCAGGGCCAGTGGGGAGTGAGGGTGTAGTGCTTTTAATTTTTAGTGCTGACTTATATAATTGCTTTAGTGAGCAAGTGCCAGGTAACTTAAGTGCAATGTGTTACAGGTAACCTAAATGCAAAAACGACAAACAGTAACTTTCTTTCAAGTGACACAAGGAAATAAGTACAGTAAGCAATGCAGATATCACTGGTGATCCACAGAAGTGCTGAGAAGCCACGTATTAGGTGGAATTAGCGTTCCAGGGAAATAACAAGCAAACAAACAACAAGCATATAAACAAAGCTAGATTCAGCAGGCCTGGATCTAGTCTATGCTACAGCAAACAAGGTGTACCAATTTCAGTAAGATACAGTTCAGATATTCAGGCACTATAAACCTTTAACCAGAAATTCCCAGCTCAGAAGGGCAGAGTCCAGCCTCTTCTCCCACAAGAGTGCAGATCACAAACCTTCTTAATGTAAAATAACTGGCCTGAAGCCCAAGTGCTTAAACCAGAACTAATACACTTTAAGAATAACAGACACTGAGCCCTCAATCAGCAGTTCCCAACTTAGAAGGATGAAAGCTACCTGTCCTGCCACCACAGTGCATGCCACAAACCTTCCTAATGTAAAACAACTGGTCTGAAGCCCAAGTGCTTAATCCAAAAGACTTAGAATGATAGCTACACTTTAATCAAGTTACTACCAAGCAGTAATAAATACAATTGAATACTTTAGAGAATGCCTGGATTAGTGCTCAAGTTACACAAACAAAGCTAGATCCAGCAGGCCCGAATCCAGTCTATGCCACAGCAAACAAGGCGCACCAACTTCAGTAAGAAGCAGTTCAGATATGCATGCACTATAAGCCTTCAACCAGAAATTCCCAGCTCAGAAGGGCAGAGTCCAGCCTCTCCTCCCACAAGAGTGCAGACCACGAACCCTCTTAATGTAAAATAACTGGTCTGAAAGCCCAAAGTGCTTAAACCAGAATTAATACACTTTTAGAATAACAGACACTGAGCCCTCAATCAGCATTTCCCAACCTAGAAGGATGTAAGCTACCTGTTCTGCCACTACAGTGCAGACCACAAACCCTCTCAGTGCAAAACAACTGGTCCAAAGCCCAAGTGTTTAAAACAAAAGGCTTAGAATGAGTTACACCAAGGAGAAATAAATACAATTGAGTACTTTTAAGATGATGCAAAAGTAAAAAAAGTAGGTAGAAACACAAGTACAGTAAAAGCAGATGAATTTTTTTTTTTTCTGAACAAGTGCTGAGATCAAAGAAACAGATTTGAGTGCTGAAACTAGAAAACTGGCTAGTTATGTGAAAACAAAATCTAAGCTAGAAGGCTTCCCTCCAACACAGAAGGGCTTGGGGGCTCAGAAGCCTACAAATAGTCTATACCACTTAACAGGAAAGGCAAGAAACAAGCTTAATTTATTTATTTATTTATTTTTTCTCTTTCCCAGATGCTCTCTTTGTACACAGTAGGAGTGCCTGAAATCAGAATATGATCTCACTGCACTCAGTTGAGTGAGCAAATGAGATGGGCCCAGAAGGAGTATCCAAACACAAATTTACAAGAGGGGCAGGCAGTTGCAAGTCCACTAAAATTAACTCCAAAACAAAAACAGGGAGGGTGGATGGAACTAACTGAAGAGCAGAGTGAAAACTTCCAGTTCAGTTAATATTCCTTCCACACAGTTAAAATCAATTTAAATACTGTATTTTTTGGGAAAAAAAAAAGAGCAGATAAAGGTACTTAAATTCTCTTATACATCCAGTTGAATACAGCAAGTTCTTAGCCGGCCAAAGCTGAGGATTTTTAAGCAGAAAATATTTCACACTGTACCACTTAAATAGGCAAGGACAGGAAATCAAAGAATGTGGCTACCCCCACACCTGTAATTACTAGCAAATAACAAAATTCAGCAAACACTGACTAACTTCCAGTTCAGTTAATATTCCTTCCACACAGTTAAAATCAATTTACATGCTGTATTTTTTTGAAAAAAAAGAGCAGATAAAGGTACTTAAATTCTCTTATACATCCAGTTGAATACAGCAAGTTCTTAGCCGGCCAAAGCTGAGGATTTTTAAGCAGAAAATATTTCACACTGTATCACTTAAATAGGCAAGGACAGGAAATCAAAGAATGTGGCTACCCCTACACCTGTAATTACTAGCAAATAACAAAATTCAGCAAACACTGACTAACTTCCAGTTCAGTTAATATTCCTTCCACACAGTTAAAATCAATTTAAATACTGTATTTTTGGAAAAAAAAAGAGCAGATAAAGGTACTTAAATTCTGTTATACGTCCAGTTGAATACAGCAAGTTCTTAGCCGGCCAAAGCTGAGGATTTTAAGCAGAAAATATTTCACACTGTACCACTTAAATAGGCAAGGACAGGAAATCAAAGAATGTGACTACCCCCACACCTGTAATTACTAGCAAATAACAAAATTCAGCAAACACTGACTAACTTCCAGTTCAGTTAATATTCCTTCCACACAGCTAAAATCAATTGAAATACTGTATTTTTTTGAAAAAGAGCAGATAAAGGTACTTAAATTCTCTTATACATCCAGTTGAATACAGCAAGTTCTTAGCCGGCCAAAGCTGAGGTTTTTAAGCAGAAAATATTTCACACTGTACCACTTAAATAGGCAAGGACAGGAAATCACAGAATGTGACTACCCCCACACCCGTAATTACTAGCAAATAACGAAATTCAGCAAACACTGACTAACTTCCAGTTCAGTTAATATTCCTTCCACACAGTTAAAATCAATTTAAATACTGTATTTTTTTAAAAAAAAAAAAGAGCAGATAAAGGTACTTAAATTCTCTTATACGTCCAGTTGAATACAGCAAGTATTGTGGTGTCTTGATATATCTGGTAGAGCCCTGCAGTATAGTCCAGCCACATGTGCACAGATATTCACAGTATGTGCTATGCTACAAAATATGATCCTGCAGAAACAGCTGCAGCGGGATTAGCAATGGGTAGGGATACACCCCCCCACCAGTGCCAAGGTCACCACAGCCACAGTCACAGGAGGACTCAGAGGAGGAAACCCCTGAGGTTTCCCATGTAGGCAGACGTAGGCATGCTCAGTATGTCCTGGCTTTAGCTAAGAGACAACGCATAACGCATTCACTGACAACATATGGACGTAGAGGCTGACACCTTACTCCTACTCACATACATATATTAAAATTGTAGATGCCAGGCAACCCACACAACCTGCACATATCCATGTATTGGCTGTGCACTGCTTGCATCACACAGAGTCATCCCTGAATTGCAGTTCTGTCAACTGCTGCACACTACTTGTAAGGATTAATATAATATGGTATCATATGTATGGATCTGCTGCATTTATGCAAGGAAATATAATGGTCTATGTGTGCAGAAGTAATATCCACATGGGACTGCATATGCCAAGTCCAATACTATCAGCAGACCAGGCACTCTCAGGGCTGTAACATAGTACTTTATCACACATTGTATGCTCCATGTAAAGCAGAAATAACATGGTACATAATTATGCTGTTGATTGTGTGACAAATAACTCCACTCTGTCTGGCAGCCTGTGTGGCTCAGTGGATTAGTAAAGTTAGCATGGGGATGGTGCTGATGGTTCTAATCTGGAAGTATTCACATATTTTGCATGTGAGGTATTGTTATGTTGGTTTTTCACTGATGGTCACTCTGTGTGTGGTGTAACATTACGAACCCCAGTCACATATCAGGTACAGCAGACAGCTGGGGAATGCCATGGACATTTTAAGGAAGTGTAGTACTGCAGAAATAGGGACAGATGTCAGTGTCTGTAACATACCTCTCAACCTCTTAGTGCAAGAAATCTGGACAAAGCCCAACAAAAAGGGGGAACAAAGGACCACAAATAGGGTCATATTTTAAATACTGCTCTTATAAACTTAAAAAAGTTACTAAAATAACAAGGTTTATTTATTTATTTTGCATTTGTTGACCGTGTTTGTCCAGCTGAGCTGATAGCCCTTTTTCCGTGGAGGCCCGGGGAGAAAGGCTCCACAAAATTACAATAAAATTACCCTTGAATATAGTACTATAAACAAAACATTAACATTTTCCCATTGGTACAGTAAAGGAATAAAAAATATATAAGGAGTTTAAGTTGATCTTCAACTTAAGATAGGTGCAGAAACAGTATGCAGAGTTTGTAAGTACAGTTAGTGAAGGTACAGCTAGTGAGGCGGTAGTATAATATTATAAATATTTTTAAGGTTGAGCAACGGATTATTACCTAGATAAGATGACTAAGAAAGGATCATACATGTAGTATATAAGTAGAGATACTTTTAGGATTGAGCAATGGGTTATTAGCTAGATAAGATTAATCGGGAGAGCTGACACAATTCAGAAATAAAACCAAAGAGGGCAGACAGTTTATGTTAGGTGAGTACAGTGGCATGTACTCACTTTGGTGGTAGATTTAGATTCTTTATGCTGTTTGAATGTTCCAATTTCCAATGGGAGTTTGTTCCAAGAAATGGTGATACTTTTAGGATTGAGCAATGGGTTATTAGCTAGATAAGATTAACCGGGAGAGCTGACACAATTCAGAAATAAAACCAAAGAGGGCAGACAGTTTATGTTAGGTGAGTACAGTGGCATGTACTCACTTTGTTGGTAGATTTAGATTCTTTATGCTGTTTGAATGTTCCAATTTCCAATGGGAGTTTGTTCCAAGAAATGGTAGGGTAGTAGCTGCAGAGGTTTTTACCAATTTATAGAAGAAGATTAGAGAAGAAACCTCAAAACCTACACCACCAAAACACACACATAGCAACACAAAATACACACCTACATTCATGGAGGCCCTCAATAAAATCTAAAGCAACAGAGACCTACAAAGCAGAAATGCATGGAACCTTCACCCCCAACACAAGTCAGATGACACATAGCCCACATACTCAGTGTGTCACTCAAGCACAGCCCATAAGGCATAACAACGTACCCAACACTCTAGTCATAGGTGACTCTATAGTCAGGCACACTGATATTTCACTCACCAGGCTAAACAAGGAGAAAGTTACTGTCAGCTGCCTGTCAAGTGCCAGGATCTGTCACATAACGCATGCACTCAGTTCACTCCACAACAAGTACAAATATGACTCTATCATTGTCCATGTTGGTGTGAATGACCTGAGACGTACCTTCCTGGAGTACATGAAAAGAGACATGGAGGAGCTCTCCGATCTTGTAGCTCAGGCAGGTATGACCCTAGCCCTAAGTAGCATCCTGCCATCACCCAGAATGATACCACAGTACAAGGACAAAATGATTGACTTCAACAATTGGCTAAACTTCTGGTGTCATTCTAAGGGGATCCAGTATCTGTCTGCCTGGGATGACATGATCGACAGACCATGATGCTTTGCCAGAGATGGCTTGCACCTGTTGCCCTTGCTATTCCGGATACTGGCTAAGGCTCTTGCTATCCCTATAGTGCATTTTTTAGGCAAGGTTCAAATGACAAATTCACCACCATAACAGGTGCAAGCAAGCAAAATCTGAGGGTAATGATACGCAATGCTAGAAGTCTAAACCTCAAAATGCATCCACTCGAGGCACTCCTTAAAATGGAAAACATCGAAATCTGTGCAGTGACAGACACCTGGTTCAAGGCTCCAGAGAGCACTTCTGTATTACCAGGCTATAATTCATACCACACCTTTCAGCCACCTAACCTGGACCAAAACACTAAAGGAGGAGGCGTGTCCATATTCATTAAGGATATCCACACCTCCAGGCTAGTTGCTCAGCATAATGCATCCAAGATTATCCAAGTGCAACTAACTCTGGGCAAGACAGCAATCCAAATTGTAACTTGCTACAGATCCCCCACTATGCCCCAGGATTCCCACTCCTCATTTCTTGACACACTGGAAAATATTAGGGTGCAACCTAAAACCTTAATAATGGGTGATTTCAACTAGCCCACCATTATCTGGGAAAACTACTCATGTACCAAGTCTTTTGCTCAGCGTTTTCTTGAATTCATAAATTCCAGTGCTTTGGATCAACTTATCCACACCCTCACTAGGGGCAGCAATATCCTAGACCTGGTCATTACCAACATGGGCAACCGGTGTTCCACACCAGAGGTCAATTCCTCATTGGTCAGATCCGACCACAAGCTAATCAGCCTAGACATCCATATCCCGCCCCTTTATGGAAACCACAGTAAAAAATTTCTCCAAAGCCAACTTCACGCTTCTTAAGACAGAAATGGCAAACTTTACAACACCCATGCAGACAGACAATAGAGTTATGACTGCTGAAACCTACACAAATGCACTTTATAAGCACTTACACGAGTGCATGGATCGTGCTATCCCTAACATAACCAAGATGCAAGCCTACAAAAAAGGGAAGCCAATCTGCTGGTCCCCTGCCATAAACAAACTCTACAACAAAAGAAGGAAACTGTTGCAAAAAAGAGTAAAATCTCATGACTGGAAGAACTCCCTGGTCAGCCTTAGTAAGAAGCTGAGATCCCTCATAAAATCCTCCAAAGCTAGTTATGAAAAATAAAATCGCCACTGATTCTAAAGACAACCACAAAGCACTCTATAGCTATGTCAAGAATCTCAATGGCAACACTCAGATCTGCTCTGAGTGACAGCGCAATGACACTAAATATACAGAACCAACTGATATTGACAACATCCTGGCAGATAGGTTCAGTGCTAACTTACCCCACCCCCTAAAGGGCCCATCTCTATACCAGAAGAAGGCAAAGCTCCTGTAATCACAGATGCACAGGTAAAACCCACACTCTCCAAAGCCAAGAACACAGCATCCATGGGACCTGGCAACATCCCAGGCTGCATTCTACATGAACTACAGAATGAACTAGCACCCAAACTAAGCACTATGTTCAATCATAGCCTCACCTCAGGCTTTGTGCCCACTGAATGGCACAGAGTGATGGTTATCCCACTCAACAAAGTGGGAGCCACCACGGATCGGGAACTACCACCCCATTAGCCTAAGGAGCCTGGTCTGCAAGGCCATGAAATGTATCATCATGGAACTTATAAACAAAGACATTGGTAATCTCCAAACTCTGGACCCCACCCAGTTCACATTTGTAAAAGGCAGATCATGTCTCCTAAACCTGATAGACTTCTTTGAAGCAGTCACCAAAGCTGTAGATGAGGGTTAGTTGGTTCAGACAGCCTATCTAGATCTCGCCAAGGCTTTTGACACCATCTCCCACTCTGGAATTATAGATAGACTCACTAAACTAGGTTTAAATCCCTATGTCACAAGATGGGTTGCCAACTGGCTCACTGACAGAACCCACACTGTGAAAGTCGCAGACTCCAAATCCGACTTCAGACCAGTGACAAGTGGAGTACCACAGGGTTCAGTCCTGTGTCCTCTCCTGTTTGGTATCTACTTTTCTGAAGTACAGACACAGAAGGTCTTTGGCTAATGAAGTTCACAGATGACTGCAAACTAGCAGCCATAAATGAAACTCTTAACGATGTGGACATCCTACAAAAGGGCCTCACTGAGACAGATGCCTGGTGTCAAAGCCATGGCCTCAAGCTCAATGCCAAAAAGTGCATTGTCATCCCTTTGGTAAAAGTTTGTACCCATGAGATACCACATAGGTGGCAGTCTACTTAACACCGAAGTGTGATAGAGACCTAGGGACACAGGTGGACAGTAGTCTCTCCTTTGATAATCACATCGCCACAGTAGTCAGGAAATCCTACTACGTGGCACACCTCATCACAAAAGGTTTCTCATCCAGGAAAAAAGAGGTCATTGTTCCCCTCTACTCATCACTCATTAGACCCATTATAGAGTACAACGCCCCTTTTGGTATGTACCTCACAAGACATCTACAACAACTGGAAAGGCCACAGAAATACCTTACAAAGAAGATTACCGGTGTCAAACAGATGCCCTATGCAGACCATCTAAAAAAACTCCAGCTTTACTCTGTCGCATATCGCCTACTTAAAGGCACTCTCTGTATAACATACAAAGCTATGTCAAACCCAGAGCTGTTGGACATGCTCCACTTAAAGAAATCCCAGTCTCTCCAAGCTACATGCTCTAGGGACCTAAACCTTGTCACCACAATAAACAGAACATGCCTAGGGATAGATTCCTGTCTCGGAGGCTTCCCATACTCTGGAACAAACTACCTATCTATATCTAACAAAGCTGCTCATGAGCACTCTTTAAGAAAATCTTGATGATTGGATGGGAAATAGGAAATTCACCTCAGGGATCACCTCTGTGGCTCTGCTTGACAGGGGCAAAGGAAAATAATTTTCTTGGGTGGCGAAAGCCAGGGTACCTTTTAGGCTAGGCTTGTATAGGCCCTAGGTTCAATAGCCTAGTACCTACCTATGGACTTATGAACCTATAAGACAAATTGGGACAGAAAAATGGCTGGTACAAGATAGAGTGGATAAGCTGAAATGACAGAGGATTAGCTGGTGTGGGATGTCTAGCCAGTTTAAGTGTTTTAAAGAGAGGCAGTGATGTGATTTATAGCTTTGATTCACAACAACTCTAGACATTTTGTTATGGGTAGATTCAAGCTTAGGAGAGAGGTTTGGAGGTTGATGAGGATTTGGGAGCTTTTATAATAGGCTTGGTAGGAGATAGGCATGAGAGAAGGAGATTTTAGGTTTGCTTACCTTTATTAAGGCAGCCTACCTGGTCACCCATTTATTCTTGGCTTCCCTAGGGTATTATATTCGTGGAAACACAATGTTGTAAACACAAGGCAGGGTATTACTCTGCCTATGTATGTGATACATAACACATTTTACTTACATTACAATATTCTGTTTCATCAGTTTTAACCATTTTATCAGCCTGCATTACATACACGTTTATTGTTCATTGGGGGGACCAAAGGTGCAATTACATCATGGTAGTTAAAATAGAGTTTGATTAGGCCATAATATGTATGGTGCTACCTGTTGAGGTCAAATCTGTCAATATTTTAGGACTTTTAGGTGCCCTTGTTTCTGTGTAGACTCCTGTATTTGAAAGTTTCTGTGTACACTGCCAGCAAGTACACAAAGTGTACATGGTGTCAGAAGAGCTTGTTGGATTGCTCAGTCACATACATTTGATTCATTAGCATAAATTTCGGATACATATGCCACAATTTGCATTCAAAGAAAGTTTCTGTATTGATGCTTGACTACATGTGATTGCGTGTTGCCACGTGGAGTTTATTGAATTGAAAACTTGCTGCGCCCATGTACGCACATGGTAAAAATTATCATGTAAGCTTTACTGAATTTACAACATTGACATTCTGAATGTTAGTATTATTACAAAAGGACTAATAGTGCTAGAAATCTGTGTCTACAGAAAAGAATGCAAATGTAACTTATGTCTATAGAAAAGAATGGAAACTTAACTTGTGTTTGCATAGACAGTACGGATTTGCTTCAGATTTTTCATGCTATCACAAGAGGTTGATTTATGTGAGTTTATAGACTCACTACTTAGATGATACTTTGGAGCATCCATTTGATAACTTTTCTCAAGAATTCTTAAATAAATATTATGAATAAAAAGCCCTGGGATTCAGCAAGCTCTGCACGGCATGCAGGAATAGTGCAGTAGCTGCTGGAGGCAATATGGCCACCGAGAGATCCAGGAACAAGCTCCCGGGATGTGCATGAGCACTACTGCACTATTCCTGCATGGACACAGCTCCTGTATGCTAATTACCCCATTTTCAGGTGAAAACCATGCAAATGAGGTGAATTAGCAACCCAGGAAGGTGGCAGCCATCTGTGCAGGATTAGTGTAACCTGCAGAAACGTACTCGGTTAATAACCGAGTACATGTCTGCAAACTACAAAATGCAGCATGGAAAACAGTTGCAAAATAAAAAAAGATAACTTTTATTTTTTTTGATCTTGGCCATTTAAGCATGGGGCAGCAGTGCGCAAATGGGATCAGCCATAAAATAAAAGTAAAACCATGGAAAAAGCATTTTCTGGAAAATCACAATTTTGCCATTTTAGGCAATGGCAGGCAGAAGGCACCAAGGCCAGTGAATAGTGGTTGCTAAGGGGAAGGCTCAGGGACTTGTAACTGGGCATTAGCAGGCAATTCTATGCAAATGAGGGAAATGATACTTAATCACAGATTTACCTCATGGCTAGCCTGCACCCAACCGTATCAGTGCAGGAAGACCATGGTGCAAGCTTCAAGAGCTACCTGACATCATAGAGGGGTGTGTCAGGCATACTGTAAGCTTACTGGATCTCTATGGCTTGGGTTTGCCCTTAGCTTAGCAGAGGTAAGGAAGGGGTGTGTCTGAAGCTACCAAGCACACTTTACATTGCCTAAACGGGTGTGCATGCCACACACTGGGTATGAAAAAAAAAGTAAACCAGGAAATAGCAGCTCCGTTCACATCTGACCACTGGGTTTGCACGGCATACCTCAGGGCTTAAATAGGAAGGCAATGGGAAGGGAAACAGCAATAGGAAGGTAATCAAACAGAGCTGGCATGGCTGGCAAGTGAAATGTATCAGAATCAGCCAATTACACAGGCAGCAGCCCAGCACAGCACACTACTATAAACTATGCAAACACCTTTCTCTCTGGTTTTTCCCACAAACTCTACACCATTGGTGTACACAAACAGGGAAATTTTACCTAACAAAGCAAGAAAATGATAGGGGCTGCATTTGCTGTCATAAATCAACATGTAAGAGGCTGAGGGTGGTGAGGATGACAATGCTGATGACCAACCCACAGTGATGAGAAGGAGAAGAATGCACAGACCTAGGGTAACCCACCTGGGGCTACATGAGCTGGAGATAGTGGAGCACTATAGACTGGACAGGGACCTCCTACAGCAAATTTTTGAGCTGTGCAAGCCACGCCTCACACACAGAACCAACAGAGGGGAACCCATCCCAGTGGATACCAAGGTATGTGTAGACTTAAGAATACTAGCCACAGGTACCTTCCAAAGGCCAACTGGGGATATCATTTGGATCTCAGAGGCATCATCATCCAGGGTATTCTACGAGTTCCTGGATGCCATGTCAGCACATGCCGGTGAGCAATGTATTTCCTCAACACCCATGAGGCGTTGACCAGCAATATGCATATCTTCCACCAAATAGCAGCATACTCTGAAGTAGTGGGTGCTACAGACTGCAGGTACATATACATCAAAGCACAACCCGCAAGTGGGGTAGAGTCTACATAAACCAGAAGGGCTTCCCTCCATCAACTGCCAGGTCATGTGCGATGCCCAGGGCATTATAAAATG